>NC_081827.1:229981113-230292961 GCF_030867095.1 Alligator mississippiensis | reverse complement strand
AACTGTTTGTGACAAAGGCATATTAGAGGAGATCTCGGTTACAACATTTTTCAAAAGTATGGTGAGGGGTGGTAATCTGAAGTCAAGCAGAAGGTAGGGAGGGTGCTGCACGGCTCAGAGGCATAAGCTTTCGTAGACAATGCTAGGGAAGATTCATCAGATGCTAGGAATAAGCAGGAAGCACTCAGTGCCGCAAGTGGCTCAGCAATGCACACCTTCACACACAATGTTTTTTAGGAGCTCGCTGTCACGCATGCTTCGTCTTTTTCCCACCACTGCACTTATTTGCTGAATCAATTCCAGACTGTCATTGTCTGATCGTCCAGTAAAACCAAAGGTAATATGACTATGCTTGACTTAAGTAGCTCATCCTAATGGCAAACACATGGCTCCCTCAGGAAATGCACAAAAGGCAAAATAGATTTCTTTCGCACACAAAAATCAAGTACACATTGGTATAGGTACATGTGGATGTGCTGGCTAGTTCTTAGGTGTGCTTACTCCGAGACATTTTTTTGTTAGGGTGAGCATTTACAGTCCTTTCTATCTTTACCACAGCAGTACATCCTTAAGGAACATCTTATGCAGGCTTCCAAGACGAACAACACTAGGCAACAATAAGAATGCTATTGAAACCATGAAATATTTTTTTTTCAGTCACCCTAAATAGTACGCAAATAGTCATAAACATACCACTGGGAAATGAAGGTGTAAACCTTAACCAGAGACAGTTTGGTTTCCTGTAATCTGCTGAAGTAGTGGAATCAGATCATGTTTGGACTAAAGTAATCGGTGTTGGCCATTTCCTATTTGAAGTTCTTAGGAGATATGACTTTTTATTCTGAATACATCAAACAGTGGTACCAAAGTCATGCATAAGCATTTGTGAATTAAGTGTATACAGAGGTGCTTACTTACATAACACAGCATGTTACCACCATTTCCAGTGGTACAGTATGGCCTGACAAGCACATAATAAAGGGACTGAAGATCAGAGGACACTTTATGACAGAAAAAAAACAACTATTGGGTAATTCTTAGTAATTGCCTTTTATGGTCTGGGCACAAGTCTCTTTGTTTTTCACTTGGTTGATTATTTCATTCCCAAATAATGAGCAATAGCTCAGAAAATGCTAATGTTTAAAAAGAAAAGGTCTGAGTTGAAGGGGAAAAAGTCAGTTTTTCTGAAGTTAAGGGGTTTTTATGGTTTTGTTTTTAAGAGAGAAGTTCTTAAAAAACAACAACAACAAAATCCCTTATTAAAAAATGGATTATTTTTGGTAACATTTTTTATTGCATATACTATTAAAATCATTTGTAAAAACAAAGCTATAGCTAATAGTGAACCTGCATGGCAATATAGCAAGCTAACTTGTTCCAAACTTTAGCAAACTTTTCCTTATAGTGCCAACTTAGTCTCTGATGGCTGTTAAGATATCCTTTAAATGGGAACATAGCATAAAGCAGCAAAGTCTGTGTTTGCCAGCAGCCTGAAACAACAGCTGGAACCATTGGCGATGCAAAGGTAGTGCATGCAGGTGCACATGCATCCCCTGAGCGTGGTGGTGCATCCCATGCAAAAAGGACCTGCTGACACTGCTGGCAGTGCCTGCCGGCAGTTGCCACTCACCACCCGCTGCTCCCACCACCGACAGTGAGCTCCCTACAAGACCTACCTGCAGGAGCTCCCTGCTCACCGGCACCATGCTCCCACTGCCAACAGCACTGCCGCCACCTACAGGAGCTCACTGTGCCCCCCCAGCCTCCGGGGGCATGCAGCGTTCATGGCTGGAACAGTTATGAACCAACCTAGTTACTGTCACTGCAGCATTAACACTGAAGTGCAATGGTGAAACTAATTGCCAATCACTTTACCACAGATGAAACATTTAATAAAAGAGAAAAGTTAATCATTTTTAAAGGGATGAGTGGAGTTTCATTTTGGCTTCTCATCTGAATCCAAGATGATTTCAAATTTAAGGTGACTCTCCAATAACTAGACTATATACATAGTAAGCTATAAATTTGTTATAATTTTCCAGAATCTAATTAGTGAAAGGTCATGTTAAATGTACCTTCCCCCCACCCACAATGCTGTGCTGGAGAAAGCAGTGGGGGGGGGGCAGGATGAGGAGCAAGACCCTTGCCCCTTACATCCTTGCCTGCTCCCCTGCCACATTACCCCCTACTGCCTCCCCTCTGCCCCCTGTGCCTGCCTTCTACTCCCTGCCCCCCCACTTCCTAGGCCCCCCTGCCACCCGTCTCCCTGCCCCTTACCTCTGCCACATTACCCCCACTGTTTTGCCCCTATGCCTGCCCTCTGTCCCCCATGCCCCTTGCCCACCTGTGCCTAGGTGTTGCTCCCACTCCCTGCCCCCCACCTCCTAGCCCCCTGCCACTTTTCTCCCTGACCCTTGCATTCCTAGTGCCTGCTCCCCACCTCCTGCTCTCCCTGCCACCTACTCTCCCCATGTCTCTGCCTGATCCCTGCTGCCTGTCTCCTCCCACGGTTTACCTTCTGCTGCTCTGCTGCAGCTGTGCTCTAGCTCTGGGGCAGTTAATAGCAGTGGCCCTGGCCCATCCCCACCCTGATCAGCCAGTGGTAGGAGCTCTGGGCCCAACCAGGTTGGAGCTGAAGGGAATAACCAGCAGGGGGGAATAAGGGGTAAGTAAAGTCTCCCTCACGATCCCCACAAGCTGTTCAGGCAGGTCTCCTCTGTATACGCACACCGCTGGGCACCCTCTCCCCTGCTGCAGAAGCCACCCTAGCCCAGGGAAGGTGGTGGCTCATATCTAACTGCTGCTCTCAGTCAGGAGTCAAAGCCAGAGCTGAGCTGCTGCCTGCACCAACCTAGTACTCAAAACTAAGAGAAGGCTCCCCCCTTCCCCCCACGTTATCTGGGGGGAAAAAAATCTGGTCTTCAATTATAATAAATATGGTAATTAGTGCATCTTTTCCTCAATTTGACTCTGGCGCACTGTTTTCAGAAATGTTTCTGAATCATCATCACCATCACCTCCCATTTTCTAGAGCCCTTGTATTTTGCTTCCATAATACTAACACAGGAAGAAAGACAACTGAACAGTTTCCATCTTCGATATCTCCACGGTATCCTGCTCATAACATAGTGTGATAAAATCTCCAACTTCCCTGTTCTGGAATGGTCCAAGATACCCAGCATATTTGTGCTTCTGATACAGATGTCTCCACTGGTTAGGACATTTCAATCATATGAGTGATGGCTGAATCCCCAAGGACATACTCTACAGTGAGCTGGCCACTGGCAAACGTCAACTTGGATGGCCCAAACTTTGTTTTGTTGATGTGTGAAAGAAAAACCTTCATGAGCTACGCATCAATGGCCAATGCTGGAAATCAATTTCTTTGGACTATTGTAAGTAGAAAGCTGCCATGAAGCAGTGCCTATGTCACTTCTAGATGGAGAGGGTCAATGATGAGCTGGAAAAGAGGCATCAGAGGCAGGCAAGACAAAATGGTACGTGGCATGCCAGTACAAGCTCAACTGAGTGTGTACGTGCATCTTGCCAGAGGGTCTGCTTGTTACACACTGGACTCCTCAGCCACTCAAGAAGCTGTGGTGGTATCTGGTAGTCCACCAAAGGTGCAATCTCCATGGTCTCCCAAGACTGATGGCTGCTAAAGAGTACTAAACTGTTTGTCCAATTCTGGACATTCCTATTATGGTTGGAATGCTGAGACCTTCTTATACCTTCAATAAGCTATTTCTATTTTATTATGCGCTCATCTGATTTTCTAAAATATTTCATATGAAATTATAGCAATTTAACTCAGACCAAAAACATTATGTATTAACTACAGCATTGTTGTTGTTGTCACAGCTCAGTGGGCCCAACTCATGGATCAGACTCTCATTATGCCAGTTGCTATACAAACATAGAATAAATGATCCCCACTCCAAACAACCTGAGCTTCATATAACAGGCTGTTTTGACAATCCAGGTATTACCCAGCATGTGCAGCAGGGGGTAATCTTTCTAGTCCACCACATCCACTGTCAGTGTAGTGCTTATTAGCATCCCTGAGACTGACTAGTTGACTATGAATTTCAAGACTAGTATTAGATACAAAGTGCTCTGAGTAACAAGGCTTGGTGAGATAGGAACAACAAGGACAAGACTGTTCCCCACAACTTAGGTGGCAATTTTTTGTCAACTTGAAATCAGTGGCATTTGGCAAACGACTAGGGCAACTTGCAGTTTACATGGTTGCCCACATTACCCACAGGCGTCTTATGTGGCTTATACAATATAAGACAAAAGATAATAGATACGTACAGACAGAGATGGGAACACAAAGAAACATGGAGACAAAGTTGGCCAGTTTGGCAAATTTGTATGAATGCCATTCTAGCTCCTTAGATGCCAACAGAGGGATTTAATTCGTTAAAACTAAGCAAAAAATTCTGAACTGAAACTTTAATGGGACTTAACTCTAACAGACACATGGTTAAAAATAGAAGTATCTTGCAACCTCTCTAGTAGTTACTCATGTGACACTGCTGCAGACAGTAAGTTATTCCAGTCAAGGGAAGGAATAATTAAAGGCACAGATGCTTCACTAGCACAGAAAAACATGCATAAGGCAAGCAAGTAGTTTGCTAAAAAAACCCCACTGAAACAGGAATAGGGTTTGATCTCCATTATGCCATTCTATTCAAGTGCCCTTCCCAATATTATATTAGGGTGAAGGTAATGTCAATAAACATGTCAGAGCACTACAAATGGGATGTGCTGGGAAATTCTGCTTAAAATATAATTTTTCTTCAGTTTGTGAAAAGTCTCCCTCCTGGCCATGTGTGATGGCCAGCTACCTTTCTCTACAGAACACTATCTGGCTTTCATGAACTGATAGACTGACTTTGCACTGTACATGCCTTACAGATAATGCATTAGAGTAGAAACAATGTCTTTTTCAAATGACTGAAGCAGTGTTCAGAAGAACTATGCTACCTCAGTCCTCTATTCTAACCTCTATCCACATTTTGGACATGTGTGGGAGCACTAATACTCTTGGAACAGGGCAGTACTTGGCACTGAAAATGCTTATGTCACATGTGCATGCTCTAGAGCAGTGAGAGCCAAACATTTCAGTTTTGGACCAAGAGTATAATTTTTGGCTCTGCCTCCTCTATTTTATCTTCTTTCATGAATCCTTAAGAAAAGGAGTTTGATTTCACTAGAGTGAACTTCATACTTGCACTTCAAAGCTGCTTAACTGAGGGGCTTTCAGAAAGAGAGAGATGGTGGCTTCCATTTTCAGGTCTTGTTTCAAAGTCCTATATCTACTGTTTCTCCAGGATATTACATATGAAACAACCTTCATCAGCTCCAATCTCTGAAAGAAGCAATTAATTGTAATAAGTTTGTTGCCAGTTCCTATCACACCTTTAACTGAATGCGAGCTGCCCCTGCTGGGAGCCCTGATTAGCTGATGGAGCTCCCAGCTGCAGAAGCACAGGGTCCCCATTGTGGCTGAGCTCTGATCCTCAACAGGGCTCCCAGCTGCAGAAGTGTATGGTGCACCTTGTGGCTGGGAGACCCAAACACGGATGGGTAGGGACCTACCAAATCCATGATTTTGCAATTTTCACAGAAACCACATATTTGGTAGGTCCCCCATGAAAAAAGCCCAGTCCCCACAAAAAAAGCAGGAAAATGGCGAGCAAGCGGGAGAGCTGGGGTGGGAAAGGGAACTGAAAACAGAGGTGAGAAGCCCTGGTGTCCTGAAGCACAGAGAGAGAAGTGATGAACAGTTGGCTGGGATAGGAGAGTCGATACCAGTAAATTGAGAAATATAAAGTTGTAATGCCTCTAGCTCAGGGCATAACCTTAGGCAAGTCCTTCAAGGCCAGATTTTCAAGGTTGGATGGACACATACAGTTCTACAGGCATAATTTATCATCATGGATATACAGTATGTGCAGAAAAGTTATGGACATGCCCATTGAGCTGGTTACACATCTGCTTACTTATTGCATGCAGAAGTGTGTACACAGTTGCATAATTTGAAACACTGGCTATTATCTAAGTGCTTGTCTCCCATGTATAAACTATTAGAATATTGGCCTACCTTAATGACGTGGTTTGTGTTTAAATAGTGCTGATGAATAAGCAGATACTTCCTTTCTGCCATGTGAGTAATATGTAACAGCAACCCTGCACATAACAAAAATGAAACAAGATAAAGATCAGTGTCCTAATAGAAATCCTGTGTACTTGCTCAGCTACTAAGTACTGTATCAGAGGAAAACCTGACCTTTGCCAAAGATTAAACAAATGAAGCCACATGAATCCCACATTTTGGAATGAAACCTAGCAGAAGACTGTGGAAGAGAGTTTCATAACTATCTTTTTTCACCAGAAGAAAATTATATTTCAAGGGAACTAGAGAAGATAAACTATATACCATTACTTGTGCCAGCTGTACAGTAAATTCCAGAAGCATTAAGGGGGCTGATAACTCTCAATAAAGTCATAAAAAAATTTCAGGGAAACTGTGATTTGTAGAAGTGTCATTTGGGAAAGGTATATTTTTATCTTCGAGAAATCCAACAGCTAGATTAGATCATTGACTATTATGGTACAGATACATAGAACAAAATAAACCAAATCAGGATCAGGTTAACAATACACTAATAAGAGATCAATTTTTTTATATAAATTGTAGTATAAGATGACTCCAGCACCACCCATTTCTAAAATAACATTTGTCCATCCTAAATCAGAAGTATAAAACAATCCAACTTTCAAACATTTTGAGAAAACAATTCTAGATGGACAAACAGGCCAGATACTTTGTAACCTAAAATACTTTATTGAAACTATAGGGATCAATATAATGGACTTCAATCCAAAAGTTATTTTTTCATAACATAAGAACCCTAAACATAATCCACAGTTCACATTCAGGCACTGAAAAATGTAATAACCAAGTCATGATGTCTTCTTATAGTGTCCAGGCATCAATGCAGAAATAATGTATCAAATCGTAAAATCTGCACCAAAATCAAGATGAAAATGTGAAAAAGTACCAGACATTCCTGACTTATTTGACTTAAAAAGGAAAGCTTACCTTTTATTAGTGAAACACTTCTAGTATTTATTTGAAATTGATTATTTGCGCACTGCATCAAGTATTAGTCATCCTGCATTGTGAAATTACATTTTGTTTTCCATGTAATGTCATGACTGTCCACAACTGATAAAAGGCCCAAAATTCATATGCTGCTTTTTTTCAGGAGCCTATTTGATATCAATTCAGAAAACTACCAAGAAATTATTATACACAGCAGTTTAGCATAAAGTTACTATAAATAGCAAATAATTTGATTAAACTGGTCTATGCAGGAAGTCTGTTTCATATGAAATAAAAGGATGTTGAAGACTTATCCCCACTGAAGGTCTAAAATTCTGAAATTCTTAGTAAAAAAGGAAACAACTATGCTGTCCTCACCAATATCGTAACCACATCATAACCACTCTAAGAACAGTCCCACAAAGGGAAAAAAGATGAGACCAGTACAATGCCAGGACCAATACTGCTATTGACAGTGCTGCAGTGTAGACAGAGGTAACATCTATTCACTTCATCACTGGTAAGAAAATATGCCCGAAGAGCCAAACACAAGCTCAAGGTGGCCAAACTAGAGACTCTACAATGAAATGCTGAAAGAACAACACGCACCAGTATGATCCAAATGCCACTAAACTGCCCAATTCATAGTAAATGACAGCTTTTCAATACATGTAGAATATTCTTCGTATCTACCAAGGAGTGCAGGTTATCTACCAGAACTCAGGTCTACAATGTTCAAGTTTTCAGTAAGCTCTGAGTATTATCATATAGTTACTGTATTCTGTTATTATGCTTCATCTGCATTCAGTTTTTAAAATAGGAGGAAGCAAAGATGCAAAAGTAGAAAGGGATCTCGGAGTTATAGTCGACTCCAAGATGAACATGAGTCATCAGTGTGACAAAATCATCAGCAAAGCTAACCACACATAGCAGATACATGACAAACAGATCCAAGGAGGTGATAATTCCCCTCTCTGCAGCATTGGTCAGACTGCAGTTGGAGTACTGCAACCAATTTTGGGCGCCGTACTTTAAGAAGGATGTGGATAACATAGAGAGGTTTGAGAGAACCAGTCGCAGGGCTCAAGTGCCTATATACTAATGCTAGGAGCATGGGGAACAAGCAGGATGAACTAGCACTCCTGCTTGCACTAAACACCTATGACTTAGTGGGGCTAACAGAGACCTGGTGGGATTCATCCCATGACTGGGCGGTACATATTGAGGGCTATAGATTGTATAGAAAGGACAGGTCGGGGAAGAAAGGGTGGGGGGGTTGCACTTTATGTCAGTGAGCAATATACATCAACCCTCATCAAGACAGAATCCAAGGTTGAGGAAGTAGAAGGATTGTGGGTTAGGCTACATGGGGGGCAAGGAGAAAGGGATTTGGTGGTAGGGGTCTGCTACAGACCCCCACACCAAGGGGAAGAAATAGATGCAGGGCTCCTGAGGCAACTCTCAGAGACCATAAAAGCTAAAGAGGCGGTAGTCATGGGGGACCTAAACTACCCGGACATCTGCTGGGAGACACAGACAGCAAGGTCCCATCGCTCACACAGGTTTCTAACCTGTATACAGGACCTCCACCTGACACAGAAGGTGCATGGTCCCACTAGGGGGAATGCCATACTGGATCTGGTATTGGCAACAGGAGATGACATGATAGGGGACCTCCAGATCGGTAGCCATTTGGGAGACAGTGATCACCTAATAATAGAATTCAACATAAGACGGTGAGTGGGTAAGGTAACTAGTAGGGTGAAAGTGCTAGACTTTAGGAAAGCTGATCTCAATGCACTCAGGCGATTAGTCAAGGAAGCACTGCAGAGTAGGAGTTTTGAAGGGATGGGAGCCCAAGAAGGGTGGCTGTGCCTAAAGGAAACGATCCTTCGGGCACAAAGCAAGACGATCCCCGTGCGAGGCAAAAGAGGGAAAGGGGCCAGGAGGCTTCCATGGCTGACCAGAGAAATCCAGGGCAGCCTACGGGCCAAAAGGGGAGCACATAAAAAGTGGAAACAGGGTGAGATCACTGAAGATGAATATACCTCCTCTGCTCGTGCTTGTAGGGAGGCAGTTAGGTGGGCCAAAGCTACCATGGAGCTGAGGATGGCAACCCAAGTAAAAGACAACAAGAAATTGTTTTATAGATATATAGGGAGTAAAAGGAAGGCCCAGGGAGGAATAGGACCACTGCTAAATGGGCAGAAACAATTGGTGACAGATAGGGGGGACAAGGCTGAACTCCTCAACGAGTTCTTTGCCTCAGTGTTCCTAAGTGAGGGGCACAACAAGTCTCTCACTGGGGTTGTAGAGAGGCAGCAGCAAGGCGCCAGACTTCCATGCGTAGATCCTGAGGTGGTGCAGAGTCATTTGGAAGAACTGGATGCCTTTAAATCGGCAGGCCCGGATGGGCTCCATCCAAGGGTGCTGAAGGCACTGGCCGACATCACTGCAGAGCCACTGGCGGGAATATTCGAACACTCATGGAGCACGGGCCAAGTCCCGGAGGACTGGAAAAGGGCTAACATGGTCCCCATTTTCAAAAGGGGGAGGAAGGAGGACCCGGGCAACTATAGGCCAGTCAGCCTCACCTCCATCCTTGGTAAAGTCTTTGAAAAAATTATCAAGGCTCACATTTGTGAGAGCCCAGCAGGGCAAATTATGCTGAGGAGAAACCAGCACGGGTTTGTGGCGGGCAGATCGTGCCTGACCAATCTAGTCTCTTTCTATGACCAGGTTACGAAACGCCTGGATACAGGAGGAGGGGTGGATGTCGTATACTTAGACTTCAGGAAGGCCTTCAATACGGTATCCCACCCCATACTGGTGAACAAGTTAAGAGGCTGTGATGTGGATGACTGCACAGTCCGGTGGGTGGCGAATTGGCTAGAGGGTCGCACCCAAAGAGTCATGGTGGATGGGTCAGTCTCGACTTGGAAGGGTGTGGGCAGTGGGGTCCCGCAGGGCTCGGTCCTTGGACCGATACTCTTTAATGTCTTCATCAGCGACTTGGACGAGGGAGTCAAATGTACTCTGTCCAAATTTGAAGATGACACAAAGCTATGGGGAGAAGTAGACACGCTGGAGGGCAGGGAACAGCTGCAGGCAGACCTGGATAGGTTGGACAAGTGGGCAGAAAACAACAGGATGCAGTTCAACAAGGAGAAATGCAAAGTGCTGCACCTAGGGAGGAAAAATGTCCAGCACACCTACAGCCTAGGGAATGACCTGCTGGGTGGCACAGAGGTAGAAAGGGATCTTGGAGTCCTAGTGGACTCCAAGATGAACATGAACCGGCAGTGTGACGAAGCCATCAGAAAAGCCAATGGCACTTTATCGTGCATCAGCAGATGCATGACGAATAGGTCCAGGGAGGTGATACTTCCCCTCTATAGGGCGCTGGTCAGACCGCAGTTGGAGTACTGCGTGCAATTCTGGGCGCCACACTTCAAGAAGGATGCGGATAACCTGGAGAGGGTCCAGAGAAGGGCAACTCGTATGGTCAAGGGCCTGCAGACCAAGCCCTACGAGGAGAGACTAGAGAAACTGGACCTTTTCAGCCTCCGCAAGAGAAGGCTGAGAGGCGACCTTGTGGCGGCCTTTAAGTTCATCACGGGGGCACAGAAGGGAATTGGTGAGTATTTATTCACCAAGGCGCCCCCGGGGGTTACAAGAAGCAATGGCCACAAGCTAGCAGAGAGCAGATTTAGATTGGACATTAAGAAGAACTTCTTCACAGTTCAAGTGGCCAGGGTCTGTAACGGGCTCCCAAGGGAGGTGGTGCTCTCCCCTACCCTGGGGGTCTTCAAGAGGAGGTTGGATGAGTATCTAGCTGGGGTCATCTAGACCCAGCACTCTTTCCTGCTTATGCAGGGGGTCGGACTCGATGATCTATTGAGGTCCCTTCCGACCCTAACATCTACGAATCTATGAAAGAAGGGCCACTCATATGGTTAAGGGTTTACAGGCCAAGTCCTGTGAGGAGAAACTAGGGGACCTGAATCTCTTCAGCCTCCACAAGAGAAGGCTGAGAAGTTATCTTCTGGCCACCTACAGATTCATTAGGGAGAAGTAGCAAAGAATTGGAGATGCTCTGTTCACCAGGATGCCTCCTGGGGTAACAAGGAACAATGGTCACAAACTGATGGAGAGCAGATCTAGGCTGGATGGACATCAGGAAAAACTTCTTCATGGTAAGGGTGGACAGAATTTGGAATGGGTTTCCAATGGAGGTGGTTCCCTCCCCTACCTTGGGAGTCTTTGAGAGAAGGCTGGATAGGCATATGGCTGGGGTCACTTGACCCAGCACTCTTTCCTGCCCAGGGCAGGGGGTCAGACTTGAAGATCTGATGAGGTCGCTTCTGACCCTAGCATCTATGAATCTGTACCTATATCTGTATCTGTAACCATAACAAAGGTCAGCAAACTGGAGCAAAGCAAAGAAATGTTTCTCTGACAAGCACGTTCCTTATTAAAGAGACAACTATTAGGCTTTGTAGCCTTATGCTCCTCCTGGAAACAGAGGCCAGGTACAGACATTACATATATCATGCGATAAGAGCTCAGAAACTGCTCTACACCCATAATCAAACAGATGTTCACCACATATAGACCACTTTAAAAATGGCATATCCTGGTCTAAGATAGACCTGGATGGATGTAGTACCAGACCAAATCACCTTAGGTTGGAGTGCTTTATCGAATGTCTGCACCAGATCCCCTCGTGACTCAAGTTAAGTCACAGTCTCCCAGAATCCCAAAGGGCCTTCCCTAGGCAGCATGCTAGCCTCAGCTGGTGCTCTTCTGCTGCAGGTGAACACTGGCCCAGCCCCACCCCTAGGCTGTCACAGAGAAGAGACAGAAAAGGCTTTTTTCTCACTATATGGCTGGACAGTGGGACGAGGAATGGAGGCCCCTGCTTGCTGGCTCAGGTCTTAGGCTTGGCTGCCAAGCTGGGTCCACATATCGGGGGGCTGCATTCTCCTACCTCCTCTGCCCCCAGGTCCCAGTGCAGGAAAAGCTGCATGTGGCTCTAAGCTGCAGTCCCTGGCTACAGCTGTCAGGAAGCTGGGGTAAGGGGGTAATGGAACCCTCCTGTCATGCAGATCCATCTCACCCCCCCCAAAACTCAAGCCAGTATAGTTGAGGGGGCAGTGCGGGGGGAGCAGGGGCTCTGTTCCCCTACTCTCACCTCCCAGCAGCTGCCAATGAGGGGTGGCTAACTGCTCAGCTGGGCTCAGCATTCACCAGCAGCCTTCTTTAAGGCATGCAGGACTGTCCCCAATCTTCTGGCCTCAGCCAGTGCAGGCTGGCTCTGAGCCACTCCACACCAAAGGGCAAACATCTGTTCTGTTCACTCGAAGCCCAACCTAGAATGCCTTAAGTAAAGTGCAATACTTAGAGCACTTCCACTTCGTGCTTTTTGAACATGTGTGCTTAACTAGAGAGAGTGGTGAAGAGGTATTTGCCTCACAAGGAGGCAGTCATTAGGAAGAGAGATCCTACAACCCCCCACATTGACTGCAAGAAGGAACAAGGCCTGCTGCTCTTTCAGATGTCAAGGACAAAAGGGCTTGGCAATCTCTGCTTGGCTTTGAGAAAGGTGGAGGCAGCAACCCACTGAGAGACAGTGGACAGAGACAGAGTTTGTGGGGATAGAAGATTGAGAAGTCTCCTTGAAAACTCCAGAGCTTATAGATAAGCACATTTTTGTTGGTTATATAAACTGCAACCCTTTGAAGTTAGAATACTTGCAATTAAGTTAAGTAACATTCAAAGAAATATCCATGCAACCCACTTAGTAGAATTCAGAGCCATGATTTATATGGTAGGCAGCTATGTTAAAAATTCCTGAAATCAAGTCAAAATAATATAATTGTTTTAAATGGTGCTGTGACTAAGTTCTACATTATATTAAAAAGTCATATTCATAATCAAGTCATATTCAACAAATGTTTTGATGACTTTGCAGCATAGGCAATATGAAAATGTGGATGCATTTATGGAACTATTCTGGACTGCAGCAGAATTCTACAGTTCAGCATACAGTTTGGAGTTAAGGACATGCAATCCTGAAGAGAAAATTCTACTACAAGTCTGGATTATGAGTTATGCAGATCCAAGGCCCAAACAAGTTCCCACTGAAGGTTCCCCACATTCTTTTTTTCATTAAACAGGGAATGAACTGGACTCCTGCACTTTCTTTAAAAAAAAATTAAAAAGGGCTATTGTATTGAGGCACAACTTTGCCTCAAACAGAAAATCTTGAAAATTCAGTATAACCTGTACAACAAATATCTTCTTTTGTTCTGTACGGAGCTACTATATTCTATGAAGCCATCCATCCAGTAATACATTTGGGAGCAAACTTATATTTAGAGAAGGTAACTATGAGCACTTTAATTCTGTTAAGACAAAAATAATGATAAACAAGGATAATAGTAAAAAATCCCTCTCCCTAAAGAGTCCTAGAAATCCTAATTTACTGACTAGTAGCTACTTTCACTAAGTAGAAATACAGTAATTTAATAATCTTAGCATAGCAGTTTTCACTAAGGAAAATTAACTAATTCATTATTGCTTATAATTTGCTGAGGCATAGCTGCCATATTTGTAAAATCAGCAGGTTCAGAAAAAAATGCAAGTTTTTAAATGAATGTTCCTTTTTTTTTTTTTCCTAGATACATAAATGATACAATTACTTAGCTCCCTCTAGTGCCAATTTCTAAAATAAACTTCCCAGTAATGACGGTATTCACCAATGTAATCTTGGGAGCAAATTAAAAATTCACTTGGCAATAATTAACTAGTAAACTCTCTAAGGATTTAGTAGATTGCTAGGAACTGGAGCAGGATTCTACTAGTGTCACACTCACAAAGAAAGGTCAAATGTAGGCTTTTTGCAGTAACAAAAATATGACATCAATGTTCAGACATTGTCTTGTTTGAACAATTGAGGCACACATGCCAATAAAGAACAGCAGTCAGAGAGCAGTGATAACAAATACAGCAACTAAATCATAGTCATGGCATTTGCAGGGCTATTATTAAAGCTGTATTCATTTTTCTATTTGCAGGTCCATTTTAAGGGTTGATAGTTGGCTTTCAAAAGGCATTCCAGACATGAACCCATGAATTAATATATTTTTTCACTATTTAAAAAACTACATTATTATAGACACACACGTGTACACATGCATATATTACAGCATAAGGTATATGCTGATGAACAAAGTAATACCAAACTGGAATAGATCCTTAGTTCATGTAAACTGCCATAGGTCTCCCCACTTCAACAGACCTACAAAAGTTTTGCACCCCTGTGGGATCCACTCTACTTTCCAGAAATCCAAAAACTAAAGAAATACTAACCCCCGCTTGAATATACCACATTCCTTACAGCTTCCCAAAGAAGACTTCTTTCCGTAACTTTCTACTCCTCTGACCTCTCAAAAACCTGCTGAGTGGGAAAAAACAAATCTATTATGATATATTAATGCAAACATCTATATGAGAAAAGTTTATCTTTTTATACCCAATGAAGGATTGTAACTTGTGCATTTCCTTATAACTTATTTTGGATGATCTAGTCCATTAATTTATTTCTTTTGGTATCTAAGCACCATTCTTGTTAAAACCAGCAAACTGTTCACCTACAGAACATATGTTATAATTGCTTTTAATTTAAAGTGTTATTGTAGGACCCATGCAGTAAATACATGTTGACAAAACAGACTTAACTCAGAAGGAATTGTCATGTCTTCTCAAGAAAACAGTTTTACAGATGTATGTTACTACAAGACTTCCCCATATGAGACACGATGGGGTCAAGTTGAGGAGTGATGGGTTTTTAATTTCTATCATTAGACGAGTCTGACCATGCAACTGTTTTAGAGTTACTAGATTATCTAACCATCAAACTGAGGCAGGCAGATGCCTTATGGTGCTAGAATAATATTCAAAGCAATTCAATTCCAGGAAAATTCATCTCTGAGTTGCACAGTATAAATGCAGCAGCCTTCTAAAAAAGACCTGTTAGCATGTGGCATCAAAGGAAGTTTTTCCTACACAAACAGAAGTCAATTTTATTCCCCATTCAAATCACTTAGGAACTTATCTCTTCTACACAGCAAAATAGCAATAGCAACTATGATCAGAGAGAGGTAGTTAGCCTGTGTCACAGAGCTCTGACCTTCTATACCAATGGTTCAGAGGCACGTACTTCAGACTGTAAAGTATTTGAAATGGCAGCTTATTTCTTCTCTTCTGCTTATTACATGTACCTGTTGTAAAGGTCTGCTCTTACACCCTTTTATTGTACCACTGGCTTTGCCAACACACCCTGATTAGTTTCCAATCCAACAACCCAGTCCCTCTGCATTGCATTGTCAACCCCAAGTGTAAAATGGGTTGAAAAAAAAGGAAGAAACCTGGGGAATTCTGGTTTGTTGATATTTTGTCTACTGCTCCATCAGAAGCAAACACCACCTTTGCACAATTTTACTTGGATACTGAAAACTATGTTATAGCACCCAGGTACTCTGCCATCAGCTGTGAAGATTGGAAGCCACCCAGACAGCAAGGCAAGGATGGCATCCTGCTGACCAAGTCCCTTGGAAGCAGAGGAACATACCCACCCACAAGCAGGGTAACAGGGCAGCCAGTAGCAAGATGGGCAGAGAACCAGCAATAAGATGGCCAGGCCACCTGCTTACCAGCTGAGCAGCTGGCCTTTCTGCCTGCCTAATTTTCTGCCAGCTTGCCAGCCCCACCAACTGGTTGGGTCAGCTGGTGGATGGGCAGGTTGCAATTTGGATAACAGAGAACCAGAGAGATACTCTGGCTAAACAAGCCATGCACATGGTTTATGTCTGTCAAAACTTTTTTCATGGGCTCAACACATTTCCAAGGAAGGCTTCAATTTTATCAAAGCAGCATTCTCCAACACTGAACTGTTACTTTGGAAAATTTACAAAGCCAGTGATCTCTTGTTAATCTCCTACATAAACATCTCTATCTTCTACCTATATTCTGGTTCTACATGTCTATTTTATTGGTGATAGACTGGTCCAGGCTAGGGAAGCAATGATATACTTGATAGAGAGGTAGGTAGATGTTTTGGCCTAAGTCAGTCAGAAGGCAGGACAGATACACACCTTTATAGACTAACTAGATATTAGTCTATAAAAGGTACATATCTCCCCTGCCTTCCTACTTGATAAAACAGTAGGCCACCTTCAGAGCCCTGCCCCACTTAATTAAAACATAAGAATATCCCTAGGTTCATAGACTACGAGGTGAGACCAGATCACTAGAATCACCAGGTCTCACCTCCTGCATTAACCTGGAATCAAGCAGGCCTTTCAGAAGAGTATCTAATTTCATTTTAAATGAAAGCAAAAACAAAAACCATATCATCTCAAGTAAATTGTTCAAATCCAAGCACACGAATCAGACCTACAATCTTCAGAGTACCAGATATGCCTTCCAACACCCACTTTCCATGAAAACATGTTGAATAATTCCCAAATTAGCCATTCCATTATTTTAGCTGGATTGACATCAGGCAAAAAAGTCTAGAGAGTTCTTTAGGTTTCATAGTGCTTAGGGTCAGAAGAGACCTAAACAGATCATCAGGTGTGACCCTCTGCCCCAGACAGGAATGAGTGCTGGGGTCATAACACCCCAGCCAAATATCTATCCAGCCTCCTCTTGGTAGGAGAGACCCCCGAGGTAGGAGAGAGCACCACCTCCCTGGGGAGTCTATTCCAGAGCCTGGCAGCCCTAACCATAAAGTAATGCCTCCTGATGTCCAGTCTGAACCTTCTCTCTAACAATTTGTGGCCATTAGTCCTAGTAACCCCCGGTGGTGCCCAGGGGAACAGAGCCTCCCCCAATTCCTGCTGGTCCCCCCTGGTGAGTTTGTAAATAGCCACCAGATCCCCTCTCAGCCTTCTCTTGTGGAGGCTGAATAGATTCAGGCCCTTTAGCCTCTCTTCGTAGGGCCTGACCTGCTGTCCCTTGACCATGCGAGTGGCCCTCCTTTGGACCCTCTCAATGCTAGCCACATCCCTCTTGAAGTGCGGCATGCAGAACTGGACACAGTACTCCAACTGCAGCCCGACTGACACCGCATCTAGGGAAGGCTCACCTCCCTGGACCTGCTAGTGATGCATCATACACGACAAGGTGTGGTTAGCCTTACTGACCACTTCCTCGCATTGGCAGCTTATGTTCATCCTGGAGTCAACAATCACTCCAAGATCCCTTTCTGCCACTGTGTTGATAAGAAGGGTTTTCTCCAGCCTATAGGTGTGTTGCTGGTTCCTACTCCCTAGATGCAATACCCTGCACTTGTCTGCATTGAATTCCCTTTTATATTTTTAAATACTGTTAAAAGTTGGCAGTCCTCACCCATCTTCTGAAATATAATAAAAAAACAACAGCAACTTTAGTAGTAGTAGTCAGGTTGTTTTGGTTTTTTATTTTTAGCAAACCTGCCTAATATTTTCATTTGTAATGGAAGGTAAGCTTTCTAGTCTGTCCACATCATCGCATGAAATGATGATGCTATCAAGAAATTATTATGCTATTCTCTAAATACATAAAATATTTATTAAATATTCCTCTTTATAGATCACTGATTAGTTTTACTATCTGTATCAGGCAATGGGCCTATATTACTCTCTAGCCTTATACGTTTAGCCCTATTAGCATAGAAATGTCATGGATTCCTTATGCTTTTCTTGTCATAGAATCAATGGACCAGAAGGGACCTGGAAGATTATCAAGTCTGGTCCCCTGCCATAGGCAGGAGGTTAATGAGCTCAAACTACCTCAACAAGGTGCTTATCCAGCCTGCTCTTAAACACCTCCAAGGATGGCGACCGCACCACCTCTGCTAGGAGTGTTCCAGGTTCTTGTTACCCTTACGGAGAAGAAGTTCTTCCTTACGTCCAGCTTAGATCTTCCCTTTGTTAGTTTGTGTCCATTGGTCCTCATTCTCCCAAGGGTTGCCTTCCTGAAGAGTTGCTCCCCTGGATCTTGGTACTCCCCCCTGACATACTTGAAGGTGGCTATTAAGTAACCTCTCAGCCTTCTCTTACTCAGACTGAACAAGCCTAGTTCCTGGAGTCTCTCCTCATGTGGCCTATTCTCCAGCCCCCTGATCATGCAGGTGGCCCTTCTCTGCACCCTCTCAAGCTTATCCACATCCTTCTTGAAGTACATTGCCCAAGACTAGGCACAGTACTCCAGCTGTGACCTCATCAAGGCTGAATAGAGAGGGAGGAGCACCTCTCTGGATCTGTTGGCAGTGCATCGGCTGATTCACACCAGAGATCTATTCGCTTTGCTGGTGGCTTCATTGCGCTGTTGGCTCATTCATCTTCCGGTCAATTGTGACCCCCAGGTCCCGTTCAGATCCTGTGCCAGCCTGTGGGCTGCTGCCTATCCTATAGTTATAGTGAAGGTTCTTCCTACCCAGATGAAGGACTCAGCATTTTTCCCTGTTGAACCTCATCTGATTCTGATCAGCCCATAGAAACAGTCTGTCTAAGACATCCTGAATCCTTCCCCTATTCTCCGGTGTGCTTGCATTTCCTCACAGCTTGGCATTGTTGTCAAACTTAATCATAGAGCATTCCACCCCTTCATCCAAGTCATTAATAAATATGTTAAAAAGCATAGGTCCAAGCTCAGTGGTGCCCTGCAGGGATCAGGAGACAGCCCTCCATGAAGATCTCAATCACAACTCTCAGGGACTGGCCTCTGAGCCAGTTATCCACCCACCTCACCAAAGGCTGGTCCCTATGGTCACCAGTACCCTCCAGTTTAATTGAGATAATTTCATGAGACACAGAGTCAAAGGCCTTACTGAAGTTGACGTAAAATGATGTCTACCTCATGCCCATGGTCCAGTCACCTACTTGTTTTAACTTGCAGTATATTAATTGCTGTTAACGTCCCCTTTTTCCTACTGTCTTATGTACTGATTTTATTTATCACTGCTTGCAGATTTCCTGTTAATGAAGATAGCATTTTTAACTAGTAACTTTGTTTGCAGAATTGTGGGGGGTTTGGGGCATTATGTTACATGTGCATAATGATTCTCTATTTTTGTTAAGGCTTCCCATTTTAAGTGTATGCATTCAGTTCATTTAGACTGGCGATTTTTTTTACACTTTTTATAATTCAAAGTATATACACTTGACTATGTGGTACTATATGCTGTTTGTACAAGTAAACCTAATGAAATCACAATTGCTGGCATACAGGCAACTGCTGGAACATGGGTCAGAAATGAACATTTCTTTGGTCTAATATTGAGAGCAGGATTTTATGTAAGAATTAAAAAAAAAAGGTTTTTTTTTCCTAAAATACTGTTATTAACAGCATGAGCTTCCTAGCAAACGTGTATGTGCTAAAGTCACTCAGGATAGCAGACTTTTCCATCCTGCACATTATAGACAGGTAGGAGCAGCTCCTCCTGTTCTCCAAAGAGATTTTGCAGTCTATACCCCTTTTTTCCCTAGTTCATAAACATCTAACATGCTGAATGATGACAACTGTGTAACAAATTAGCATCTGAAATAGCGACACACCCACATTCCATTTTCTCATTGCATCCTCATGAAACAAAGTTGTAACAATTGATTTTAACATTCGTGTTATAGAGGTCATCCTACCAAATATCAATAATATATTTCTTCTCATACATCAGTGTCTCCAACTCCTCTTATTACCTATACTCCTCATCTAAAACAATTTTAGAAATGTGTTCCATACATACCCCTTTGTGATTGGATTAGTCATATGAATTATGTTCTCCATATTTGGTTATTTGTACCATGATTGACATATTATCACAGCTAGTTTTAGGCTCTTCTGGTTAACATAATCAGTCTATTACAAAATAGAAGTACATAGCTACTACAAAAATAAAAGCTGTCAGAACTATAAAGTTCAGTCTTCCTCAAGACCAATGCTTTGCACCTTATACCACCTGCTTAATTTACTCTTCATTTCCAGTTATTTTCTCTCTTCTTCCTTTTCTAGCTCAAAGGAAAATAATGATTTCCAAGAAGATCATCTGGATATTCCTCTCCATCAGCTCCCTTCCCAGTTCCTGAATTTTTCAACAAGCCATGAAACACCACCTAATGCAGTGGCACCAGTGCCCAAGTGTCTCTCTGACTGATCTTTGATCTTCTCTATTCTTGAAGTGATGTCTTTGCCCTTGGTGCTGTAAAAGGCATCTGCCCTTCTAACTATATACATAATAGTTAGAAGGGCAACAAAGCAGATGCCTTTTATTCACTATATATTTAAGTCAATGAACAGCCCAAACACATCTTTATGCTTTGGTAGAAAGTGCTAAAAATGTAGCAAAGGGTCAAAACTAACATTCAGATCTCCTGTTAGGCCAGGGGTGGGCAAAATACAGGCCACAGGCTGGGTCCAGCCCAACAAGGGATTTTATCCAGCCTGCAGTGGACCCCTCAGCCCTGCCTGGCCCAGGAACAGGGGGCAACCTGTCTCATGGCACATGTGGCTGGTCCCACCGCCCATGGGCATACAGCAGGGCTGGAGCAGTGCAACAGCCAGATTCCATTTCCTGGCAATCCAAGCAATGGTGGATCCTTTTGATGGCTGCTGATAGCGTTGTTGCCACTGGACCCAGTCACGTTGCCCAGGCATTCTGGCCCATCCACCTCACACCCACCATTGGGGGCAGACAACAGAGTAGGTGGGTGGGTCTCTATGGAGATGGGCCCAGGACCCCTGTGGGTGGGGTACACTCAGCTGGGTGGATGGAATGAGGCCACAGGCCAGCAGAGAGCAGCATCTGGGAGCAAAATGGGTGGGTGGGTGGGTGGGGCTGGGATCACAGAGCAGTGATAGTAGGGGGCTGGAGCCAGGGCAGAGACTTTGCAGACATTCCTGTGATGGGTGCCGGTTCCACAGGCAGGGGTGCGTGGGGAATGGATTGCGGCTCTGCTTCAGGCTCCAGCACTGCACTGTCACCACCGAGTGATCCTGGCCCGTGCCAGCCTGTCCTGCTCCTGGACACTACTCCCTGCGCACCCACAGACCCATGCCATCCATCTGGCCAAATACTCCCTGTCCACAGGTGTCTCAGGCTGGCTTCCATGGAGACTGAACCCACATGCCCTGATAGGATCAATTGCCACCCCCTGCCTTCCGCTGTGCCAGGTCAGCACCACCCCACCAGCCCACAACAGCTCACCAACTCCTTAAAGTAGCCCTTCAGCCCAAATAATTGCCCAACCCTGTTTTTTAGTCCTATCAACTACTGCTGGACCCTATCAATCCAGTAACAAAATTTAACCTTTGCATTGTTTAATACACATGAAAAAAAGTGGCTAAAGATTTTTCGTAATAAATGCATGGATATTATTGTCTCGTTTTCACAGATGATGTAAACAGACAGACTAGGAGGGAGGCAAGTCCTGGGTTTTGGTCCCTGTTCTCAGATTTCTTTTTTCAGTGACTGTTGAATATAAAATGCATTCAACAGGCATGATGGTAGGGACTGAGACCTAGGATGAAAACTTTCCAGTTCAATGTCCTTAACAGTTTGTTACAGAGTGCCTATTGTTTCACTACCTTTTAGCCACATGAACCTTGCACTTGTTGGTACAGTGTCCCAAATTCACCCTGATGGATGGTGGATGCCCTCACAGGAATAGATGTGGAAAAAACTGGTTTGAATACCATCAGACTGTGGAAGGTTTGTTACATAAAAGGAACCATGGCACAACCACTTCTGGCTACATTATATATGCACAAGTCTTGTTCATCTCTTTCAAAGAATATTTGTAGTTACTTACTCTTGGGACTGAATTCCAAGCTCTGGATTCCAAGTGTGCAGAGATATCTAAGGTACAGCCCTGACCCAGATACCTCAGCTCCCAAGAGCTCCATTCCTTAGCTCTTGGCTAGCTCTAGGTAGCTCCCTTCTCAGTTTTCAGGTTTGGGAACCACGCTTCTGAAGCAACTAATGTACCCCAAGTATTGTATAGTCAGTGTTTATCCCAAACACATACATTCTCAGTTTTGGATTTCAATACAAGAGCTGCCACCTAAACTTAGCCATTACAAGCTAAAATCCTACTAAACTCTTTTGTTTTTCTAGTTTTCAAGTAGTAAATTTTAAGAGATTATTATTAAATACTATTTCTGAACTTGAAATTGACTGCTACATCATCAAAAACTACCTATGGCTCACATGCGATTTTCACTGCCACATAGAAGAACAAAGAATAATGAGACACTTTGGGGCAAAAGAAAAAAAAAAGCAATCATTAAATCTATTAATCTCTAAAAACATGTTTAATTAAAATGTTGAGGAAATGTTCTAGTTGTCAGTGATATGTAAATTAAAAGTATCGTAACAGCTTTTCTCTCCCCCTTCTTTCTTTTTTCAGTTAAAAATAAGACCAGCATTTCTCATAAACTAGTTGCAACTTTAGCTATCTTTTTCATGGTTAAAGAGCCAAGATCAGAATGCTTCTTCCTCTGCTCCAAACACACAGGCTTCTACCACTAGTTGAGGAAAACACAAACCTCTATTATGTTCAGAAACACACTTATGCTCTAAAGTACAACTGGCTAATGATGGAATATGCTCTCTCAAACACACTAATGCATGTAGCCTGGTCCGTTTCCTACTTACATAAATTACAAAAACTCTCATTGCTCACAATGGACCACAAATAGCTCAAAACAAAAGTACCTTTTTATCATTTGTTTTCTGCGAAATATATTCAATGTCTAAGACTTCATACACACACAGTTTCTCCTGGGAGAGTCACTTCACTCCCAGGAAAAACCATGAGTGTATAGATGTTCAGGCTTTTTCCTCCAGAATAAAAATGGCTTCTCCAGGAGAAAACTAACTTGAGTACAACCAGGGTTAAACCATTCCCAGGAGAGTGGATTTTTTGTTTTGTTTTTGGTTTTTTTCCCCCTGGGAGAGCTAATGTGTATACATGTCAAGTTAGAGGCAGTTTAGTTGAGGCTTTTTGAACTATCAAGTGACAAAGTGTTAAATCCAATCCAAGGTAAATGTTTAAATGAGATGCAACTCAAAAACCAGGAGCAACTTTCTTTAAAACTTCAGAAATATGTTCTATTGTCCTTAGAGTAAATCCAAAAAGTTTCATATACAATTAGTTGAAACTTATCTATGAAGAAGCTACCAACCTTGCAAAATGCATAGGCTAAACATTCTAATAAAGTACCTAAATTAGGTCCCTAAATCCATATATAGATACCTAAAACACTGGTCATAGTTTCACTTATGTGGAGCACCCTTGCATTCCTTTATTATCATTGGGAAGTGCAAATGCTTAAGAACTTAGAAAAAAATCAAGCCATGTCTGCATATGACTACTTATTATGGTTGGTTACCTTTTTTCGTTAAAACGTTTTTGATAGAAAATTGATTTTACACAAAAATGAAACTCTTTTTTGCTTATTTAATCAAAACCCATTACCCAAAAATTTCAGCTACTGACAATTAGCTAAGCAAGTTTCAAGTTCTGGAACTTGTTTTATTCTCTTTAATAAACTCTTGAAATTTTCTGCTAAAATATAGATGGAAACAAAATATTTTAATTGACCTTTCCTATAGAAAGCATAGCTTTCTACTGATCAACTCTGCTACTAGTAACTGAGACATTTACCTCTACCTGTTGCATATCTTCAAGAACCCAAGTATGAAAGTCCCACATTTTATGTATAACATACATACTTTCTTATACCAGGAACCAGTGATAAAATCCTGTTTTTTATTATTGATCTTTATTGCAATACTTTGAATGTGACTTCCCTTAAAATGTTTAACATATACTCTTTCCTTTTCCCATATTTTACTTGCTTTCTCCATTCAGCTTTATCCTCTTGTATATTTTCCTTTCTAAGTGTTTGCTTTCCTTCAGATCCTTCTTCTATGAGATGCATTATTTCATTTATCAGATTTTTCCCCCTCAACTATTTATTTTTTATACTGAATTTACATTTTCTGACTTTGCTTATTTTCATTTTTTTCTAATTTCTTCCACATTCCCCATGTCCTCTCATATTTTCCTTACCCTCACATCTCTTCTCTGGTGATCTCTATTTAGGTGCAAGATTAATTAGTTCTCTACATTTTCTGGGATGAGAAAAGCAAGGGGAAGTCTGAGAAGCAGGGTTTAGTTGGAGGGTGAAGCCAGGAAAATACTAGTTATGGAGCAGAACAAGGAAAGATCCTTTTCTAGAACAAGAAAAGGAGCCAACAAGCTTTTCCTCTAATAAGCACTGGATAAGCACATTTCTATAAACTGATATTATTATACTTCAAATTCTCTTGTTATCCTGTTCCTTCATTAAATCCCTTCATCTTTCTTTTAAATAGATTTCTTTCAACTCCACTTATCTTTCCTCTTCAAAGTTCTCTAATCCAGTAAACGATGAACTATATAACCACAGTACTCCTGCTTTCCCATTCACATTACTTTAAAACTAGAACTTACTTCTTGTATATCCATGAATTGTAGAAAATTCTCCCCTTACTATGTTTCACCCACAATCTAAAACATGAAAGAGCCTTTCAATACCTGAGCATATTCATGTACCATCTCACAGCCTAGCTCCTTTCCCTGGCGTATGCCTCTTAAAAGGATACATCAGTGGTTCTTGGTAATAAAACAGTGATAAAGCCTGCACACCAATATCACTGTCATGTTCTCCATGAGCTGAATTGATGAACTGTTGAACATAATTTTATTAAAAAGAAAGGTGCTTTATAGATAAATTGTATAGCCGTAATTTCTAAAATGCATGGTACTTTTTCCAGTGCTGCCACAGCACCTGCTGCTAAGTACAAAGATGATTAGCCACAAACTAACCCACTGCAGAATTATTATCAGTATATATTTGTGCGATGAAGAACTAATGGGAATTATGCAGATTGCATTTCCTTCCCTGCTGAAGGCAACCAACCTTCACCATCAATAGCAAAATGAAAACAGAACGCAGCTGTGGAACAATAACATAGGAAGAGATTTTATTTTATTTTCAAATATGTATTGTTGATTATTTCAAGACTTTAAGACACATGTTTCTTTTTCATGTAATTATATGACAAGTAGCCCAAGCATCATTTTTAAAGGCTCATAAAATTTACTATGCATGTTAATACCTTTAAATATGTCTGAACCATACTGCTATATGTAACATCTAGTAAACACACATCAAAGGAAACTTTGCGAATATAATCAGTATGTAGTGAAAATCACTTGACTGCCATAATCAGATTAGAAGTGCTGCTTTAAATGCTTTCTTTATAGTTAAAGTATTACCATATTTTCTTACATATACCCTGCCTGGAAAATAACACACCTAGTTTTTTTTTTTAAAGGGTAGCATGAGGAAAAAACAATCATACCAGGGGTGAGTAACTAAATAGCACCAGCTAGGGAGCCAAGGACCTGTCCCATACTTTGAGATAGAGGTGATGTAGTGGTCCAGCTGCAGGCTGACCCTGCACACCAACCTATTTGGTGCACCAGGTCTGGCGCCATAAGCCAGGTCTGGCCCCACATGCTAGGTCTGGGACTGCTGGCATTCTGGATCTGGGGCCACATGCTGGATCTGACCCCACCCACATGCTGTATCTGACATGCCAGTCTGATGTGGCATACTGGGTCAGAGTCCAGGCATCAACTCCAACTCCACATGTCAGGTCCAAGGCTGCACAAAGTGTCCAGTGGTGGATTCACCCTGTGAGTCAGCTTCACCTGGCATAGAGCGTCATGTCATCCAGCCAGAGGGCTCTGTATGAGTACAGAAATTTTCCCACAGCTGATTTGGGAGGTAGAGCATGCATGTTTTATTGAGAAAATATAGTAAAAGCCAGTTCTTGGCCCACTTCAGGCAAAGAAACTTCCTTTTCTGTAGGTCTCCTGGGGTGTTTCATATCCATCAACAACATTTTAACAGCTAAATCTTGTATAATCTGCAGTCTGATTTGCTTTTGATAGAGGGGGCTACACAAGGGGCCAGGGACACTCCCTTGCTCTGCATTCCTACAATGGTTTGCACAAAGGGGCCTCTGATCTTGGTATGGCTCTAGGTGTATGGTAATACAAATAAATATTAATTGTTCATGTAATATATCCTTATGCATTTTTGTTTGATTTTAATATAGTGCCGTAAAAAAAAATGAATTGCTGTGAATCAAGTAAAATAGATAAGAAACACTGAGCCCCTAAAAATGGAACAGTGGTATAAAGAATCCTGTTAGTAAATTCTTCTCCTAAGTAGTATTATTGAAGAGAGTGGCTGCTGGGTTTAGTTTGATCAGTTTTGATTTTCTATATCTTTAAACACATGCCAAAGGTAACTTGAATGCCAGATTAACACTTTTCAGGGGCGGGGGGTTACTTTATAACAGAAATAAACAACCCCCTCCAAATAAATAAATAGAAATACATCATAACATTCTTGAAAAACTGGGTTAAAAAGCAGTTATTTCCTCTCTCTCATATAAATAGCCACATTAAGAAAATTGTATATCTTTCTTAAAGAATTACTTAGAGGAATTGCAAGATGAAGAAACATTTTTTATTCACATGAAGAGATGTGTAATCAGTGGTTTTCTTTTGTACTGTAATTGATGTTTCACAAAATACATTTAGTTGAGTACCGGTATTTAATGTTTTAGCCTAGAAAAACAAATAGGAACAAGCAAAAACAAACACAGTGAAACACAAATCTTGAAAGTCTTAGTTGGTTGCGTAGGTCCTCTATGGTTCACTTGAACCAAACTAAATGCTTGAAATAACTTGTTTAATTCTAAAACACTTCACTCCAGTAATCTGAAGCTTTTATGCTCATTGTACGGGGCAAATCAGATTATTTAAATATATCCTTAATGAAAGTTGACTCAGGATTCCTTTAAATGGGGTTTTATAAAGCAGCATATTTAAAAGTAGCTGAGAATAATTTACTTTATTGCAGTCAATGCATCAGTTCATTATATTGTATGTACAATTTAAATTCTTTAAATAAAAGTACTGTTCTTTAGTTTAGCCTGAACTCTTTAATGACGTACAGCAACTAGAGAATGCTTTGCATATTCTGAAAACACAGACTGCTTACTGGAAAGGAAATCAAATATGCGTTTGATTAATTGATTTTGTCACGTATTAAAAACTTTTGCTTCTTATCCCATTAAAAGTAACACTAATGAGCAATGGCTGTGACCTTCAAGTAGAAAGCCACATGTGCCTCAACCCCTCAATATTTACCACCCAAATTTAATCTTTATAATGGACACCTTAAAAGGAATCTGATAGAAAATACTAAGAGCTGCTCCAAAACTAAAACACTTAAGGAAGATTTTGATTAATGCCTTGTGATTAATCAATTGATTAATATAGTTTTCAATACAGATGTTAGGACACTGTCTACTTTAATCAACCATTCTGAAAACAGTGAAGACAAATGATCTATTTTTGTGTCGATTAAAAAAAAGAGCCTATTTTAGCAGTTATGTAAATTACAACGCAAACCTTACTTAGCATGCCCAAATTTTCCCTTACATTAAAACCTTTAAACATTGGAACTGTTAATTAGATAACTGTCAACCTTTTTGGCAGGAACTTGGTATGAACCTTAAAAGGAAAAAAAAAAAAAAAATCACATTCAGCCAAATGTGTTCACTTTAGTTTTTAAAGAAATCGTTTTAGAATTACTCTATAATCCATATTCAAACTCCCTCCCATTTTTTTTATTCTGAGACTGTTTCTAATTTGTGATTATGCGTTCCACCATACTAAAACTGAAATCTTTATTCCAGTCAAAAATAATCACCCTGTAATTACTGTGACAAACTGCCCAAGCTGTATCATTGTGGCCATTTCGACTAATGATATTGTATTAGAATGCCTAGCAATAGACTTCAAATGGAAAATATAATTATGTGCATTAGTTTGTCTAAGCATTTATAAGATCACATATCTATCAGTTATCAGGTCTCATAAAAAAAGCCATACATCACTGTCACTGCTAGTTTTGTTATTGGAAATGTGGGCCTTTATGAACTCAGCTTAAGATGTGTGTCTTAAATTTCAGTTATTCTCTAGTCCAGTAAACCCACGTAAGTTGAACTACTATAAAACGAGCAGAATTTTCAACTGATAGCATAGAAGCAAACTATTGGATGGTGTAACCAAACATGAGCAAAATGTTTAAGGATTAAAGCTGCTGTATTGCAGACACTAATGCATGAGCTTAACTTTATGCACTGTCAACAAGACTAGTCAGACTACAAAGTTTCATATATGAGTACATCTTTGGAGGATGTGACCTAAACTCTTGCCTACTGAAGACTGACATTAGCAAAGGAGAATCTCTCAGGATAAGTTCCCTCTCTCCCCACCTCCATGCAACACCACCTTCCTTGGGGAGTTTAAACTGAATATTTTACATTTCAAAATGAGAATGCTTTAGCTTCAAAATTAAATGTCATTTTGTTTCCAAAAAATCCAGCCCCCAAAGTGGAAAATCAGTCCCCCCTCTCCCCCACCCCCCCAAATGGCTAGCATTAATATTTTCCTACAACAAACATTAACTACATCTTCAACTTGGAAATGTTTTCAGTCAAAAATACTAACCACTCTAAGGCGCTTTTGTCCCACCAATCATAAGCGTCAGATATAGGGGTACTTTTGTAAAAAGTTGTGTATATTTTTAACCTTAAAGCAATATGGTCTAGCAGCATGAATATGCTAGTAGGAAACCAGTGACAGGTCAATTCCCACCTCTGGCATTCTTGACCCTGGGTCACCAAAGCTAAGTCACAAGCTGTCTGTCTCTCTTCCCTCATTTCCACAATACACACAACATTCACATGCCAGCCAAAATACTGCAGGAGACAGGATCAGTTAGTTACATGTTGTTCTACTCTAAGTTTTTGGGTTTTGTTTTTTTACAAAAAGATGACCCAGTGGATAAGGTGTTAAATTATGGCAACCAGGTTGAATTCCCTGCTTCCATCACAGACTTCCTGTTCAGCTATGTCATTTAATACATATGTAAAATGAGGATTGATAATAGTATTCCCTGACCTTTCAAGGAAGCATTGGGAATTAAGTATGTTAAAGTTTAGGAAACACAAAGTGATGACAGTCATATAAGCACTAAATCTGAATGTCAATTTTTCTGAACTTTGGGAATTTAAATCTATGTTATTTAGTTTAAACACACCAAACAATTTTTTAAAAGTACACAGATATTTCCAAATTCTCTTTTAGATGGAGTGCTTAAAGCAAAACTGGGTGTTTCTCTTAAAGATATTCTCTGGTTCTACCATAAATTGTTGGGCTAAATGAAGACATTAACTAGGAAAATCGATGGCCTATGTTACAAGGGAAGCCAAAGTACAATTAGGTCCTATAGTACACTATGACAAAGTAACGATAACTGAGCCAGCTCTAAGCCTGTTAGCATGGTTATCAGAAGTAGTTGGTTGCCATAACATGGGGTGCTACCCAAGCTAATTTGCCTCTTCCAACTTACTTGGAACATATCTCAGACATTTCAGTATGTCTACTTCTACATTGCCTTGTTCTGAGTATACAGATGTAGGTTAGCTATAGCAGTTATTTCTAGTTTTTAAAAAAATAATCTAAACTTTGTACAGCAAATACACTATAATTAAAGCTCATTTAAAATGCAACTATGAGCTGTACTACAATTTACCCAAATGAAAATTAAGGAATACTTTGGGGTAGGCAGTATATAATTGCCCAAAATGGAATTTGAGTAACCAAAGCAACTTTAACTTGCTAAGAGCAGGTTGTGTACATTATTGACTGTGAAATGGAGGACCTTAATTTTTGCATCTCCCTAAAAGGCAGCCCAACTAAATCATCACTAAATGACCCCATACTGAAAAGAAAAAAAGTACCACCTTGTGAATCATCAACACCACTTTCTGCATCACCTTCTAGGAAATCATTTGTTCAAATACTGATTAGCAGGGATTCTGATTTTCCCAGATTAAAAACAATAAATAAAATAAAAAAAAAATCACAAATTCTCTGATAAAACCCCCCAAATCCATTATTAAAATTAAAAAGCCCCCACAGCCCCTTCCCCCAGCCCTGCTGGTACCCCTCACTCCACCCCCACAGCCCTGCTCATGCCCCTCACTGCCCTCCCTCACAGCCTCCCAGCCCTGCTCATGCTCCTTGCCCCACACCCACAGCCCCTGCCCCCCCCCCAGCCCTGCTGGAGGAGGCCTCCAGCTGCCAGGGCTATGGGGCCAAGGACCCAGGTCTGCAGCTCCCTGCCCTCAACAGAAGGCAGTAGCTGCTGCAGCAGAAGGAGCACAGAGCAGGCTCCCCCACTGCTGCCTACTGTGGGCTTGGGCAGGGGTGGGGCCAGCTCTCAGCTGCAGGGCACACTTTCAGGGGCCAGGGGGGACCCACATCCTCCAGATCTGTGTGGATGCTGGGGGTCCACACTGCAGGCTCATGCTCTCTGCCCTGCTGCCCTCCCCTGGGGCCTCCACAGCACAGCATGTAAGCTCTGCAAGCTCCACGCTGGCCTGGCTACACTTCCCCTGAAGACAGTGGAAGCAGTGAGTGGCACAACCCTGCACTGCTGCCGCACTGACCCTGTGCTCACAGGAGAAGTGTGGCCCAGGTAGCATGGAGCTTGCAGAGGCAAGCAGGTTTCCTGCATGGTCCTGCTGGGTCACACATGCATGCACTGCAGAGACCATAGGGGAGAGCAGCAGGGGAGGGCAGTATAGTGCACACCCACCCCGCCTCTGCCCCACACACAGATCTGGGGGGCGTGGGTCTCCGCTACCTCCCAGGAGTGCATGCTGTAGATAGGAGCCAGCCCTGCCCCCAGACAAGCCCAGCATGGCAATAACATGCCACTCCTGGTCCATGAGCCACTGATCAGCACTGCATGTGAGGCTTCCCCCAACACCTTCCCGCTCCCTTAGCCCCCAGCCACACATCAATGCCTTGCCCCCCACCTGCCCACTGGCTCTTCCCCCAGCCCTAGCAGTCACTCACACACATACCTGCCACCCAGCCCCCCCAGCCCTGCTGGTACCTCCATCCATGACCTGCAATTCTACAGCCCTGCCAGAGGTGGCCCCCAGCCCCCTGCAAACTCCACTTACCTTAGGCTCCAGGAAGAACAGTGAGCCTGAGCCAAACCTTTCCCTTTGGAAAGGCCAAAGGCCATACCCTTTGCCCCTCTCCCTCCCTCTTTGGCCAGGGTTGGGGGGTTTCCAGCCTTTTTGCAATTAGCTCTTGCAGGCTGGAACTCTGCCCATCTGCAAAAATGGGAAATCCACAGGTATCTCTGCTAAAAGGGAAAATCCATTATTTCTTTGATAAAATCAGGAAATCAGTGGTTTTCTCTGATTTTTTGTAGGAAATAGAAAACCCATATCCCTGCTGATTAGTCTCAACTCTGCTTACCTGTTGTCATGCATTAAACTTAATCCATACTAACTCTGTGGAATGTTGAGCCATGTTGATGTTCGAATGTGCTGTGAACAGTCACATATTAATAAAGGTTAATACCATTTCTTGCCTGAAGAGCTCAGGCTTGCAACTAGAGGGAAGAGGACAGCTGAGCTCTATCCGTGCTCTGGGGGGGGGGGGGAGGGGAGGGAGGCTGGGAACAGTGTATTTTGGGATCCTGAAGGACTGCATGAGCAAACTGGAATTAGCCTAACATGAACTAGGTAGCACAAGCCAGAAATAACCCTTGTCTGAAGTGGCATAAGTCTGAGACACACAGAGGGCACTTAGTGTGAGTTAATGAGCTTTAACACATAGATGCTCAAAATTTAAGTACTCTTAGTATGCTCCAAGTCAGGAACAGGCAATTATTTTGGGTGGAGGGCTCCTTACCAAAGTTGTGGCAAGCTGTTGAGCTTGGGTAGCCCTGCCCCTTGACAGGTGCCCTGCCCCCTGGTCACCATCTTGGGACCAATTTAACATGGCCAGCAGAGGTGGGGGCCAGAGCAGGGTACAGGCTGGCAGGGGTCTGTGGAGCCAGGCTGGGCTGCACCAGAAGAGAGAGGGGAGCTGACCCAGCTCCATAGAGCACCTTCCAGCTGGGATCCTGTACTCCTGCCACCCTGCTCTGGGCCCTGCTGGTGGTGGCCCTGGCCCTGGGACACGGGTGCAGGCCCTGCTCCCGCACCCACTCACCCCCAGTGCCCCCAGCCCCATAGTACAGGCAGGGGGCAGCGTACAGGCCTGACCCCCTGCTTGCAGGCAGGTTACAAGCTGGTGCTGAGCACAGGTGAAAGGCAGCCCCTTGCCCACCCCATGGCCCATGCTCCCTGCTGCAGCCACTCGTAGCCCATGTGAGGCTGTCCAGAGCAGGCACAGGCAGCCCCACACAGGCTGTGAGCAACTACAGAGTGGGGCACCAGCCACGGGGTGGGCAAGGGGCCGCTTTCCCCCCATGCTCAGCACCAGCTTGTAACCTGCCCCCACTGCCAACCTGGGCCCCGAGTGGCTCCAGGCTTACCCGTCAGGGCTGTGCATGGTGGTGGCAGCTGCAGCCCCCCCCACTTGCTGCGCTGGGCAGTGTTGGCTGCTGCTGCCGGTCCAGAGCTTGCACACTGAGCACCAGCAGCAAATGCTGCCCAGCATGGCAAGCAGGGGGGCCACAGCTTCTGCCACCACAGCACAGCCCTGATGGGTGAGCCCAGAGACAGTGCGGGGCCCAGGCTGGCAGCAGGGGTGGGTTACAAGCTGGTGCTGAGCACAGAAAAAGCAGCCCCACATCCACCCCATGCCCAGTACCCCACACTGCAGCCACTTGCGGCCCACCTGGGGCTGCCTGTGCCTGCTCCAGACAGCCCCGTGAGGGCTGTGAGTGACAGCAGCAGGGAGCTCTGGGAATGAGGTGGGGGAGGGACCACTTTTCCCCACGCTCTGCACCAGCTCGTCCCCTGCCCTCCCCCCTCCCTTTACCTGAGCTTCCCATGCCAGGCCAGCCACATGGTCCTAGGCCAGAATCCCCTGCTGGGGCTTCCGGCTGGGGGTGGGGGACCAGGGTCAGGCTCCCTGCTGTTGAAGGAGCCCTCCAGGGCTTCCCCTGGGTTCTACTGTCCTTGGTTCCTGTCATCTTTGACAGGAACCAAGGACAGATAAATTTTAATTTTCTAAATTTTTTAGGGGCCCTGCACGCCAGATAGAATGGCCTCACAGGATGGATCCGGCCTGCGGGCCATATTTTGCCCACCCCTGCTCTAAGTATAATGTCTAACTTCATCCTAACACAGTAGGAATGGTATCTGAGGATGCCCAGGTAAACCATCTGTTAAGGAAGGATTTTCCAATTACATGACATCACATGATGGCATAAGCGAGAAGCATTATTAACAGTTAACATCTTACAGTTCATTTCCATTTCCAATGTGTCAAATACCTATCTAAGCTTCCAACCCTATACTTGCTGTATTTGGTGCCTGTATAAATTTAAGCCATCCAAACAAAATTGTATATTTGAAGTGACAGAAAGTAAATTATTTGCATATGGCATAACTGATGGTCATCTCAAATCCTTGGCATATAATTCATTGGTAAATGTTTTTATGAATATCTCTTTACTCATGCCCAATTTGCTATCCAAGGATATGGCCAGATTCTTGCTTGAACATGGCAAGATGCAATCATTCTAAGAATGTTCCTCTCTGAGAACTGATTAAGCAATCAGCAGTGCTTCAGATAACTCAGACTAGAACACCATTTCCTTGTCTCTGAGGAGAAGCAAACCTTCATAGAAAATAATCTTTCGTAAAACAAGAGCTTTGTATAGGGGCTTCTTTGTTTTATAAATATAAATACATTTTAATCAATGGTTTGATGAGTCAGTAGGGAATAGCCAAATAGTCAAAATCTTCCTTTTAAAATTGCTCTTAATCTGTTTCAGAAATTTAATTTGACTAATTATTCTGCTATCTACATCTACATCATTGCTTTTCGAACACCTTCAGTATAATAACAGCAGCATACTTACAGAGGTATCCTGACATCATGGGTCTGGTTCCTCTCATGTCATTACCCTGAAGCTGCCCCAAACAACCTCTATAAAGACTGAACTGTAGAGAGATCTTTTTTGTTAGAGAGTAACCATTATCTTTTGACTCTTTCCTTAAGTATATCGCACATAACCAGCTTCCCATTAGCAGTATCAGTTGTAGGGGAAATCAAGTTATTGCTGTGGGTTACTGTAACTTTAAGAAGGGGTGACTTACACCTGTAGTAACCTAAGACTAGATTAAGGAGCAAATTATGTATTAGTCACACTTTCTCTACTTATCCCATGTTGCTCTAAGGAAGAGGTAAATTATTCCTCCAATTATACTGAGCCAATGAGAAGTAAGACAGAACTAGAGCTGCATCTATCCCTTTTTCCTTTCTCTCTGGTTTCCCAACACATCTACATGCAAAAGGGGAATATCATTTAAATAAAAGAGAAAGATAGTCTTTACCTGGAATCATAGGATAATAGAGAAATAGAGCTGGAAAGGAAGGGACCTCTAGTCCAACCACCTGCCTGAGGCAGGATCATCTCTATCCAAACTATCCCATACAAATCCTTCAGGAATAGGTGACAGCTTCTCTTTACCTGGCACTAGTTAGGTCTCATCTAGACTGTTGTGTGAAATTTGGGCTCCACATTTTTAAAAGTATGTGGAGAAATTGGAGAGGGTCAGGAGTCCAGTGACAAATTAAAGAGTTTTGAAAGACAAGCCATGAGGAGAGATTAAAGGAAATAAGCATGTTCAGCTTGCTATGAGCTAGCTAGACTGTAACTTTGAGAAGTGGTACCATTTAGATGTAATAAACTAGGAGCAGACCAGTGGCAAAGTATCGATTAGTCACTTCTACACTCCCTGAGTTAAAATCATAAAATCTTAGAATTCTTTGTAAAACAAAGAAGTCACTATGCAAAGCTCTTGTTTAAAGAGATACTATTTTATAGGAAAGTTTGCTTCTAATCAGTGATACGGAAATTGTGTTCAGGTTTATCAGTTATCCGAAACATTGCTGCTTCCTTATTCTTTTCTTAGAGAAGAGGATTCTTAAAATGATTGCTTCTTGCCTACTAACCTATTACTAAAACTACACAGTCAGCTTTATCACACAACCACAAGGAACAGCACTCTAACCTGCCACAGGTAAAGCAGGAAGACAACAACAATCAGTGTCCTGCTGCTGCAAAGGTTTATAAATATTTTTGTTTGAGAGACCCAAGGAAAAGGGCCACATCACCCACTGAAGAAAAAGGCAAGAGTATGGGGCAAAATTACTTCCTAACCTCAAATGTGGCAATCAGTCTAACCCTATATGAAGGGGCAAGACTCTCTTGCCAGAAAACTCCAGGTTTAGTTCCAGCAGAAGTATTAGTACACCCCAAACCAAATCTCCAGCTCTGACTGTAGCCAACACCCAATACTTCTTAGGAAGATGAAACCCATCCCCAACAAGTGTAGGAGGGTAAAAATATTTCTTCCCAGCTCCATACGGCAACAAGCAAAGCCCAGAAGGATGGGAAATAGCCACATAGCATAGGCATAGCTAACTGCTAGATCAAGGGTGGGAAATTATTTTGGCTGGAGGGCTGCTTACCGAGTTTTGGCAAGCCGTCAAGGGCAAAAAGGGTAGCCCTGCCCCTTGACTGGTGCCCCACCCACTGGTTGCCACCTTGGGACCAGAAGTCCCACCCCCTAATCCCTGACCTTTGCCACCAGAAGCACTCCTTTCAGCAAGGGGGTTTGTCATCTTGGAACCAGAAAAATATTGCATTCTAGTCTAAAAACCAAACATCTACTACAACATTCATTAATTTGATTTCAAAAAATATTATTGTCCAATTTATGTGTTTGCATAGTGTACATAGAGCTGATTGTATAATAGCTTAAAATGAAGTCTTACTCTTGTATATTGTGGGGGGTGGGGGTATGGGTGGGTACATATAGGTTTGTGGGGGGCTGTGGGGCTGTGGGGTAGGATGTGGGTGTGTGCAGGGTTTTGTTTGGGGATGGATAAGTGTGGAGGTATGGGGGGGTATGTAGGGTGGGGGTGCATGTGTGGGTGTGTACGTGGATGTGTGTGGTGTGGGGGGATATGGTGTGGAGGGGGAGGGTTTGCCCACAGCAGGCAGAGCCCCAGCCAGTGCTCCTCCAAGCCCAGGCTCTGTGCTCCTGCTGCTCCTGGCCCTGGGGCAGCAGTGTAGAGCCCATGCTCCCACTTCCCCCTACATCTGCCACTGCTGCCCTTCTCTATGCCACATAGAGGGGAAGAATCACCACCTGCTGCTTCCTTTTTCCCCCTCCTTGCCGCTCTGGCACTATGTCCCAGCTGTACAACCAAGACCACAGGATGCAGGAGGAGCCAGACCGGCCTGGCCAGCACTGTGTAGAGTCAGCTGAGAATTGCAGGGGCCAGACCAGCTCCTGCTGAGCCCTGCAGCTTGACACTGCAGCTGGGAGCCATGTGGTGCCAGAGCAGGGAGTGGGCAGGGGGTGGAGGGGAACTTCAGCAGTGGCCAGCAGAAAGTGGGGAAATAGCTCCAGCAGGCGGTGGGGGAGTGGCACCAAGTGGGTGCACGGAGCACAGTGAAAGCTGGATGGGAGGGCAGGTCCCACACCAGTGCACTAGGACCAGGGACAATAGGGCAACAAGAGTGCGGGGCCCAGGCCACCTGGGGCTCTAAGGAGCTGGGCTGATCTGCACCAGCAGGGAGAGGGGATGCCAACCCGGCTCCAGAGCTCCTGCTGGCCTGGGCCCCAGATTTCTGCCTGCTGCTGCTCCCCACCAGCCCCCGACCCAACACTGCTCTGGCATCATGTGGCTCCTGGCTGCAGCACCAGGACTGCTGGAGCCAGTCTGGCCCAGCCCTGAGGACTGGGGTGATCAACCTCAGTCCTCACCTGCCTTCCCCCCCCCCCACCTTCTTATCTGAATTTCCCTCATTGGCAGAGAGAAGCAGGAAGAGCCCCTGGGTCCAAGGCCAAAGGCTTCTGGCTCGGGGTGGGTGGGAGGAGGGCCAAGTGGGCCTTTCTTCTGTGGCTGCTGGGTCCTGCTGCCCCTGGGTCCTGGTACCTTTGACAGGTAGTCAGGGACAGATAAATATAAATTTTCTAATTTTCAGGGGCGGGGGGCACAGGACAGACAGAATGGCCTGGCATGCTGGATGCCGCCTGCAGGCCATATTTTGCCCACCCATGTTCTAGATCATCCCTAACCAATGCCTACCCAATTTCTTTCAAACATCTCCAGTGATGTTCCACACCTTCCCTCACTACTCTACAGTGAAGAAGTTTTTCCTGATATTCTGTATATACTTACTTTGCTGCAACTCCAAACCATTACTCCTGCTCCCTGAAACAAGAGAAAAAGAGAGTTTCACTTATAGCAGCCCTTCAGATATGTGCAGACTGCTGTCATGTCCCCTCTTAAGCACCTTTTCTGCAAGCTGAATATGCCTATTTCCTAAACATCTTCTTCTATAGTTTGCCTTCCAAACCCTTTATCATAAGTTTGTCCATCTCTGCACCCTAACTTCTGTGTCCTTTGTTAAATACAGCACCCCAAACTGTACACAATACTCTAGATGAGGCCTAACTAGTGCCAAGTAAAGAAGCACCATCACCACCCATCTTGCACCAAGCACTTCTACTGATCAGCCCATCACATTTGTTATTTGTGCACTACAGACTCCTATTCAGTTTGTGATGCACCGAGATTGCTAGATCATTCTCTGTAGTGCTACCATCCAGCCATTTGTTACCCATTTTGTATTTGTGTTTTTGATTTCATAGATTTCAAAGACTTCTAGGGTCGAAAGGGACCTATTAGAGTCCAACCCCATACTCTGGGCAGGAAAGAGTGCTAGGGTCAAGTGACCCCAGCCAGGTGCTTTTCTAATCTCTTCAACACCTCCAAGGTAGGGGAAAGCACCACCTCCCTTAGAAGTCCATTCCATATTTTGGCAACCCTCATCATAAATAATTTCTTCCTGATGTCCAATCTAAATCTACTGTCCTTCAGCTTGTTTCTAGTAATCCCGTTGTTTCTAGTAACCTTAAGGGGTGCCCTGGTAAACAGAGTATCCCCTATTCCCTGCTGAAACCCCCCCTCTCTCCTGATGAGTTTGTAGACAGCCACAAGATCACCTCTCAGCCTTTTCTTGCAGAGGCTGAAGAGATTCAGGTCCCTCAGTCTGTCTTCATAGTACCAACCTGGTTCTGGCAACAGGGGATGACCTAATCAGCGACCTAACAATCGAAGGGAAGCTGGGTGACAGTGACCACGAGCTGATCACCTTCACCATCCACCGTAAAGCTGGCAAGTCAGTCTGCAATACAGAAGTCCTCGATCTCAGGAAAGCTGACTTCAGGAGGCTTGTCAGTGAGGCCATAAAGGGCCACAACCCAAAAGAGGATGGGAGTTCAGGACAAGTGGTTACTCCTTAAGGGAGCAATCCTGGATGTGCAAGCAAAGCCTATCCTGTCTCAGAGGAGAGGCAGCAAAAGGGCACAGCAGCCCCCTTGGCTCTCCAGGGAACTAGCAGACCTCCTGTGTCTGAAAAGAAAGACCTACAAAGGATGGAGGACAGGACCCACCTCCAAGGAGGAATATTCTGCACTGGTCCAGACCTGCAGGGAGCAAACCAGGAAAGCCAAGGCTGTGACAGAACTCGAACTAGCTACAAATATTAAGCACAATAAGAAGTCCTTTTTTAGATATGTGGGGAGCCAGAGGAAAAGAAAGGGCAATGTTGGACCCCTGCTAAACCAGATGGGACAACTGACAACCAACACCCAGGAAAAAGCAAACTTGCTAAATGGGTATTTTGCATGTTTTTCACCAGTCCCATGGGACACCCGTGCCCATTATGGGACAGGGAGGCCCAGGTGAGAGAGATTCCTTACCCACCCCCATCAATGCTGACCTCATGAAGGAACACCTTGAGAGGCTGGATACCTTCAAGTCAGCTGGCCCTGACAGTTTACACCCCAGGGTAGTCAAAGAGTTGGCTAGCATCATAACTCAGCACCTGGCATGGATCTTTGAGAACTCCTGGCGTTCTGGTGAAGTGCCCAAAGATTTGAAGAAGGCCAATCTGATGCCTATCTTCAAGAAAGGGAGGAAAGTGGATCCAGCTAACTACAAGCCCATCAGCCTGACCTCTATCCTGGGGAAGGCCTTGGAAAAGATCATCAAAGAGGCCATTCTTAACAGACTAGCTGATGGCAACATCCTGAGGGATAGCCAGCATGGATTTGTTGTGGGTAGGTCTTGCTTGACCAATCTCATTTCCTTTTATGACTAGGTGACCTATCACATGGACAAGGGAAAAGAGATTGATGTCATATATCTTGACTTTAAAAAAGCCTTCAATCTGGTATCGCATGATCACCTCTTGGCAAAACTGGCTAACTGTGGCCTCAGCCTCACCACAATCTGTTGGCTGGGGAATTGGCTCTGTGGTCAGACCCAGAGGGTGGTGGTTGATGGAAGTCAATCGTTGTGGTGGGCTGTGACCAGTGGGGTCCCTCAAGGCTCTGTCCTAGGGCCTATACTATTTAATATCTTTATTAATGATGTAGACATTGGTGTGAGAAACAGCCTGGCCAAGTTTGCCGACAACACCAAACTCTGGGGTAAAGCATCCACACCTGAGGACAGGAGAGTGATCCAGGCGGACCTTGACAGGCTCAGGAAATGGGCAGATGAGAACCTGATGGTGATTAAACACCAAAAAATGCAAGGTTCTCCACCTTGGGAAGAAAAACCTGCAGCATGCTTATAGGCTTGGCAGTGCTACGCTGGCTAGCACTACAAACGAAAGGGACTTGTGGGTCATGATTGACCACAAGATGAACATGAGCCTTCAATGTGATGCTGCGGCTAGTAAAGCAAGCAAAACGCTGGCTTGTATCTATAGATGCTTCTCAAGCAAATCCCAGGACGTCATTCTCCTTGGCCTTGGTGAGGCTGCAGCTGGAAAACTGCATCCAGTTTTGGGCTCCACAATTCAAAAAGGATGTGGAGAAGCTTGAGAGGGAGCAGAGGAGAGCCACGCACATGATCAGAGGTCAGGAAAACAGATCTTACGATGAGAGGCTGAGAGCCACGGGACTCTTCAGCCTGGAAAAGCAGAGACTCAGGGATGATCTGGTGGCCACCTATAAATTTATCAGGGGTGCTCACCAGGATCTGGGGGAATGTTTGTTCACCAAAGCACCCCAAGGGATGATGAGGTCAAATGGTTACAAACTCCTCTGTGACCGATTCAGGCTGGACATAAAGAAGAATTTCTTTACTGTCCGAGCCCCTAAGGTTTGGAATAGACTGCCGCTGGAGGTGGTTTAAGCACCTACTTTGATCGCCTTCAAGAGACATTTGGATGCTTATCTTGCTGGAATCCTATGATCCCTTCTGAATTAATGCCCCTGGGGCAGGCGGCTGGACTTGATGATCTTCTGATGTCCCTTCCAGCCCTAGTGTCTATGAATCTATGAATCTTACCTGCAGGGCCTCAACCATAAGAGTAGCCCTCCTCTGAACCCTTTCCAGGTTATCCACATCCCTCTTGAAGTGCAGCGCCCAAAACTGGAGAAGGTTGTGTAAGACTCTCAAAACTCTTTCTGAAGTAAAAACACATTGTATCTTCTGCATTCCCTTCCTCCTCCCAAGTAGTTATCTTGTTGAAGGAGGAGATTAAGTTTGCTTGGAACAATCTGTACTGAGTAAATCCACATTGGCTGCTGATGTTCAGCCTTTCCTCCTTCAAATACTTGTAAATGAAATCCCTTATGATATGCTCCACTAACTTCCTGGTATCTAACTGGTGGAATTAATTCATCTATAATTTCTCAGGTATTCTTTTTCACCTTTTAAAAGAGGGACACTATGCTGGCCCTTTTTCAGTCCTCTAGTATCTTCCTCGTCTCCCACAACTTCATAAATATTATTTCCAAGGGCTCTGAGATCCTTCTGCTTATTTTTTCAGTATTCTGCATTCAGTACCCAGGGTTTAATAAGCCATGCTGAGTTGAATTCATTTAGACCCATCAAAAGATCTCTGATTGTTTCTTTTATTAATCTTAGCCCTCAGCTTGTTTTAGTCCTTATCCAAATAATCCTTATTAGCTGTCTGGATGCAGCTTAATTTTTTTTTCTAAAGACTGAGGCAAAATAGTTATTGAACAGGTCCAGTTTCTTTGCATCTTCTGTTAAGAGTTCCCCCCTGGCTAATTAACAGTGGACCCCACAGCTTCCTTGACCTTTCTTTTCTCCAAAGAATCTGGTTTGGTTTGGTTTTGTTTTGTAACTTTCCTCACCAGGGGAAGGTCTTAAAAAACAACAAAACAAACAGACAGACAAAAAACCTTTGCCTTCTCTTCATTGCATGCATCCTTTCCTTTTTCATTTGAAGAATCATAGAAGCTTCTTGGTGCAGCAACATTCATCTCATGCCATTCTTTTTGTAATCCCATTGTGTTGGAACAGCTTTTTGTTGGCTTGCCAATAGTGTGCTCTTCAGAAGCCTCCAGCCATCCTGGATACCTTTATTCTTCAGTCTGTCCTCCCATGGCACTATGTCTATTATCTTCCTGAGTCAGTCAAAATACACATTTTTGTATCAAGTGTCTTAATTTATGCTGACTTGATTCTTTCACCATCTCAGGATTATGAATTCTATCATATCATGATCACTTCCTCCGAATTTTGCCAATACCTTCAGATCCTCCACTAGTTCTTCCCTATTGGTCTGGACAAAATCCAAGACAGATAATCCCCTAGTTGTATCCTCATTTTTTTGGAGCAGAATGCTGTCCTTTACACAAGTTAAGAACTTGCTTGACATTTTATGTTTGGCTATATAGTTCTTCTAGAAGACGTCTTTAAAAATTTAAGTCTTTCATCAGCACCATCTCATAACTTTTGGATAAATTTTGTCAACTCCTTAAAGTTTGCCTTATCCATCTCCACTTTCACCCTTTATCTTCACCCAAATACATATTTTGATCTACTCCAGAAGCACAGAACAAGTGTAAGCATTATCAACATACTAGGCAATGCCACCACCTTTTCCCTCAGGCCTGTTCTTTTGAAGCATTGTGTATTTCTCAATGTTGACATTCTAGTCATACGGTTGTCCCACCAAGTCACATACCAATCAGATCATATTTTTTTTCACAGGCTGTGAATTCCATATCATCTTGTTTATTCCCCATACTTCTTGCATTTGTATACATACATCAGTCTTATTTTGCATTCTGACCTATTTGTTTCCTTTTTGCATCACTTATTGCTATCCATGGCATTCTTGCCTTTTCTGAGGGTTGAGGTGCTTCTTCCAGCTTTTTCTCTTCTGGACTGTTTGTTCTGTTGCTAGGGGGGTTTGTCTGCCATCCCCCATGGGACTTTGTTTAAAGCACTCCTTACTTGGTTGGCCAAACATCCAAAGATGCTCTTTCCAATTCTTGTCAATTTCGTCTAACCTGTTGATAGCCACGGTGCCCTCTAGAGAACATCTGCTCTCTGTCAAAGAATCCAAAGTCTTCACATCAACATCTCCATCTCAGCAATTTGTTTACTGCAATAATACAATGGTGCCTGTCTGGGCTCCTGCTGTCCATTGGGAGGATTGATGAGAACACCACTTGTGCCCCAGTTTGTCTTAAATATATTTATTATTAAAAGTCTTTTAATTATTACTTATTTTGAAGACTGATCAGAAATCCACAAAAACTTCAAATTATTGAAGTATGTTTTTCTAGAGAAACATTTTATTGAGTATAGCCAAGTTGTTAACGAAAGTTGGGTTTCATCTCCTGTTCAGTATCCTCTTTTAGGGAGAACAAACTATTCTTCTAATAACAGGTAATTAAAGTCTTATAATAGAATAGTTAATAAAAATAATATATTGTATTTGAGCTGCTATTGTGAAATTGATTACTTCAGCAGAAATATGTACAGATCTACCTGCTCTACCCCAACAAAGAGATTGGGGCCACTGTTGACAGGCTCTAGGATTTGTCTTCTTTACTAAGGGAATGAATTTAAATAGGCAATATAAATCTAAGAAATTAATTTCATATTAAGTAGTCCAGATATTTTGGGTACCTTCCTGACATTTCTCAAAATCAGAATAAATTGCACTTCCAAACCAATGTAACAGATATAAATACTAAATAAATTGCATAAATCAGAAATTTTGATGATAAAATTAAGGTGATGATATTTTAATGTTGGTACACAATCAAAGGGGCATGGATAATGCCTTCTCCAGTTCCAGTGTGATTCTGTCCTTTAATCTCTGTTCAAGAAAAAAATAGAGCATAAAAGAGAATCATTCTGTAAACAGAATGTGCTCTAACCTCGAAGGAAGTTGCTTGCAATATATTTGCACTGCTTTGCCCAAGGTGTTGAAGCAAAGCAACTAACATATTGAGGACCTGGGGTCAGAACTAGTCCTTCTTACAGTGCAAGTGTGTTACTAATACCCTAAACTGCTGTTACAAAAGATCTACTGATCTGAAAAATAGTACTGATATATTAGAACAGAGGTTCTGAAACCTTTTGTTTTTTGCATACCCCGTTCTAGATTTACCAGCTGCCCATATACCCCTACCAGCATGTTTTATACTTTAAACCCTTAAATGTCAATTATTATTTTAATGCAAATTAAATCTGCCATTACACAATTTCTCCCAGGTACCCCCCAGAGATGTCTTTATACCCCAGGTGTACACATACCACAGTTTGGGAACCCCTATATTAGAACAACTTAGCAGGCATGTGTAATGGCCCTGCCCTGTTACTAGGAGTTTGGGGGAGTGTGAACAGCCCCATACCCCAGAAGCACCTCTGCACACCCACCCCAGACCTGAGAGAATTCACCAGGGACTGGTGAACCAGGTCCTGGGATGTAGTGAGGTCCCTCAGCAAGGGAGCTGACAGGTGTGGGGAGTGAGTGAAGATTAGCCACCTGCATCTGGCCAAGGAGCAGAATGCCTGGAGCCTGGAGTTACCAGGGGTTAAGCAGCCACCAGGAGAGCCCAAAGCAGGGCTCTTCTCTGTTTGTTTGCTTGATCATTTGCTTTGTTGCACAAGTGTGCAGGCTCTGCAAAGCCTCCAATAGATACGAGGCAACCATAAGTTGAAGCCTGGAAGAACTACTGGAAGACAGCTAAGTGCTAGCTTATTTAACTTCTTCTGTTTGTTTTTCTTGGCTAACAAGCCTGGGTGGCCTCTGGGTATTAGCTACTAGCCTAGCTGCAGCAGAGGCAAGGGCTCTGAACAGTGGGTCCTCGGCCAAAGCCAGCAGCCAAAGTAAAACTGGTCAGCTCAACTAGTGTGACCAAACATACCATGCTGTGATCTGCCCAGACTCTGCCCATAGCAGCCTACAGCATGCAACCTAAAGTAGTGAGGGAAAGAAATCATGCTTGCCTAAAACATAAGTAATCCCACTGACATTGAATTTAAAGCAATCAGAATTTCACCCAAGATGATTGGTGAACATGCTATGATAAAGCATAAAAATAGGAAAGAATGAGATGTGATTTAATTTATTACTAAATACTAATTAAAAACAAAGATAATAAAAGTAAAAGAAAAAAAAAAAAAGAACCCAATAGGTCTGATCTAATGTTCCTAAATCAGGCAGAACTCTTTTGGCAGAATTTTTAATAGAAATGAGAGATGTATTGAATTCAGTGCTTGTTGGGTTCCTACCTGTCAACAGAGGTCTTGAAATTTCCACCCTTCTGGTTCAATATGAGTTGACACAAAAGGAAGAAAGGAAGGAGCAGGCCCTACTAAATATCTGCAAATGAACCAATGAAGAAGAGCTGCTTCCTCCCTAGTGACCTTTTAGATTGATTGTGAAAGGACCTCATAGATAACTCAGCTATGCTACTGTCATCTTCAGGTTCATCACAGAACACTTTCTGTGCTGTATCCTGCCTCTATGTCATGTCCCATGAAATTCCTTTTGTAGAGCAAAAGACTCAGGAGAAAACAACACAAAGTACATAGAATCCTTGAGTACAGGATTTGAAGCCCTCCTCCTACCTCCCCATTTTTGCTAATGAATCATTCTTGAGCTTCTATTCAAGTATGGTGGCTTCCAAAGTTTCAGTGGAAGAATTACTGAGTAGAACGCTTAGGGAAAAGATCTTTCTATGGCCTCCCTCAGTAGAAGAAGAAAAAACTCTTTGCCTTATTGTGCTTTTGTCAATCAGGAATTCTGCAGGAAAAAGTATTTACATATTAATTCTTCCCCCTTGTCTCCAAAAGATGAGAAGTAGAACTTACCCTCTAGAACTTCCGGATACTGGACATACCTAAGGAACATAATATTCTTAATGAATAACCATGGGAAATTTGGATTTTTTTTGTTTGTTTATTTTTAACTGATCAGGAACTGGGATTTGTCTACCACTAACAACAGAGAAGGGGGCTCGTCTTCACATACACAATAAAAGTAGCTATCTTCTTAGTAAAAGTTGCAAATCTCATGCCATTGCAAGACTAGAACTATCATCCTGTTCTGAAAGTGGTCAAAACCAATTAATACTTTGATACATAAAATGGCACCAGTTGCATAAGAAATATAAGTTGCTATTATGTTTTAAAGACAGAAAAATTTTAAGTTGAGAAAAGGTAATTAAAATGTTACAGCAAGAATTATTTTCTTCCATTATTCCAATGGAATAGCATCACAATATCTCCAAGTCTCCTTTCCGAAGCAGATATACATACCCAGCACCTTTTGATAAGACTAAGTGGAATGTATCTATTAGAAGCTATTTGAAATAACATGCCAAAGCTTTTTGGGGGGAACACTGCATAGAAGTGACTTGAGCATTCTTTGTTCAGAAGGGAACTACATAGATCCCAAAGCATCTGGTATACCAGATGTTAAGGTACTAATAGTGTCAGAGAAAGGTCATTGCGAAGAGGCTGACAAAGAAATAGAAATTTTGAATGTAATCTTCAGAAATCCTTTCAACAGTTGAGGACCCTCAGCTTTTGCTTACATTTGACTCTCAGTAAATTCAGCCTGAAGCATATGAAGATATTTAAGCAATACTGCATTTGCAACCGAGGAAGTAGTGCGCAAAAAAGGCTATCATTTATAGACTCAAAATTTTGTCCATTTCCTGCAAAGTCTACATGTTCTTTTAAAAAAAAATGCCCACCTTTCTGTTGCTTTCACATTAAACCTTAGTTTCTTATATTTCAACATCCAATTTTGCATCTTTTAATGCAAGTTTCCTGTATCCAGTCTGTGTATGTGTTACATACATATAAACACACATAAATGGCATACACAAGATATTGAGGAAAAAACTCAACCATTTGCCTCATAAGCTATATTTTTTCAAAGCCCTCTAAGAACACTAAACTCTTATAGCACTACAGCACATTTCAGACACTACAAAAGCACTCTGAACTGTCAGCATATTTTCAACAGATTGATGACTTTGAAGACCTCCAGTGTAGAGGGTAATGTTAAGGATCTGCAGTTACTCAGCTAAAGTTGAGATGAGGGATGCCTTCTTTCCAATCTTGGTTATTGAATTTGAAAACCCTCATAGGTTTTTCTGTCAAAGTTGTTGCTTAAAACAGACTGTTATAGGAACAAGTTAAAAGGGAAAGATTGGAAAAAGTTTAGAGGAAAGTGAAGATATATCTTAACTATCTCTTTCAAGTTAAAGGAGTGACAAAAAATACAGTTTCACAGAAAAGTAAAAATAATCATTGTATTAAATTCTAGTCCTTAGGATAGCTATTTCCACAGTAGAACATTCCTTAACATCAAAGTAGTGTTCCAAGTCATTTTTTATGTGGTGCTTCACATAAAGCCAGGGTTCTTGCAACTGCAAAACAAAAAAAGTATACTTGCTCATTGCAATGATAATCTGGGACTTTCATCCTCTTTCAAAGTAAAGAGCTTCTTTATAGTTCCAGACAATAATCATTATGTTAGAATTTAGATTGTAAACAAATATAAATAAAAATATACCTACAGAAATGGTAGCAATAAAAAACCCAACCTGTTTACAGTTTAGTAAGTTCTCCACTCACTCTCCCTCATCTATCCAAATCCATTTCTCTTACATATATAAGGTACAGACATCTACCTTTCCTATCCCTTGCATTCCTTCATTTATCAAATTCACTTCACTCTTCACATCACTTCTAAATTTGGCCTTCATAATATAACTCACATGCACATGGCAGAGAGTATCTTGGAAATAGCAGTACCAATTCCTCTATCAGAGTGCAATTAGTGTAAAAATGGCAAAAACTGGAATCAGAACAGATGATAAATGCTGGAACAGCTAACATAAATCTAGTACATATGCCGTGGAGCTGCCCATATGTCTATAAGTTATGGGGAAATGTAGTTCTAAGAAATACTAAGATAAATATCCCTCTGGAGACCTATGTTGTTATAATGGAAAACTAAAGATTTGTTAAAAGATAAGCAAATAACAAGTAGTGTTTTACTATGAGAAGGGAAAGTGGCCAAAAGAAGGTAATATTACTGAAGTGGAAACCTTCAGGCTAATAGGAATGATCTCAAGAAGTTCTTCTTACTTCAAGCAGCCATCTACTTTCTTAAAAATGGAAGGCTTCAGGGATTCCCTTTAACAATAAGTGCACACCTAATTTCAGATAATCAGCTCACTGTCACTTTCCAAGACTCTGATTCTGCTTAAATCTAACTCTTATTTAAATAAGAGTATTTTTAAAACAACTGAAATTGTCTCACAGGAAAGCATGGCGTTTCCTAAGGTCCTATCCAAATTAATTGTCCGGGGGCAAGTCTATTGTACAAAATGCATGTTAAGAACTAATTGATTTCTCTCTCTCTGTCTCTCACCTACAAAATGAAAAGAAAATATGTAAGTCAAAGGAATAAGCAGGTGAGAAAAAGATGAATGGAAGAAAATGGTTTTGGAAAACACTTAAGATTCATATTTCAAATCAAATGGGATTTGACATATCTTTCAGTACACTGCAGTGGAAAAATAAATTGGTGGCAATGGGACTAGTATAACAGTTCTGTTCTGTGTCCTCCTATCTGTGGTCAAAACTAAATACAACTGTAGAACATTAAATTGATTTTTATTTTGCTCACACATCAATAATCAAAAGTATGACCCAAACAAAAACCAGAGAATAGGTTATAGGAACAGATAGTCCTATAAAAAAATTGAGATATCAAAAACTGTCAGGGGCTTTACATGATCAGTTGATATACTTTGCTCTGATTATTTTTAATTTTGTTTTCTTCTTACTACAATTGGATTTACTTCTAAACACAGAAGCTCAAAGGTGATCTTTCTATTTTGACAAATATCATTGTGTCTTTGAAAAAAAAATTATCAAACTGATCTTTTCCTGTTAACTCTTTTGGCCTTGATTAATCAGAATTTTTCACCAAAAATGTTTCATCAGAAAATTTTCAAGCACCACATTCCAGCTGCACGATTTTGAAGTGACTGGGAAATGGAGAAAAATATATATAGACCATTTAGGTGAGTTTGCAACTTTGGCAATTAAAAAAAAAAAAAATATTCAAAAGTGACTAGTAAGTTTGGGTGATCAGAGGGCAGGAGAACAGGCCCTATGATGAAAGGCTGAGAGCTATGGGACTCTTCAGTATGGAAAAGCTCAGGCTCAGGGGGGACCTGGTGTCTGCCCATAAGTATATAAGGGGTGTACATCAGAACCTGGGGGAATATTTTTTCACCAGAGCACCACAACGGATGACAAGGTCAAACAGTTACAAACTCCTCCAAGACCATTTCAGGCTGGACATAAGGAACAACTTATTTACTATCTGAGCCCCCAAGGCCTGGAATAGACTGCCTCCAGAGGTAGTGGAAGCACCTACTCTGGACTCCTTTAAGAAACATTTGGACATTTATCTTGCTGGGATCCTTTGACCCCAGCTGACTTCCTGCCCCTGGGTCAGGGGGCTGGACTTGATGAACTTCCGAGGTCCCTTCCAGCCCAAATGTCTATGAAATCTATGAAATCTGTGCTGAAACTGAAATACTTTGACAGAGCCTGATTTTCAAAGGGGAAAGCTTGGGTCTTTCTAGCAAGCAGTGTCTGCAAGTGTCAAGCAGTGACACTGGACGTCTCTCAAGTTGCACTAAAAAATGGAGACATCGTGTGTGTGTGTGTGTGTGTGTGTGTGTGTGTGTGTGTGTGTGTGTGTGTGTGTGTGTAAAGTCATCACGCTTTCAGGATTATTTAAGAACATGTCAAAAACGAAAATTTCAGTTTGAAATTGAAAATGTTTTGTATGCATTTCATATGACTAATCATTCCCACAGGGAGACTTAAAGTGTCAGCTATTTTAGTGTAAGTACATGCCAAGAAAAATATAATTTCTAAACCCCAAAAATAGGTTTTGCTAATGATGCACACATTACACAGAAAAATAAAACAAAAAAAAATCTGCCTTCCTTTTAAGAAAAGAATACATTTCCCTGAAGGCTGATTAAAAATATTTGTGAATTTGAATGGAACTTGTCATATCTACAAAAATTTTCATTTCTTCTGTGATCAAAATGAAAATTTCAGCTTGAGAAAGTTGCTTTTTACCTCTAACAGATTTGCATGGACACCAGAGAAAATAAACATCAGCAGGATGCCCATCAGCTTGAATTTTTTCTTAAATTCTGATCATTTATTTATTTGAATAACACTGCTAAGGAAAGAGAGCTATAGCCACTTCTGATGTTTTCAAAGAAATGAACTTAAACATACAGTTTAGATTTCCTTGTACAGTAGCTTAACCTGCAGAGAATACAAAGGTCTTCTGGGACCTCATCCAGAATAGCTCCTACCTAATAACTTGTTTAGCAAGAATTTACATTGCTCACATCACCTCTTCCATTCCTCCATTTCTCCCCCTGTGTTCTCCAAGGAAATGCCCTTGCATTATTCAGCCACCCTAAATCTATCTCTGGTTCACAAGTACAGAAAGCAAAATGTGCACAGTATTTTCAACTGGAGAGAGTACAGAATTTCCATTGTGCTTCTTGAAGACTTCTATCCCTATTCATTCAGACACATCACATTTCAAGATATAAACTTACATAATTTCTTAAGATTATTTACTACATGTTAAGACACCACAGAGGAAGAGAGTAACTGAAAAGCTTTGATTACAGATCATTGTTAGCAATCCCTCAATTCGAGAATGATCTCTACTACTGTTCATTGATGGGTCTTGAGGTGACTTAAGAGTTCAACCCTTGTGTCACAAACTCACCTGCAGAATTTGCAGGTCCCCAGGAAAGAGTAGGCCATCGCCTGGGATTTCTCTCCTTTTTCTTCCTCCACTCTTCCTTTTCTGCTTTGAGTGCAAGACAGATTACCTCAAAGCAGACTGCTATTTGGTTGAAGTTGCAGCACTACTGGAGTCAGGTAGCAGCCAACTCCCAACTCTTGATGTTTGTGTCTGTTTCCTTGAGGTATGCCTTCAATATGTCCTTGTAATGTTTCCTCTGGCTGCTACAAGATCCCAGGCAGCAACTAAGTTGGGAGTAGAGTACTTGCACTAGGAGTTGAGTCAGGCATCTGCACACAATGTCCAGTCCAGGAAAGTGCTTGAGGATCACTGACTTGGTGCTAGTATCATTGTATCCAGAAAATCCTCTGCATCAAATGGGAAGATTGCCACACAAATGCCAGCATCCTTGTTGAAGACATTGTTAGTGCTATCTGGGCTTGAGCTGACAATGGTACATTACCCATGTTTCACATCTGTAGAGGAGAATGAGTTTAATGACTGCATTGTAGACCTGAATCTTGGCATCTTTCTGGAGATTACAATCAATAAAAACATGCCAAAGCAATTTCCTGAAAGAGGTGCTGTTACACTGGATCCTGTGATGGATCCTTCAGCAATATTTGCTCTCTGAGATAGGTGACTACCAAGGTAAGGGAAGTGCTAGACTAATTCCAGGGTCTTTCCCTAATGGGAATTTTTGAGGTCATATTCATGGCATGAAGCAGGCTGATAGAGCACTTTAGTCTCCACAATATTGAGAGAGGCCCAAAGCTCAGTAGGCTTCTGCAAATAAATCCAGGGTGGTTTGCAGGTTTTCCTCAGTGTGTACAAGCATGGTGCAGTCATCTAATTAAAGGTAAAGGACAATACTTTTGGATTCAAGCAAAACATCCCAAATTGAAGACCTCTCCATCTGTTAGGTCACAGAACTGAATATATGGATATCCAAGTTTTATTCACAAACTAGGTCAGTGGTCAGGAGTAGGGCTGTACGAAATTTCACCAGCTGTTTCATTTTGACAGTGTTTCAACTTGTTTAGAGTTCGAAACAGCAAAATCAAAACAGAATGAAGGGCTTCAAAAGCCTCAAAATGAAATGAGGGCAGTCAAAACATTTTGAAAGTTTCAAAATGTTTTGAGTTTCAAAGCTGAAGCTGGGCTTGCCTGCAAGGAAACAGAAAGTAAGGAGAGGGCAGGGAAAGAGAGGGGAAGGACTGCTCTGATACTGACTGTGACTGGTTGGCTGCCTGAGATGCTGCTGGTGCTACTGGGCTGCTAAGTTATTATCTGTTGTCGTTTCAAGTAGTGGTAGTGAGCCAGACTGGGGCTGTACAGGAGGAGAAGGCCTCATAGGGGCACACTACTCTGTTGTGTAGAGGCCCCAGTGCCAGTGAAGGCATGCCTTAACACACACACAGTCACACGTCATGAGTTTTGCTTGTCAGCAGCTTGAGGTGCAGTTTCCCAGAAACCCCTGCACCCATCTCTTTGAAACTTAGCAGGTTTCATGCCCTCAGAAGGGCCTATTATATATCTCAAAAATGAAACACTGTCCTGTTGAAACAGCAAAATGGAAGTCAAAATGAAAAAAATGCATTTTCACACAGGCCTAGTCAGCAGTCTACAGCCCATACACTGGATCCAGCCTGCAAAGAAGTCCAAACTTGCATGACATGGCACAGGGGGTCAACAGCACATAGCTGTCCCATGCCACCCAACCCCTCTGTAGCACCACCTGCAACAGCACCCTTCATGGGCAGATCTAGGATTTTGAAAAAGGAAGGTGCAGATGGTGTTGTACATTGCCACATATAACACAACACATTTTCTCCAATTAGCAAGAAACTAGATGGTTTACTAATGTGCTAGGCAGTTAGCACCATATTATTCAGTTTAAGATGAAAGCAAAAACAAATATAACTATTGATATGTGTACTATGTTGCTAAATTACACATAAAGCTTTAAAAACACACAACTAGGTTAAAAAAAAAAAATCCAAATAGGCTGTGGCAGTACCTAGAGGGAAAGCAAATCCATCACAGTCCATCCTGCTGCCCCAAGCTACCAAGCATCCTCCCAGTCCCACCTGTCTACCACACCTTGTTGGGAAAAAGAGTTGATATGGGAGGTGTCTTACCACTGCTTAAAGCAGAAAACACCTAAGGCTGGGGCTTAACACCTGGAAGAGCTCCCAGTGTTGCACAGTAGCCTCGATATCCAGGTTAGGCCATTGCCTTGCCAGCTTCCTCCTTCTCTGCCTTGCAGTCTGATTCCTTGGCCTCTACCTCTCAAGTCTAGGGCCTCAGGCTCTGGGCTACTCCAGGGTTTCCACCCCTCCAGAGTTAGAACCCAATTCTTTGGGGTCTTGCAGCCACCTTACTCAAGGTCTTGCACCACTATAGCAGGTCCCTGGGTTATTGCCTGAGCTCCAACCTTCCTTCTGGGAATAAGGTTAGACAGAGTGTTGAAATACCTTGTCCTGTGGCCTCCACATCTCCCCTTACAACTGCTTCTGGTCCACCAGGTATCCATCAAACAAAAAAAGGGAGAGGGAATCCAACTTAAAGCTATTCTCTGTCTCAGGGAGGCAGATGCAGTTCAGTTATAGGGTTTGCCCCCATGGGCCCATGATTTAACAAACCAGGAACAAAAGGATCAACCACAACAAAACCTTCCCACCCTCCTAGAGCTACTTACAACATCCATACAGCCTTTTTCTCCTTCAGGCAGAAATGAGCTGGCCTTCTTGGCTGTCAGAACTCAACTAACCCAGCAGAGAGAGAGGCAGTAATCTGGTTTGACCATTCCCCCCTTCCAGTCATGTGGTTTACTCAACCACACATGGCCCTTGCCAGTCCAAAAGGTCCTTGTCTTAAGAGGATCAGGCCCCTTTTCTGGCCTTTCTCCTTCATTGTTCATAACAGGGACTTGGCTGTCTGTTACATAGTCAAAAGATATTGTGTCATTAGTCCTGTTCACTGACTACAGTGTTTACATCTCTTCAGATTCATAAAATAAATTCTAGTCTTTTTGAGTGCCTTGACAGTCCAATACTTCACTGTCAGACATGTTTACACCTAAATTAATATTACCATACCCAAGTAAAGGTCTTTAGCTAGAGCTAAAACAGTTTGCAAGGCTGTGAAATGGAAGAGAGACATTACCAGGAATGACTAAAAGACAACAAAATTGCAAAAGAAAGAACAGTTTGACTAGTGGAATATCAAGACCATTAAAAAAGAGAGAGGTTCATTACACCTGTGGAGTGAAGAGAGATACCAGGAATCAGGTAGATTATAATGAGTCATGAAGTCATTCGCTTTTCAGAACTGCCTGATTAGGAACGCTACTGCCCCTCCTACATAGTTGGTTTTATAGCCCCATGCAATCTTATGTAATTCACTGGACCCCCCTGGCTCTCAGTTTCCTATTAAGGGGTGGGGGGTGGGGAAGGGAAGGGTGACATACTGCTAAAGGACTAGATAATCCTTCCTTCCTTCCGAGGAATGCTATAATAAAGGTTTACCTGAAAACTTTGTTTGGACCTTTGAGATTTTCTGATAGTTGCAAACAAAATGCCAAGTACTTTATTCATAGGACAATTACAAAGTTAAATAGCACTTTAGTCTCTATGCTAACATAAGGACAGAATTCAGGCCCCCAAAATATAGAGCATGGAATTGGGGGGAGGGGGATGTATATGCAACTACCATTAACTGGAACACAGATCACGTGGCTAAAACACATTTACAGTGCTTTGGTAGGTTACTTTTAGTGAAATCCTGATTACTGAGACAATAAAACTGTTGCCATGAATTCCAGTGGACCAGGATATCACCCTAGTTTGTGTCTTATTTGCTTGATAAAAAGATGGCTGTAATGAAAACAGACTGTCTAACTGAGCTTTTCAATGAGTTTTTTGCCTCAGTGTTCCTGAACAGCGCTCAAGATAATCTCCTAACAGGTTCTTAGATGGGCATCAGAGGGATACCAGCCTATCAACTGTTGATGCTGACTTAGTGCAGTCACTTGGAGGAACTGGATGTTTTCAAGTCAGCAGGCCCAGATGAGCTGCATCCAAGGGTACTGAAGGAATTGGCCGGTGTCATAGCAGAACCACTGGCACGGCTGTTTGAGCACTCATGGTCCTTGGGTCAGGTCCCAGAGGACTGGAAAAGGGCCAATGTAGTCCTTATTTTCAAGAAGGGGAGCAAGGAGGATCCAAGTAATTATAGACCAGTCAGTATCAGTTCCATCCTTGGAAGCATCTTTGAAAAGATTATGAAGGATCATATTTGTGGGAGTTCAGTGGGAAAAATAATGCAGCAGGGAAACCAGCATGGATTTTTAGCAGGTAGATCATGCCTGACCAATCTGGTTTTGTCTTATGACAGAGTCACAAAATGTTTAGATGCAGGAGTAGAGATGGATGTTGTTTTCTTGGACTTTAGCAAGGCCTTTGATATGGTATCCCTTCCTATTTTCATAAATAAATTAAGAGGCTGTGACAGAGATGTTTACACAGTCTGGTTGGTGGCAAATTGGCTTAGTGGTCACACCCAGAGAGTGATAGTAGATGGTTTGGTATCGACCTGGAAGGATGTGGGTAGTGGGGCCCCTTAAGGTTCAGTCCTTGGACCTGTCCTCTTCAATATCTTCATCAGTGACTTGGATGTGGGTGTGAAGTGTACTCTATGTTTGTGGATGATACTAAATTGTGGGGTGAAGTGCACACTCTGGAGGGTAGAGAATGATTGCAGGCAGACCTGGACAGGTTAGAAAAGTGGGCAGTACACAATAGGATCAATAGGATGCAGTACAAGAACAAGTGCAGAGTTCTGCACCTAGGGCACAAAAATATCCAGCACATCTACTGGATGGGAAGTGACCCTTTCAGCACAGAAGTGGAAAGGGATCTTGGAGTCATAATGGACTCCAAGATTAACATGAGTCGTTAGTTTCGGGTGCCATATTTCAAGACCAACGTTGATAGACTCGAGAGTCCACAGGAGGGTCACTTGTATGGTTAGGGGCTTACAGGACAAGCCCTATGAGGGAGAGACTGGATCACCCTGAGAGGTGATCTTGTGGCCGTCTACAAATTCATTAAGAGGATGCAGCAAGGGATCAGAGATGCTCTGTTCACCAGGGTGTCTCTTGGGGTAACAAGGAATGATGGTCAGAAACAGAGAGAGCAGATTTAGGCTAGATATCAAGAAAAACTTCTTTATGGTAATGGTGGCCAAAATTCAGAATGGGCTTCCAACAGAGGTGGTGATCTCCCCTACCTTGGGGGTCTTTAAAAGAAGGCTGTAGCGGCATCTGGCTGGGGTCATCTGACCCCAGTACTCTTTCCTGCTGAGGCAGGGGGTCAGACTCAATGATCTGTTGAGGTCCCTTCTGACCCTAGCATCTATGGATCTATGAAAACCACAGTTATTTGTAAGCCCAAATATTCATTATTCAGTTGTCACTATACTAGGGTGCAAACAAAACACAGTCTTCATCGAACAGATATTTTAATTTGTAAGTAAAATATAGAATTAAAAATTCCTGCCTATTTTTTAGAAAAAAATATGTATAACGGCTTGCAGACACTGCTGTGCATTCATTTGCTATGAACCTATTAGTTCCAATCAAGATTTATTTTAAAATCTCATTAAATTAAGAAATGCTGTTCCCCACCATAAGATCTAGCAAGGAATATCTCCCCTCCTGGCTCTCACTTTGAGAAGAACAGCAGCTAGAGATACTGACTCCCCAGAACTATTGCCAGAGGGAGATCTGGAAGGCTTTCTTTTGGTTAAGGGAAGGTTCATACCATAAGAAATATAAGCTTTAGTGAAAACATACTGAAGAGAGGTTCTACTGTTCTATAAAATAAATGTAGTTTTGCTGCAGGTAAAATGTATCGTTTTTACAAGCATAAGATTTTTTTACTGGGACCGCAGACTTTTTTGCTTTTTGTACTTCTTTTGTTTGCTTGTGTTTTTTTCTTCTAAGGTTTTATAGATCATCATTTACTAGGACAATGTTATATTGTGTTACATCACATTTGGGCTCACTTCTGCTATATTTGTTCTTTATTCACAATGGTTCCAGTTTAACAACCATGGACAGATGATTTCACTTGTCAAAGCCTCTTGTTCCTCCCCCAACTTTTGTCTTATTTAGCCAATTTGCAAGCTGTTTAAGACAGCCTCTCTCTCTTTCTGTGTTTATATAGGGTCTCCCATAATAGAATCAAATGCTTTTAAATGATGCTGGAATATTATATTTTCATATATTTAATAGTCATTTTATGGGAAATGGAATGTACTTCTCGAGTTCATGATACCCATTTTCCAAAAAACATTCCCAAAATTATAGGCATGTAAAAATATTTGAGGAGGTCAGATCGAGTTAAAAATGGCCAACCACTCTAAGGTAAGTCAGGATGGGAATGGCTTTTGGGGGGACTTGGGAGGATCAGGGGGGCAAGCAGGGTCTGTGGGGGGAGGTTGGGAGAATGTGGGATCCACGGGAGGGGATCGGGGGCATTTGGAGTCTGCAGTGGGGATCAAGAGGATCAAGGGTGCAATCAACAGGATCAGGGGGCAATCGGGTCCACGGCAGGGATCAGAGGGCCAAGCAGAATCTGCAGAGGGGGTGGTGAGGACTTGGAGGGTTTGGTTAGATCAGTAGGGAAAGGCAAGCAAGATCCACAAGAGGTTGGTGGGAACTAGGAGATTTTGGCAGTGTCCACATTGGGGGAGCTAAGGGGAATTGTGGGGTTCTCACCTGCTGGACTAGGAGTTATTTTTATCCCCTCACACCTCCCCCAATTAACCTACCTCCCAATCCCACCCCAAATTATTTCAATCAGCTCCCAGCACTGGGCGCAGCTTGCAGGATGGGAGGTTTGGTAGGCTCGAAAGTGGAGGGCTGGCTGGTCCACTGAGAGGGGAGAGAGACCACGGGCCTAAAAATAGCCCCATCCTAGGGGGCAGGTGTAAAAAGTGCAACCCTGGGAAAGTGTCTGAGCTTTCCCAGCCCAGAGACTGCACTTGCAACTGACCCTATTCAATTAGATCAGTCTCACCTGATCCAATTGAAGTTAAACTACCTCAGTAAGGTATTTTAACTTAGGTTGGATCAGCCATTTTTAGACCAATCTAAACGTTCTGAATGTCTATGCAGTTCTCACTTAGATCTCTAGTTGGTCAATCTAAATGTAAAGTCCACACCTGGGCAAACTAAGTTAGATCAGGTGGCCATTTTTAACATGATCTAACCTGCCCACAAATCTGTACCTAGCCTGTTAGTACTGAAAAATCTTGTTGGTAGAGTGGCATAAAAAAAAAGAAGTTAAGGACTTAATCTAGAAAGTTCAATATGCTCATACAGGTGTATCCTAAATCATAAAGATGCAGTGCAATGAGAAATTTGCATTGCTGGTAGCAATAGTGCATTTATTTTACAAACTATGGACTTTTGAGCTGACATTCAACACAATTGACTAATACTGACTTTAAAAAAATCACTATTCTCTGTATCCTACTCTCTACGTATACCTTATATACAACCTCTATATAGGCTTTAGTACTTTATGCCCATGTTACCTTCTCATGTACTTTGCTGTAATGAGTAGTAAATCTGGACAAAATCTGACAGGGAGATCAAGACAGAGAGCAAGTGTGCACATGAGAAAGCATGTGTGCTAGAGAGAGAAAAAGATAGAAAAAAAGGAGAGAAAGCAAGAATGTGAGAGAGAGAAAGAGAGAAAGTACATGCAAGAGAGCACATACAAGGCAGTGAGCAAGACTGAGCGAGTGAGGGCAAGAAAGGAAGAGGGCAAGAGAGCAAGAAAGAAAGAGTGAGTAAGAGAGGGTGCATGCATGAGAAGGCACGTGCACAAGAGTGCGAGTGAGAGAAAGCATGAGACAGAGCAAGGCAGAAGAAGCAAAGCAGAAAGAGCAAGGGTGAAAAAGGACACAGTGAAAAAGGAAGAAGGGGGGGGATGCATATAATACTATGTTTAAAACATAGCTGTCTACTGCTTTTTGTGATTTATTAAGTGAATATGGTATTGTCATATCTAGGAGCAGTGAGTCCTTGACCTGTGAGCTTCTCTCTCTTTCCTGCTCTTTCACTCTTTCTTACTGTCTCTCTTTCACTCTTTTGCTCTCTCTCATTTGCTCTTTTGCAATCTCTTTCTCTCTTCCTTCCTTTCTCTCCCCCTTTCTTTCACTCCATGTCCCTGTTCCTCTCCCCTTCCTTCCCTCCTCTGCAGGGGAAGGAGAGCAGGGCAGAGAAAGTGCACGTGCAAGAAAGGGAAAGAGAAGGAGAGCACAAGCAAGTGAGGGGAGAGGAGAAGAAAGGAAAGGGGAGAGGGAAGGCAGAGAGAACCAAGTGAAAGAGAGAAAAAGAGAAAGAGTGTAAGAACAACTAAGAGAAAGAAAGAGCAAGAAAGAGAAAGAGGGAGAGAGAGAGAGAGAAGAGAAAGAAGCTTACAGGTCAAGAATTCACATACTAATCTTAGATATGACAATACCATATTCAATTAATAAATCACAAAAAGCTGTAGACAGCCATGTTCTAAACTTAGTGTCTTATATACTAAGAGAGCAATTAATTTTGATTTACTGAGGCTGTTATAGCATGTAAATTAGATAGCATTTTTAAGTTTAATAGGTATATTTAAGTTTAATAGGTATATCTACATTTTAATTAGTTATTAAAGCAAGGATACCTATTAGCAGACAGCATATACAATTAATGCATCTGGTTACAAGGACAGATGCTCTCATCCATTTTACTCTACTTATTAAAAAATCCAGTGAAAACCTCTGTTTGACTCGTGTAGTAGTTGCATGATCTCTGGATGCGGCTATGTACAGGTGATGTACTTAACTTTCTTAGTGAAAAAGAACAATTATTGATTAAACAATAGATTTTTATACAATTGTGTAACATTATAAATAATTTTCATTTCACCAAATACATCACTATGTGTACAATGTAGTAATGAATTCCACCCCCTCCCCACTCACCCAAGTCACTTTAATAAATATATACCTCATGCTCATGATTTTCAATTCCATTTCATTTTAAAAGACATATCAGACAAGTTGGAATTCCCACACAGTTGCAGGACTAGGTTAACCCATGACCACAATTAGGCTATATAATTTTGAGTTCCCTCCTGTACTGCTACATTCTTTAAATTTGTTTAATCATGTTCCTAAATGGTGCAATGGACATAATTCAATGATTAAATGGCTTTCAGACTTTCAAAATGCTACATCAAATCTCTTCTAGTTATGCAACTCTGGTGCAACTCCCATTACCTACTATCACGCACTGCTCCTCTACCATGTTAGAAGTTCTAAACCAATCTGACCAGATTAACTGGCTAAAAAATTGCTGGATCTCTTCAGCATTGCCTTGTCTACCAAGGTCCCTTTAGTTTACATTCTCTGCTGTCCTATTGCCCGAAATAAGCATACAACACTACTCTTAATTTATTATAATTAGTAAGAAAAAAACCTGTCAGGTGCTTAAATTATGGAAGAATATTGTTTCTCTGAAGGCAATCTGCATATTTCCCCACAAGATCTCTTGCCCTGCCAAGGTCCAAAGATGACAAGAAGGAAACAGAAAATTATTCATGTAGGAACCTAAAATATTGGGAGACTCCTTCCTTTAGATATAAATTGACTGTATTTCCAGCTTAATGATTCTTTTTTTACAATGTAAATAATTTTTAACAAAAGTTATCATGAAGGGAGAATAAACTACTATGGAATATAGCTCTATTGCGGATTAAATTGATCAATATTCATAGAAACAAGATACCTTTGGAAAGGTTTGCTCTCTCTAATGACTTAACTCTGGTAAAATACTGGAGTATTGAAGCAAAACATGCAAGAACACCCAAAGTTGCCCTACTGGAACTATTCATTGCAGTGGAACACTAATCCCAATGACTAATTTCTATGACTTTGTTAATGTTTCTCTAATTTAATCAAGTGATGATTATGCAAAACTGCTAATATCCTAGCCTATCAGAGTAGTTTGAAAAAGGCATTAGCCCTTCATCCCCATCTAGTCCCTGTTAGTCTCATTCAGTAAGGAAGTCAGATGCTTTCAACTGCACACATCCCTCAGAATGTAAAAACAAGCAATATTCTGTGTCATATGGTGACAAGTACAGTTCAAAGTACCATTATCACTTGTTCTCATGGTGATAATTAATCCCATCATCATTACCATAATGAGAAACCATGTTCAGAAAATTCTGATTGAAAGACTCCAATATAAAAAATACAAGTCACTCACTGCCCTATCAGCCAAATTGATTCTTATATACTTGCTGCAGATTAGCAGTCTTCCAAATAATTTTATACCCCTATCCAAAAACTTTTCTAGTGTTCTTGTACTTCGCTTCATGATTTTTTAAAATATTCCACTCCAGATGAAGTGCTAGGATTATACATTTACTCCTTAATTTATGATTAATCTTTAGTCTTAATCAGAATCTTTGCCTGCTTTTCCTCTCTTCCGATAACGTGATCCACCCCTGAAATGAAAGAAAGAAGTCTTTAGTTATACAAGAAATGCTAAAATCCATGAACTGTCATAAATAGATATACACTTACATACTTTTCAAACAAAGAACTGGATAAAGCTGAGGATGAAACCCTCATCTCCATTCTATCCCCTTTACACAAAATAAAAGGGTAATTGTAACATAAAAGGATTATAAAAAGAGACCTACCTATTGTTGGCACTGGATTTATGACCCAGACACCTTGTTCCGGTCAGACCCAAACCCTCAGACCAACTATGACTTCATCCATTTGATAACAGACAAATGTTATTGATACACAGCGATAGCAGACAAGAATAATGCAGGCAAGGCAATCAAAATAACCCCTCTCCCTGATTCTAAATCTATTAATCCTAGGGTTCACAGAGAAAGGTACGTCCGATCAGTACGCAAGCTTCACCCTGTGGTTCTTTCTTGAATGTCAGCAGTCTTAGAGGTTGAAGGCCAAGGCTCAGCCCCCACCAGTGAGGTGGATGAGACAGGCTGGTGGTGTTCCCTCTCTCCATGGTGGCCTCAGGGACCCTTTGCTACTCTGAAATCCCTCCTTTTGTATCCTTTTTCTCCTCTGATGACTCTTCATTCCTGGGCATCATTGATTGGTCTCCCTGTGGTCATTGTACTGTCCATGTTCTGTTCTGTTGTGTATTCTTTTGTTTCCCAACCCCACCACATGCACACATTTTAATTTGGTCATTTGCTGGTTTTTTAATTTGGACATGCCCAGCCTCCTAACTTGGTCCATCCACCAAAACCAGAAATTCCCAAGGGCTCTGTAGTTGGGCACTGTGACCTGGTACCAATGCTTTAGAGTCCCTAATCTCTATTATGGGTACACTGTGCAAATTTCCCAGCCTGTTATGTCCACTCCAGACACAGTAGGCCTTAAAGGAAATGGTCACAAACAGGCTTTTGGAAACCAATTAACCCTTGCTGTTCCTCTAAACCATTGTTCTAATGCAATATCTACTTTACCTACAAGGCAATTCCCGGAAGCAAATCTCTAAATATCATTTTGTAGCCATCACCTACCTAGCCATAAGAGAATTCCTCCACTTTCAGCACATTTGATGACAGACTATACAGAACTAGGATTAGGTCTGTTTACTCCCTGTGTGACATTTAGAGGTATGCAGAGGCTCAACAAACAGCTGCATGGGACTATCGATGTGTTTTAGCTGTTTGCTGGGACTTATTTCAAAGGTGCTATTTCATCAATCAGCTGCACTGGACCCCTGATGAGCTCCAGTTGATGGGATAAGCAACACCCTTTGAAGTAAAATTTGCAAGCAAACAACCTTAATTCAGCAACCTACTGCTAATCACATGGGTTTATGAAGCACCAAGATACAAATATTCAGTTCTACTATACTTTATGAACTTTGGAAGAGGCAGGCTAAGGGTGTGCGAGGGATGACTAGAGATATCTGAGTAATAACAACTGCAGAGATTCTGTGTATGGTTGCCACCTATATGGCAGCCTTTGGAAGCTGCTGTAACTAAGGCCATGGATAGACATTACATGTGTACAGCAAATTATTCTCTTAGAGTGCTATAAAGTGTGTGTGCAGCTGTTTAAGCTGTTTGTAGAACTACAAAGGTGCTGAAGTGCTACAGCATATACTTGCAAGAGTAGCTTCTTGGTAGGGCTACATTTTGTAGCACTACTGTAATACCTGTCCAGTTACATAGCGCTAAAGGGGTGTCTAGAATGCCTTTGGGGGGGAAGGAGGGAAAGGAACTGGCTTCTTGACAGATTGTCCAGCTATAGCAGGGGTTTTCAACCTTTTTTAGTAAGTGTACCCCTGGAGGCCAGATGCAGAGTGGGTGGAGGGGGTATACTGCTGTGTGCAAGCTTCCCACCCCCCCCCCATCATCCAACCGGCCAGGCAGTGCCTGTGCAGCCTGCAGACAGGTGCCACTGCCCTCAACCCACATCAGCCCTGCCCCTGGAGGCTGCAGTGCTCCATCCCTGCCCACGCATACTCCCTAGGGCCTTCCCGCATACTCCCGGTTGACAACACTGAGCTAGTGAGCTGTTAAAGAGCCCTGATTGGACCTGTTTTCCCCCACTGGAATCCCAGGAAAATCTGTTCTTTCCACATATATAGCTCTTCCCACTGCCACAGGATGTCCCACAGGAACATCTGGATCACTTACAAGGATAGTGGGGCAGAGTGGAAACCAATCTCCTCTTTCTCCCCCATAGATAGCTATGGGCTGTGCTGGATAGTCCCAATAGTTGCTCTGGGATAGACACGAGGTCCAGGGCAGCAGCTGCAGTGGAATTCACCTGCAAGGGGTGAGGGGCAGAAAGCATACAATCTCCCCCACAAAGGATGATTAGGGGCTTTCAGCTCTGGTTACAGTACTGGACCTGGGGCAGCAGCCAGGGGTGCAAACAGATACCCCAGGTAGCCCACAGGGGTTGCAGGAGTGAAATTAGGCCATGTCAGCTCCACAGGTAGCCAGGGGCTGCCTAATGCTTGAAGTTCCTTCCAACCGATGCTCATATGGTTTCAGATGGAAAGAGCCTCCTTTTCTTCTCAGTGCCAGATAAAAGTGGATATTTGAGATGGCTGGAATATCTATCTGTCCCTACAAAGCTATACTTTTTGTAATGCTACAAAGAGCTGAAATGTTTTGTAGCACTACAAATCATTTCTAGGGCTGTGCGAAATTTCACCTGCAGTTTCATTTTGACACTGTTTTCATTAGTTTCAAGCTCGAAACAGCAAAATCAAAATGAAACAGAGAACTTAGAAACAGCCTCAAAATTAAATGAGGCAAGTCAAAATGTTTCAAAATTTTCAAAAGGTATTCAGTTTCAAAGATCAAGCTGGGCTTGCCTGCAAGGAAACAGAAACTAAAGTAAGGAGAGGCAGCAGGAAGGGTGGGGCAGGAAGGAATGCTCTCATTATTGACTGTGTAGATGGCCAGTGACTGTCATCCTTTCCTGAAGTCCCTTCCAATCCCAGTGCTCTGGGGGAGGGATGGAAAAACTGCATAAAAGTCAGCATTGTTTGAACTGACCTGCTTTCTGCCTTGGTATCACATGAGTGAGGGCACACCTTAACACATATACTGTATCACCCACCAATGTCATGAGTTTTGCCTGCCAGCAGCCAGAGGTGTAGGACCCCAGAATCCCCTGCATCTATTTCCTTGAAAGGTAGCAGGCTTCATGGTCTCAGCAGAGGCTAGCAAGCCTGCAGCTTTCACCTTGTCATGCCTTAACACACACACTGTCACCCATGTCACGTGGTTCTCTTGTCCACAGCTTGAGGTGTAGTTTCCCCCAAACCCCTCTACCTATCTCCTTGAAACTTGGCAGGCTTCATTGCCTCATCAGGGCCTAGCAAGCATGCAGTTTTGATCCTGCTGTGGCTTAACACATACACGTGACATGAGTTTTTTTGCTCTCAAGACATTGAGGTGCAGTTTCCCTGAAACCCCTGCACTTATCTCCTTGAAACTTGGCAGGCTTAATGCCCTCAGAAGGGGCTATCATTCCTGCATGTTTCATCCAAACCAGGCCAGAAATTATAATGTTATGGGCTGTTTCAAGCTTCCCCATAATAGCCTATGGGTAAAACGGTGAAACAATGTTGAAACAGTAAAACTGTTTCAACGAAACAAAACGAAACAGCAGTTTCAAATCAAAATGAAATGTTGTTCTATTGAAACATCAAAATGCAAGTTGAAACAGAATGGTGCCATTTCACACTGCCCTAGTGAATGCCTCTCCATACCCTAAGAGGTCTAACCAAGCCCATTCAGATAGCACAGTCAAAATATGCCAGGTTCTGTAAACAACAGCACACAAGGGAGTAACTAGAACTGCATGCTGAGTTTAATGCCTCCAGGATGACCCGGTACCCACAGACAGCTAGGTGGAATGGGCACAGTCTTTGATAGGAATCTCAAGCAAGGCTTGAATTCATGTCTCTGAACCTAGGGTGAGACACCTTTTTACCTTTTTGTCCCTTCACCAATCACATAAATGTTGCCATCTGACAAACTAGAAATGGTGCATGAGTAACTAAATCATCATAAATTACACAGTATGTACTTGAAATGATTGACTCAAAATGTGGACCCTGGGACCAAATTTTGTGGGCTTGCCACAGCCCTGGGCTCTAATTTCATGGGAGATTTCAGCAGACACCATCTATGCTCCTGATTGACTGGGGGAAACAGCAGACATATGTGCCACCACCATCCCACTTCCCTGGCCTGGCCCCACTCCCCGCTTAGCCCTGGCCTGTACAGTGGGAAAAGCCAGCCCTCCCCAGCCCCAGGGACAGATTGCTGCCTCCCCACACCTCCCTGTCCCCACACAGGGATGGGCTGCCCTAGCCAGCCACACACACCCCCCAGCCTGGCTCGACTCTCCTCGACCCAGCCCCACTCCCTCCACGACAGCCTGGCTATGCTGCCCTGCGCCCCGGCCCCACTGGCCCTTGGCCAGCCCTGCTGAGCCCCATCCCATCCCACCTGGGCCATGCTGCACTCCACCACCCCGGCCCTGCTTTGCTCCACTCAGCCACATCCCCCACCCTCCGCAACACCCACTTGCCGCAGGATGGGCCCAGCTCATCTAAGTGACTGTGGCTGCTGAGCAAAAAAGCAGGGCTGAGCTGACCGGGCTGCAGGGCTGAGCTGACCGGGCTGCAGGGCTAAGAGATTGCATGAGGACTCTTGCCCAATTGGCAGTTGAGGTGGCGGCAGCAGCCAGAAGAGAGAAAAAGGAAGACCATTTATTTTTACATGTAGCCCTGCTTTCCCCACTTTTTGTGTGTAGGGGGTGGGGTTTGTTTGTTTTGCTTTTGGGTTTTGTTTTTTTTTTAATTACAGAAAATGCCTGATTTTGCATTTTCTGTGAAAATCACAAAAGAGTGATTTTGATCTGTCCCTAATTGTAACATTTCATAGATTTAAATCTCAACCACAGCTGCATCACCTTTTATTATGTCCCATTCTCCTGGGACTTATTCTAAGTCCTTGAGCTATTTCCAAAGTCATCTTTGATAAAAAAAAAAACACAAAACTCAGCCCACAAAGGAAATGTTTCCTACATCCATTCACATAAATGTTTTCTTTTTCCCCCCAGTGACTGCAACCAGCATGTTTATTTTTTTTTTAAATGAACACTGTGGACTATAAAATTTCCAACCAGTTCTACCAATGTTATTTTTTCTAGACCTAAAAGAAAAAAGAAGGGGGAATTAAAAGTCTAATAGGTCATGAAGGAACAATGATCTTATGGGCTGAGATAATGGATTAGGATTCGGGCCACCTAGATGCTATTCCTGCTGCAGCCTCCTGATCTTGGACAAGTCATTTCATCCCTCTCTAACTCAACCTTGGGTTTGATATGGTTAAATGTTCTTATTAATGGCTTTGATACAAAAATTGCAGAGTTAAGGACATTCACTGATGACACAAAGTTAGGAGCCTCTGAGACTACAACATGGGATCAGTATGTAACAAGAATTAGATGACTTTCAAAGTGAGTAAAAGAAATATTATGAAGCTTAAGAGCACAAAGTGCAAGGTCAAATAGTTTGGAACTTGTAAAAGAATTTATGCTATAAGCTGGGAACTCAGTTGGAAACAACAGAAGGAGAAAGAGACCTGGGTATATTAGTCAAGCACATAAAAGCTGAGTCAATGTGATGTAGCTGTTAAAAAGGTAAATGCAATTTCAGGATGTACCAAGTAAGACATTTCTACTGAGATAGGGAAGTATTAAGGCCATTGAACAAGACTGCTAGCACCTTCCTGGGGATATTATGTATAACTCTTGTCACATATTTTCAAGAAAGATAAACAAACCAAAAATCACTCAAACAGGTACAGAGAGGGGCTACTAAATGATCAAACAACAGGAGATTCTTAAAGGAAGAAAAACAAAGCTTTTGGATTGTTTAGAGTAGCAGAATGAAGGTTGGGAGGAGAGGAGATTGCTCTTCACAAATACGTCAAAGGGTAAACATGAGGGAAGAAGTAGTATTTAAATTAATATAGAGTGCTATTATAAGTAAAGATTGGTATAAAGTCAAGGGAATTTAGACTGGAAATTCTATGACTATTTCTAACCATCAGAGTGAGGTTCTGAAACAGCATTCTGTGAAGAGTATGGGGGAAAACAATAATTAGTTTTACGATGGAGCTTGATCTCTTTGGGGACAAAATATATCATGTGGTTTCCTGTGACAGCAGAGGACTTAACTTGATAGCCCAGGAGGTCCTTTACAATTCTATCTTATGTTCCTAATTGAGTGCCCAGTTCCCAGTGACATCAATGGAGCTGGCAGCCTCACTCAGACTTACATTCCTTTAAAATTTCCAGCCACATACAAAAGAAATAGCATAGTTTAGTATAAAGTTTTCATTGTACTTGCTTGCATTGATGTGTGTCTTGACTATGTCATTCAGAAATAATGCAAACATCACAAAGTCATTCTAATAAAACCTTTATAACCTACCATATGCATATATATACATATACATATTACACACACACTTACCAGGATACATATACATACAATAAATATAAACAGAATTCACATAAAAGTCTCTATATTAGTACATTATTAATATTAGTAGATAGTATTTGTAGAAGAGTATATTTTTCTGTGTTTGCCAGTACTTTGAACAGATTTAGGTATCCTTCAGGTCTGATGCTATTAGGAACAGTTATCCAACCAGAGAGTACAGACAACCATCAACTTTAAAATAATTTTTGTAGGACTAAAATCTTCAGTGCTTTTTTCTGCAACTTACCTCATTTCCATGATCATAAGAAACTGTAATATTAAATTATAACAACAGCAATCAAAGACATGGGGAGCAAGAGGATTCTCAATTGCAGCCCATGCATCACTCTCAATATCACCATAGAAGAGATTGAAAAGCACATCAATTCACATAACTTCCTACCAGTGCCCATTGTCTTTTCAGTTCCTAATGATGCTCAAGTGTCTCCATGATTAAAATTTAAAGGTTTCCCAGTAACCAAGTAATTTGCCCAAAACTCCTTATCCAGCACTCACCATGAACACTCTAATTTTAATATACTATTAATCAAGCTCCAGCCAAGTTTACTACTGATACTTTCAATTACAGAGGAACTAACTTCATTCTTCTCAGTGTGTCAGTGAGAGACCACTTCCTTGATTAGCCATACACCCTAAAAACAGATGGATAAGAGACTCCGGGTAGATACATTTTACAGAAGGGGCAATCTGTTGTGCATTAGAGTAGAGTAAACAAAATCAGGTATTTCTATGGTGTGATAAATTACTATATGACCATAAAAGACTGACTTTTTTTTAACTTTCAAAATGTGATATTAAAATTGGAATTTATTTAATTAAATGAATTAATAAAATGATTACTTCAACAAACTAGATTTAAAAATCAGAATACATTTGCATATACGTCTAAATGTATACAAAGCCACAAATATATGCTTGATTTAAGCAGGTGGTAAGACCCACCAACTTCAATGGGGTTTCTCATGCTCAAAATAAGGCATGTGCAGATGCGACTGCAGGATCAGTTATCAGAAAATGATTCCCAGTACAATTTGTCAGAATTCCAATAGATTGCAAATAGCTATGATTTGTCACACAACATCTGGTCTCCTCCATCCACAATCAAATGGACAAATAGGGGAAAAAAAAAACCTAATACAGACTGTGAAACTGCTGCTTGTAAAAATAAAATAAATAAATAAATAAATAAATAAATAAAGTGGAAGTCACCCATACCTTCCATTGCTTCATTGGAGAAATGTACCTACTCACAATACAGGATCATCTGCTCTACTAATGAAAAATAATTTGTTTTGAGTTTAAGTTTGGCTGGGGGGGAGGGGGGGGGGAGTTGTTGGGTGTTTCTTTTTTACAAATCAATAGCTAAAGCCAAAATTTATAACCATCTACAGTCAGAGCATTTTTACAAATATTGCTGACGTGGTGCCAGGCCCTTTTACTTAGTGAGCCATGCTAATTAAAAGCAACTGTGCATCACGTGCATTGATGGCTCAGCGCATCCCCATGGTGGTACGCTTTGAATTAAAGCGCACTGAACAGACTCATTTAATCAAGTCTGCTCTGATGCACTGGATTTCCAGCACATTGGAACAGGCTCCCCAAATGTGTGCAAGTGCCCTCAGTGTTCAGGAAAAACTTAAAACTAAACAGGATACCCACCCTTGGTAATACAGGGAAAAGAACTTCAGTATTTCCCCAGGACAGAGAGTACTTGGCAAATCAGCAGCATTCAAACATGTCATAAGTTACATGTTGAACAAACTCATTTGTTTAGTTCGATGACAGAAATATTTAGGCAGAATTGTTTAAATTTACTTCCAACAAAGTTGGTTGAGAATGTCATTACATGAGTTCTAGTTCTATTTTCAAGTTGCTTGACTAAATATTTTTCAACAGGAAAGCTTTATAACACCTTCACATCTACACATCATTTTCCCAACATGTACACAGAGGAACCTCAAGCACAGACTATCCTTATCCCATTCCCATTGGCCACAGCTGGGTTGTAAAGCCATCTGAGAGGTTATACTTATAAGCATTGACTATAAAGTTCATAGCTGAATAACAGAACTTGAAGCCAAATAATAAAAATCACTTCTGAAATAACTGTTTAAATAGTCTCCATTTAAACAGTAAATTAAAAACCTTTAGGAGTCACAAGATAGCACTATGGAGAGCTGATCTGGCTATCTGAGAGCAAAGATAGTACCGGCCATGTTGCAGATTATACTTGTGTTAACTGCACTTAAAACATCAGTGTCCATGCATTCAAGCAGCAAAACGTGTGATAAATGTAATCACATCAGAGCAAAGTTACAACTTGTCATAGGAGATCTCCAGATCACGTTAAGTAATGTGTTCAGCTACCATCAGACTGCTGCACGGAGCTAATACAAGCTCAAGACTAGTGCTGGTGTGGGGCCTGGCACTCATAATCAGCTGATTGTCAGTTCTAGCCCAAGCACTGCACCAGATCCATTTCAAGACTGCCAGCAGCAGAGACCCCAGCTCATCCTGAAGATCCAGCAGCAGGTACAAATACAGCAGCAGAAATGACACCCTTTCCCAGACTCAGCTCCCCATGCCCCACTCTGCCTGCCACCAGCAGCAGAAGCCTGGCTCACCCTGGCATGTCAGGGGCAGGTGTTCCCAGGCTGGGCAGTGCTGGGCACACAGAGGGGAGGGCACAGACTCCAGGCATGGGGGCTGCATATCCTCATGTACAGACATGAGACCTACAATACCCAGTGTCAGGGTAGTGTTGGCAGGAGTGGGGCTACAGATAGCAGTAGCTCTACCCAGAGCAGGCTGAGATTTTACTAAGCATTATACCTGTGCTCTAACTTTCAATGCAGCATGGTAATGCTTACTACTACCAAATAAAACATGTACTTAGTGTCCCATGCAACAAGGCCCTGAGAAAAATGTATTATGGTGCGTTTCCTTTTCAAAGATTAACCTATTATCAATGTCTTGTAATTAAATTGGAGTCTTACTGGCAATTATTATGCATATAACTGTCTCAAGTATCCACATGTATAGGCCGTGTATAGACGAAAAAAGAGACCTGTGTGCACAACACTTTGAAGAGGGTTAAATGCTTTTGCACTACTTTAATGGTGTTGGTGTTTGCATGTGTCGGTGGCATATTGTGCAGTAATTCCAGCTGCTGTAGCAAATTCAGTGGCATAATGTGCCTTAAATGACTTGAGGCACAGCACCCTAGAACTCCCCCAAGGAGTTTTAGTTTGCTGCCCTACAGCCGCAGAGTGAAGCACCAGGCACCATGCAGCTCAGGGGCTCTGCAGGAAGCCTGTACAGGCAGCCTGGCAGCAGCCTGGGAAGGCAGGCTTTACCTTTTTTCCCTGGAGCCTGCCTGCCTGCCTGAGCTGCGTGGGGGCTCACTGCTTCCCTCTACAGCTGCAGTGCCCCCCAGGACTGCCCGAGCTGGGTGCCTGTGGGCAGGTGCCACCTGGGGGGGGAGAGGGGGGCACTGCTGCTGTGGAGGGAAACACCAGCCCCACCCCCTGCAGCCCAGGAACTGCTGTGCCCACCAGCAGCTCGCCCTCCCCTCCCTGCCACCAGACACGGGGGGGGGGGGGGCGCAGTTAAATTGAAGCGGTGTTTTTAAACACTTCAATTTAGGGCCCCCTGTTTTGATTACACAGACCACAAGCTACTTATTGGCAAAATAGTACATGTTATTAACTTTGTGACAGCAGGTTTCACATATATAACCTCACGATCAAGCATGTTTCAATGAAAGGGGGAATATTGGCCAAGATACCTGAATCAAATATGCAGCATTGTTGACATTTGGGGGAAAAAAAGGAAGGGGGGCAATAATGGGAAACAGTACATGTGCCTTGAGTTAGGCATGATATTAACAGAAAATTAAATAAAACAGGAGCTTTGGGAGGGTTTCATTTTTGCCTCACTCTATGGACACCTTTGTGTAACTGAACGGCACTCCTGCTGAAGATCCTTCAATTTCTGTTTGCAAGTACTGTGCTGTTCTAACATAATTGTCAAAAATAATTAGAGCAGTATAAAAATAGATGGGGTCTCAACAGCAGCCCAAAATTTACATCAATATCAAAAATGTTCCAAAGTTCAAGGATGTCTGAATCTAGATTTGATTCAGCCCATAATAGTTACAAAAGCCAGTTGTAAAGTATGAATCCATACAATTCTTCTTTTCAGTCCAATCTCTAAACCCATGTAATGCATTTAGATGTTTGTGAATCAAGAGCTTTTACAAGACCATCTCTAATTCTGGAATATTAATATTAGTTAGTTAAATCTTCTTTCTTTGTGACAAGTGATCAAAAGAACAGCAAAATTACTTTAAACAACAGTAAATTAAGACCACCAAAATACTAAGTATGGAGAACATTCATGAAACAAAAGATCTTGGGCAGATTTCTCTCAACTATCAAAACTCAAGTGCCATCCTGGGACACCCTAATTTGGTTCAGATTAAGCCAATGAAAACTGACTATTGGCCCTCTGAGCTAACCAAAACTCTCTTTAAAGATTAAAAATATTTGGGCAAGATCCGTCTTCCCAGTAATCACACCTCTGTTCATATTTACTAATCACAGGTTAGAGACTGAACGCAAAAGGTTCTTTTGGTGTCCCTGACCAACTGTGAAAAATCTTCTCACTAGGTATTTGGCCCAATTTTGGAGAACCATCAAACTTGGAAAAAATTAAGTAAAAAAGCCCAAGTTCTTGGTGTTTATCCAAAATCAGATTCCCAGGTTTTGAAGGTGCTTATTCCTTTTTTTTTTTTTTTTTCCAGAAATTCAAATGAACTCTCTAAAAATATAAGATGCAAGAACATTAAGAATAATCACTCTAAAACATGGAATGAAATTTTACTTTACCACAAACACATATTACCTTGGTTGCAAGATTTACAATGTTAACCAATTCTTTTCTGTCAACCAGCAATTTTTTGGCAGATCCCTGTTGCATGATTCATGAAGGACCAGTAAAAGGCTAATTGTTCAAATTAATTTGCGTAAATGACTAAGCAAGAGATAACAAAATTACATCTGCACTTGTTTGGCAAAGATTCAATAGCAGCGGCCCTGTACTGCCAGCTGCTTCCAGACAACACTCTTGCAGAAATTAAAAGCTACAAATATTAATTAATACACTTTTTTGGTACGTTAATTTGCACTGAAAGGTTCCGGAGTGCAAAACTGCTGAGAAGATGAACCATGATAATTAGAATTAATGGGATGGATGCATGTTTTTTGCAGCTGAAGTTTTAAAAACCCATGAATGGAACTGGGAACTTGAAACTGACATTCTCATAAATCTCTATGATAATGCAGCTATTAGTATTAGAAGGATTAAGTACTGTGGCTCCAGTGTTATCCATCACATGACACATTGTATCCCATCTGTCATTGCAGCAGCTAAGACATGATAGCTGTCCTTGAGGAAGCCATATGAAAAGCTTTGGGAATTCAAGGAATTGTGGTGCTGAGTGTCGGACTACAAAATGAATAGCTCAAACCTCTGACTCTCAAACAGAAATAATGGCCAGTACTCTGTACTTGTCAGCTTAGTGCTTTAACAAATACTCTAACTATGCTATCTGTATTTAAGTTAAGTTAAGCAGCCTGAATTATAGATAAATTAGGCAGAAAAAAATAACAGTTAAATGTCACAGATTTTATCTTGAATTCATTTTTAACTTTACAGGTTTGATTTCTCCAGATTAATTTTTACTGACGCCTACCTTATTAACTCTGCATATATCTCTTAGACATTACTCTACCTCTATGAAAATCATTGAAACAAGGCTAAAGTTTGACATAAAATTACTAATCACAATACTTACCTCCTTTCACAGTGTTGTGAGGATGTCTGCATATTTGAAGATGCAAATACCTACACAGATGCTTATATTATAGAAAGATTAGCAGCAAGACATAGTCTGACTTCCATTAAATCTAAATTTAATTTTAACATCTTCAAATCCTTTTTAAAATATAGTGGTATAGCTCCAGCACCCATTTATTTTTAAAATAATAAAAATAGTATGGGCATTCTTTCACTTATTTTGTGAATTAATATGAAGAATACTTATTATAACTTGGAAATAGAAGTGGGGAAAAACTTTAACGGATAAAGGAAGTCTCAAAGCATGTTTTTATTTCTATCTCATAATATTGCATGCCTGTTCAAAGTGACTAGAGACAATGCATGAAGAAGCTGAAAGACAAGGAATACTTACAGAGCGGGGGAAAAAAGGTTGAGATTGCCTTGGGGATGCGTAGCTCTGTATCACTGTATGTCTAAATATACAGTGCCCAGATCTTCAACTGGCATAAATAGGGGAAATTTACTAAGGAGCAATGAGCTTGTATTGGTTTGCATAGCTGGAAACTGAGCTTAAATGATACAAAAACCTTTAACATCTTTAGGCAGAGTGTTTTAAGGAAAGTTATTCAGAGATATGCTCCCACTATGAAACAGAAAACTTTCAAATGTTCATGGCTTGCCCATCACTAATGGACAAAACTTCAGAGCTCCCATAAAACTGACAGCATCATAGCTGAAGTCAGTGCAGTGAACTGAACACTTTACAATTCATGGAATACCAACTTTTTTTTAAAGGTAGCTGTAAAGAAGCATCATCAATTCTCGATGATTATTAAATATTGGACTGCACTGCCATTATCTGAAGATCACACATATTATTATTCCATTTTTTCCAGAATATAGAATAATCAGTCTTCGTCCATAATGATATATACCTATATTTATTCTTTATTCTTCTAAATTAAAAAATCTTGGAATATTCTATTTCTGATGTTTTCTTTCAACCAAATAAAAAAAAAATTATCCTGACCTAATGTGGGTCATCAATATTATGCAGTCAGATATGGCACAATCTTACATCCAGGAAAGTCCTTCCACTGACTTCTGAAGGCACTGGATCAGGCACAGAGCAAAGTTTCTTAGCTATAGGCTGTTCAGTGTAATGACCCATCCACAATCTGGGAGCAAGACCTCAGAATCTCAAGACATAGTCTTGTTAAACTTGCCTTAATACTATAAAAGATCCATCATAATCTACTAATAGAAAGAAATACCCATTATATGACTATCTGGACCTTCTTCATCTGTAAAAGTGCCATAATATCTGCATTCCATACTACACATCCAAAAATATATTATCTAGTAAGCTTTTTAAATTGCCATCATCTCTCCCTATACATTGAAATAACTATTTATGCTGCATTACAGTAAAGAGAGATTCAGGGGGGAAATCTTTTATATAGGAATGCAACTACCACATGGAATAAACCATTAAGAGATTTTGAATCAAGCCATACCAATAATTAAAAAGAAAATTGAATCTGACAAACCAAGAGAAAACAAGCATATGGATAATGAAAAAGAATGAGAAATAACAGTATACATCATAGAACTAATTCTTTAGATGATCTAGAATCTATTCAAATAGTTTATGAATCTATGATGTTATTGTTTTAAAATGAGTGTTTTGCATGAATATAGCATCTTCCAACCAAGGAGTTAAAAGTACTTTGCAGACATGAATTACATGAATCCAATAAAACCACTGTAAAATTATAGCAGTTTTATGGGTAGAAAGGTGGCACAGAAAAGAAAGCAATTTGCCCCAAATTGGTTAGCAAGTCAAGAGCAAAACCAGGAACTGAATTCAGGTGATCTCTTGTATTTTAGTTACACAATGAATCTCTATTTCATTGTTGGTAGGCCTGGGCAACAAATGGGTTCTGAGGCCTGGGTTTTCCTGTTACAAACATTTTTGAGTTTTCAAATATTTTCATTTCCCACATCAAAATCAAACTGAGCACCTTCAAAAATGAGAAAAAGACTCTCAGCTCTTCTGAAATAGCCAAGAACCCCGTAATCTGTTTACTTGCTCAAGGTGTGGGAGACAGAGCTCAAGTTCCTGCTACAGTGAATATTTAATTTATTTGGTGGTTAGGATACTTACTTGGGTTATAGAAGACCAAAGCTGAAATCTCTATTCTGTCTTATTCAGACCAAGGGATGTCTCCCACATATAAGGCGAGTACTTATCAAAGGTAGATCAGCGTCTCTGAATGCAAACAATAATTCTCTCTCGGACATGAGGAAATTTTTAATGAAAGATGTTTCCATGAAGAGATTGGTGTTTTCTAACAAGAAATTGTACAGGCAGACAGACAGATGAAAAACCCAATCGTCTTTAATGATAGGGTTCACAAACACAGCAACTTAAAGATCTACTATTTAATTAAATAAACTTCCTTTAAATTATAATAGGACAAGACTGAGCAGCCTTAATAAAGAATGCTTAGACTATTATTTGTCTCCTAACTTTTACTGAATCCCTTTTCTTTCCCTGAAGACAGTCCATACCTCTCCCATTTCATCAGCATCACATCCTGAAGTAGGACACGAAGCTTGTCACAATTAGTCTTATCCTCTGCTTGATGCAGATTGCAAGTTTGCTTTAACCTTGCATAATGGCAGTGATTTGTGCATTTCTCATAGCAAAAAGCAACATTGGTTATAAATACAGAACTGTCTGTAATTCAAGTAGAAATACCTTCTTGCTCCGTGCACTAACCAGAAGGAATAAGAGCTTTGGAATTATTAAACATTTCCAGAGGTCTGATAGTAGACAGTATGTAGCTGTCATCTGAAACTAGGAGAATTTGTGCCACAAGGCAGTTATGAAATAGACTACTACAGTAGTCAGTGACAAATAAGTAATGTACCTAAATATACCCATTCAATTCAGAGAACCCTTGGATGCTATGGAGATTCAGTGTGGGTGCACGGACTGATTTCTTAGCAGGAGGTTCATGGCTAAAGGCCTATTCCTTTTAGTTTAATTTTATGTGCTTTAGAAATATGCCCTGACACCAAACACAAGAGCATGATTCAAAATTCAACAAGAGAATGGAAGATCACCTATTTAAATTAAAATATATTGTGCCTAGGCATTTTTCATAAATGAAATATAAATAGGGACACATGAAGAGGAAAAAAAAAAACCTTTTAAAAACTGAAAATGCTTTGTGAAAGAGGTAAAAATAGGAAAATGTTGAACATTTTGTTAGGAATTGAGGATATCTTCCAGTTTAATAGCAACAGTTATAGATGCATACAAATTGGGTATAACTGCACATATTTTAGGCAACAAAAACTTTTCAGTGTCTGTGTAAGGTCACGTTGTCAGTATCTCATTTAGAGTTTAAGCACTACATTTTTAAAGTGGTATGAGAAGGATGTGCCTTTTTATTTTTAAATTACCTCTTTCATATAGGCATATCTACATGTCACGTTCTACCTGTTAGCCAGGGAATTAATTTCTAAAATGTATTTTCCATTCCAATTGCTAAAAGACTCACTCTTGTAGCATCACCTACCAAAGAAACAGCATCCAAAATATTGATTTATTTTGGATGCTCTGGCCTGTTACTGTCAGTCATCAATCACCCTGAACACTGGCTTGTATTTTGTTCCCTTTTCCCCACCATCACAAATCCATTTTTAGATTACAAGTCCTCCACTGACTCTTCTACCAATCTACCTACCTAATCTATGATATATCTGTACACTGTCTTATGCATTTTGTGCTCTATTATTATACTAACAATACAGTGCCAAGCTGACAGCCCTGGAAAATGAAGTTCTCTATTCATACACAAAACAGATGCAACTTTCATGCCAGCAGTTTAAGCTTCTCCAAACAGCTTACATGTCTCAATCCTGTTCTACAGGGACAGTGTCTGGGGGTGGGGTGGAAGAAATGAGCCTAGGTCCTAGGATTTATATTTGTGCATCAGACATTCTAATTCCCTCATGCCCAGTTTCAACAGAGAGACCAAGAGCTTTTGAAATATGTTGCTAATTATACATCTTATCAAAGGCTCAAACACTTATATTCATGATGAGCACAAAGCACTTGTCTACCCCACTACCTATCCCTTTCTTGGGTTCTCCTTTTTAACCATCTCTTTTATAAAGACAGTTGAGTGCTTAAATATTTTACGTCTACCAGTTTAAAAGATGTAAAACATTAAAAAATGCAAAATAGATATTTTTTTCTTCATCACTCAAGTAAAAAAAAAAATAGCGAAAGTTTTCTTAAAAAGTCTCTTTAGAGTACGAATGCCAAGTTTTAACCAAGAGGGAATTTTATTGCAGTTGTAAAGCCTTGAATATCAGGATGTGTGTGCATTTGTGTGTGTGCATGCGTATCTATCGAGAGAGAGTGAGCAAGCAAGCGAGCAAGCAAGCAAGCAAGCGAGTGAGCACGTGCGCCTGATAAACTTTAACTGTGACACTGCTACTAAGGGCTGCTATAATATCTGATGACAAAACTGACAGATTATTTCTGATGAGGATGTGGAACTCTTTTTGTTTTTAACCTGACCCTGAAGACATGTCATAACATTTGTAATATCTGCAATAAAGTGTCAACTATACTGCTGTAAGATTGCTGGAGCTCAGAGTTAAGCATTCAGTTTAGTGCTTCTATAGCTTTCAATTTAAAAGAAAAGATTCTTATTTTCCTTTTGGACAGTACAAACTTAGTATAGCCCTAATTTATCATGGTAAACATGAAGCAGTTATAGGAGACAATGGCTGCAAAAACAGAAACCCAAGGGGGAGAAGACAAAGAGACTGAGACAAAAATGTCAGCAACCTCTAAATAAGCCTCAAACATAAAGTATATTAAAAAGAGTTTTTAAAAGGACCTTGCAGTGAAGTTCATGTCAATGGCCACTTCAATAGCTGGTCTGACTTGATTTCAATCTGCTGTGAACTAAAATTCTACTATGACCGCCAAGCTAAGCAAGAATCATGTATTTTAAAATCCGTTCACGAAAGATAAAAATGTCAATAACATCTCCCATTCCCTGTAGTCTGATGCAATATTTTGCAGTCCAATAATTCAATTAGGGAAATAGATTATACTGCTCTGGTCTTACTGAACTCCTTATCTTCCATGTTTTTTTCAGTCTTGTTGTGTACCACATCAGTCACCATGATGGTAAAGAGACTAATACTTGCTGTTGATATAATATCTACTCTTTTGACTAACAGATGGTATTTCTAAATGTGTGCAACACAGAATAAAACACTCCCTCTAACCTGATAAAGTTGCCTCAGTGATAATACTTTGATATCAAAGTTACTATTGTGCAGAATTACTGGGGGGGGGGGGGGGGGGAGGGGATGAGGGGAGTTGATGGGACTCTGTTGCAATTAATATGGGCTGATTTCTTTTAATATATCATAGACTAAAAAAAAAAACTGAGCTTCATTCCCCTAGAGATAAAACATTTCATTTATTTGTGTAACTTCCTCAGACTTTATATTCTCATGTGTTTCAGGACTTCAGTAGTTGCCTTCTTGTAATATTTCAGCTTTTAAGCTGTTTTCTTGCCTCACTGAACTCACATAAGATACATCTGAAAGCTTTAGTACAAATTTACTTCGAATAAAGTCTTCAATTCATTTTCATGGCACCAAAAAGACAGCTTTAATAACTGCAATGACAAATAAACTGGAAATCATTCCAGGCCTTTTCACTTAACTGACAAGTAGAACACTCTCATAATGAGCCGCAGGTTTTACGTTTTCTCTTTGACCATAATAGCTTCATTTAAGAGCGTCAGACCCTGACACTTCATCATTTATCTACATTATTTCTCATCTTCTTTCAAATAAATTATGGAATACTAGACTGAGCACATAAAAACAAAGTGACTTGTTATCTGTAAACAGCAAGATAAATTGTCCAGAAGTTCCTCATTTAGTTCCTTTTAAATTTAAGGGCAAGTTATTGGTTGTACCTTTTTTCTATCCCAATTTTTTGCATTTTCTTACAGCCATCTTATTTTTGTTGCCAGTGGCCTTTGTTCAGTCATCCAAAGCCTGATGATAGTGCAGAAGGCATAAAATAATTCCATTATCCCAGTGTTGGCCAGTATAGTATAGAGAAGGAGAGAGGGGGAAAAATCAAACAAACAACTTACATAGATTTCTCTCTCCTTCTGTAAAATTCCTAGTCCATAATATGTCTTGTCATACTAGCAAATGTGACACATCCAGAGTAATGAAGAGTGGATCTGTAACTCTTTTAGCCTGTAGAGAGATAGCACTGATATTTACCTCTAGCATAAGGCCCCCTCCTCTGCTGAAATATATTAATGTCTGAAAGTTGTGTTGAATATTTTACTAAATTTACATTAATTTTATTTTAAAATCACATTGTTTAAAATGTAATTAGCAGTACTTCAGCAATTACATTTTAACTATTTGTGACAGGTGAGATGCAAAAAGTTTGGTTTAATAATTTTGTATTTTTAAAGCACCCTCCCCCATCTGAGAATGCTGTAGAACTACCCAAGCATTAATTAATTAACCCTTCCCATAGCCCTGTGGAAACATTTAGTTGTAATAATCCAGTTCTACAGATAGGGAAACTGAGACAAAGAAGCTAAATGGTTGGCCCACGAACACACAGCAAGTCAAGAGCAGGACTGGGAATTGAAATCAGATATCCTGACCATCAGGCCTGAGATTTTGTCTATTAAAATCTCAATGGTAGAATAACAACCAAAACACTGAAAGGACCTTTGGAATCTCTTCAGAATCAACTTCCTTTAATTTGCAAGGCTTAACTAAAAATCTCAGGCTCTCTTGAGATTCCTGCTATATTACCTTTTCATTCAATTACGTATAAAGATTGAGTTTTGAGTGGCAATTTTAGGTGGCTTTTTATTTTATCAAAAAAACTTTTTACATTCCTGTTTATCACCAGCTCTTCTTGATTAGCTCTTCTTTTTTGTGTATGCAATCATAATAAAAAACATAAGAACAATGGAAGCCCCAAAGATCCTTAAGTGAATAAACATGAAAGGTTTAGTTGGATCAAGAAAGATGACTTTCAAACTGGGCAAAAGAGACAGCCAAAGAGACAGGTAAACTAACCAAAGAAAGCGAGATGCTGAGGGACATTAAGAAATCAAGTTTTTGAAGAGGAGTGTGTCTGTATATTGTAAAAAATGTAATTGACATTGAAACTTAACTACTTAGCACTTACTGGCCTATGAAGGCATATATACATCAACCTAGCTCACTCCATGTCCATCCTTCCTGTCTTGACACACTCCAGTACATTATTCCTCACCTCTAACTCTACAGAGCTGCTAAGTTCTATAGGAGGGAAGTCCAAGTCTTAGACATGACTTGCCCTCTCAAGGCCCTTGCTGCTGTGACTGAAGCCGGGGTGGGCTTACAGCCATCTTGAAATTCAATCAAAATTATCTATACAATTATGGCAACAATAAGATAAAGACAAAAATAAGAGTTTATGCCAATGTTTCTAGTTATAAGCCTTGGTATATCAGTTATAATTCCTTATATGTAACATTTTAATTATATCTCATCTCCAGTGTAATAGTTAGATATGCCATTTGATACATTTTCTTTTATTGGAAAATTTAAATGTAACTAAATTAGCAAAAATAAAGTAATAAAAGTTAATTGAGAATTATCTACTCCAAAATAACTCTAACTAGTAAATGCTTTGTGTATTTATAAAAGGCTGATAATACAACCATATTTATGTAATGAATGTCATATTTAATTTACTGCATTTAATTGTTTTATACACCATTTTATAAATGCCTGTAAGTGAACTACATATAAGTGCTTGTATAGCTAAAAAATAACCCTCTACAAATCAGATACAGCATACAGGCAAAAATTCAACACATTTTGAAAAAAGGTAGTTATTAGCTATTATTTGCAGAAAAATTAAGGATAAACTGCATCTGTGACCTAAACACGAGAGTGTTTAGTAACATTCTATGCACTGATGGTTCATGGATAAAAGCCTCAAGATAAACACACAAGTCAACTGGCAAAGATAACTGATTGTTTAAGAACTATGATTTCTTTCCAACCCCTTCCCATTGGAATGGTATTATAACTGAATACATGATAAAATAAAGGTTGTTTCATCAGGTCTCCTTCAACAGAAAAGGGCAAAACGTTACCTTCCTGTACAGCTTTCAATTAATGTGTTTTGGACAGAGGTTTTCATGTTTTAGAATTTACAAGTCCACCCAACCAGTAATTTTCCATGTTTCCTAGTCAATTCTATTTTTAAGAACAGGCATAAGATTTTGGCTGTTGCTTAAAAAATGAATACTCCAAAACCACAATTCAACAAATTTTGCCCTGTAATTATTCAAGAACTCTAAAAACTAAATATGCTCCACATATTACAGAGGTCACTATCCAATGATAAACCTCAAAGAAGGGAGAAGAGAGGATAGGACCATTTTTTTCAAGTAGCACTTTTTTCATAAGCTTCTAGTAAACAAAAGGTCACCTACAAAACCCAGGCCAACAATAGAAAAACTCTACTCTCTCAGCAAACAAATGATTGAAGAACCATTTATTGTTGCACATGCAATTGACATGCAGGTATGCAAATTATACAAATTCTACCCTTGGATATATATTTTCAACTACCACTAAATTTGATGACAAAACTGCTTTTGCTTCAAAATTCTGCTCAAGGGCATTCTCCTTAATTGTTTATACCCACATCAAGAGAATGAGTAAAAAATGTGGCTTTATCTAGCTAGTTATACAGATTGCCAAGAAGATCTGTATTTCTATGTAAATGAATATCCATTGAGTCTCAGCCATGAACCCACTCTCCTCTGAAGCCATTCTTTTACTGGATCAGTGCAAACTTGTGTAACCCTTATGCCAGTCACTGGATGGTAATCACAAGGGCCAGGTTCAAAACCAGAAGTGTACGCTGCTTTCTATTCTGACTCAAGCCCCCCACAACTAGAGAATGATGCAGTGGAGAATGATGCAGCAAAGGAAGCTGCAGAGGAAGACATGTCCACAACAAACACCAGGCAGATTGAGTGACAACCAAGCAGCCAGAGGAAGAATGCCAGGTCATTGTGGTGGGCAACTCCCTCCTGAGAGGCACAGAGGGACTTATCAGTCAACTGGATCTCACGGCATGGGGGGTTTGCTGCCTACCTGAAGCCAGGATCCGGGACATCACTGCAGGGATTTCTGAACTCATCCGGCCCTCTGTTAACTATCCCATGGTCCTCGTCCACATGGGCACAAATGATGTGGCCAGAATTAGTCTAGACTGTGTCATGAGTGACTACAGGGCTCTGGAGGCCAGGCTTAGAAAGTTGGAGGCGCAGGTGGTCTTCTCGTCCATCCTTCTAGGCAACGGTTGCAATCAGCATCAGAACGCCTGCATCAGGGAAGTCAACCTGAGGCTCCAGAGTTGGTGGCATCATGTCGGTTTTGGCTTCTACAACCACAATCCACACTTCCATGAGAGAGGCATCCTAGGATGAGATGGTCTTCATCTCTCTTCTAAAGGTAAGAGTCTGTTCTCTTGCAGGTTGGCTAATCTCTTCCAAAGAGCTTTAAACTAGGTTCATTGGCAGACAGGGAAGCCAAGGATAGAGCAATGCACTGGATCAGCCTAGGTAAGCACTAAGATAAGCATTAAGGGAGCTGATAGACATTAGGACAGGGGGGTACCAAAAGCATCCATTGAGGGGCTTAAATGTCTGTATACTAATGCTAGGAGCATGGGGAACAAGCAGGAGGAACTTGCACTCCTGCTTGCAAGCAACAACTTCAACCTGGTTGGATTAATTAAAACCTGGTGGGACCCTCCTCACAATTGTGCAGTAGGCATTGAGGGTTACAGGTTGTACAGATGGGATAGAGCGTCGCTCTCTATGTTAAAGAACAATATACATCCTCTATAATCAAGATGGGATCAGAGGAGGGCCAAACTGAGGTACTTTGGATCAGGATACAAGGAGGTTGGAGGGAAAGGGACTTGATAGTGGGGGTCTACTATAGACCACCACACCAGGAAGATGAGCTAGACCTGGAATTCTCCAGACAGCTCTCAGAAACGGTACGGTCGACAGATATGGTTGTCATGGGTGACCTAAACTACCAGACATCTGCTGGGAGGAGCAGTCAGCCAAATCTAACCACTCACATAGGTTCTTAAGCTGCATACAGGACCTCCACCTAATGCAGGAGGTTTATGATCCCACTGGGGAAAACGCCTTGCTGCCCTTGGTGTTAGCTACAGGGGAAGACCTGATGGGGAAGCTGCAGGTACAAGGTAACCTAGGGAATAGTGACCATCGATTATTTGAATTCACTGTCTGGTGAAGGGTGGGTAAACTAACCAGTAGGGCTGAAGTGCTCGACTTCAGAAAGGCTAACTTCAGTGTGCTCAGGAGATTAGCGAGGCATTAAAGCTCGAGAGCACTGGCAAAATGGGGTCTACAAAAGGTGGTCATTCCTCAAGGTACTGATCCTATGGGCACAGAAGGAGACAATCCCATTGCACATAAAAGGGGGCAAGAAGCCCTCTTGGCTGAACAGGAAAGCCCAGGAAAGCTTAAGGGCAAAGAAAGAGGTATACAGGCTATGGAAACGGCGTAGCTACGAAGGAGAAATATACCTCCCTGCCTCGCACTTGCAGGGAATCAGTTAGGAAGGCCAAAGCAGGATTAGAACTTAGGCTGGCAACAAAATTAAGGACAATGAAAAATCCTTCTTTAGGTATATAGAGAGCAAAAGGAAGGTGCAGGGTTGCATAGGACCTCTACAAGACAAACTAGGGCAACTGGTGATGGAGTGGGGACAAAGCTGAGCTCTTCAATGAGTTCTTTGCATCTGTATTCCTAGACAGAGGTCAAGACAAATCTTCCAATTGTATCATAGATAAACACAGGAGGGACACCAGCTCACCAACTGTTAGCACAGACTTAGTGAAGGGGCACTTGGGAGGGGCTGGATGGATTCAGAACTATGGACCTGGATGAACTTCATCCAAGGGTGCTGAAGGAATTGGCCAGTGTCATAGCAGGGTCACTGGCATGGCTGTTCAAGTACTCATGGTGCTCTGGTTAGGTCCCAGAGGACAGGAAAAGGGCCAGTGTGGTCCCTGTTTTCAAGAAGGGGAGGAGGAAGGAACCAGAAAACTATAGGCCAGTTAGTCTCACCTCTATCCTTGGGAAAACTCTGGAAAAAAATCTTTAACGATCACATTTGTGGGAGCCCAGCAGGGGAAATAATGCTGAAAGGAAATCAGCACAGATTCATTGCAAGTAGATCCTGCCTGACTAACCTTGTTTCTTTTTATGACCAGGTCACAAAATGCTTAGACTCACGAGTCAAGGTAGATCTCATCTACCTAGACTTTAAGAAGGCCTTCGATATGGTATCTCACTCTGTTCTCGTAAATAAACGGACAAGCTGTGATGTAGATGATTACATGGTCAGGTGAGTGGCAAATTGGTTTAGGGGTCACACCTAGAGAGTGGTGGTGGACAGGTTGATATCAACCTGGAAAGATGAGGGCAGTGGAGTCCTGCAAGCCTCAGTCCTTGGACCTGTCCTATTCAATGTCTTCATCAGTGACTTGGACAAGGGCATAGAGGGCACCCTGTCCAAGTTCGCAGGTGATACCAAATTATGGGGCAAAGTTAACACATTGGAGGGTAGGGAATGGATCCAGGTGGATCTGGACCTGGACAGGTTGGAAAAATGGGCAGAATGAAATAGGATGCAGTTCAACAAAGACAAGTGCAAAGTGTTGCACCTCAGCAAAAAGAACCACCAACAGACTTGCAGACTGGAGGATAACCTTCTTAGCAGCATAGCAGTGAAAGGGATCATGGAATCATAGTCGACTCCAAGATGAACATGATTCATCAATGTGGCAAAGTGATCAACTAGGCTAACCGCACTTAATCATGCATTAGCAGATACATGATGAACAGGTCCAGGGAGGATATGCTTCCCCTCTATGCAGCACTGATCAGGCCACAGTTGGAGTACTGTGTCCAGTTTTGGGTGTCACACTTCAAGAGGGATGTGGAGAATCTTGAGAGGGTTAAGAGGAGGGCTATTCATATGGCCAGAGGCCTGCAGACAAGACCCTATGAGGAGAGACTGAGGGGCCTAGATCTCTTTCGCCTTCGCAAGAAAAGGCTTAGAGGTGATCTTGTAGCTGGCTATAAATTCATCAGGGGAGGCCAGCAGGGAATAGGAGATGCTCTATTTACTAGGGCACCCCCTGGAGTAACTGGGAAAGCAAATTGATGGAGAGCAGATTTAGGTTGGACATTAGAAAGAACTTCTTTACAGTAAGGGTTGCCAGAATCTGGAATGGGCTTCCAAGGGAGGTGATGCTCTCCTGTGCCCTTGGGGTCTTCAAGAGGAAACTAGACAATCACCTAGCTGGGGTCATCTGACCCCAGCACTCTTTCCTGTCCAGGGCAGGGGGTTGGACTCCATGATCTACTCTGGTCCCTTCCGACCCTAACATCTATGAATCTATGAACAAGAAACCTAGGAAAATAAATTTTAATTGGCTATTCCAAAGGACACATTTCCTCACTCACAACCAGCATTCAACTATAACATAGTTTGTTGAAGGGGAAAGAGGACAGATGCACAACTTTAAAGAAAATCTTTATTACATATTAATGGAAACCCCAAACAGTTAACAGCCTCTCTCAGAGCCATGACAGGTGTTACAGTTACTGAAGGATTAACATATTAATCATGCCATAAATTGTAACATGCTACATGCTCACCCAAAGTTATGGGACCTTAACAAGGTAAACCAACTACAAAGCTGTTCCGTATGTAACGCAGAACATCTTTAAGGCTGTTTTGAAACATGCTTTAAATTGAAAGTATAACATGTGCTTGTCATAACCCAGAGCTGACCCATATGGATCTGACCCTCAACTGAGTGATGGATCCAATACAGGTCCCTGTGCACCAGGCTTATAAAGGCCTGCCTACAACCCAGCTAGGTGGCATAAGCAGCAATTTAAAAGCCAAAGGTCCCAAGACCTGGGATCAAGGAGAACCCTTCTGGAGATATTCTCCCCATTCAGACTTCCAGTGCCTGGGGCTTTTACACATCCAAGTGTGAGGGTTGAAAAATGCAGATTGGAAGAGATGATGAGCTTCCCCCAACCTGGCACTTGCAGGCCTGTGTCCCAGGTGTCCCAGGGCTTGGGTCTGCAAGTGCCAGGAGCCCACAGATTTCCCACTCACCGCACCTTTAAATCCATGCTCCAGTCAACCCCTACAGAAGTTATACTGCTTGCCCCTTTCTGGGTTGTCCCATGTGGGTTTAAAGGTGCTAATGTGTGTGGATCCAGGGATCATGATTCCAGTTCCATGCATTCTGAATTCCATGACCTGTCCCCAATGCCAAACTCCCTGCACCAACAGTCATGCAATTGGAATATGACCCTGATCACAAAACAACCATGCATCCTGTCATGTAGGTGTGGCATGCACAATTTTTGGGATCAGAGATCAGATCCCATTGTGAAATTGAGGGCACTGACAGAAGTTATATTTGTCACATGATCAGCCCCTTGGAAGTGCTCTACGGCTGTGCCCTGACAGATGTACATGACTGCAGAGAGCTTTAAGAGTTCCTGATTTCATGACAAATTCATCCTCATTAAAGCAGAAGACCTTCATTCACTCCTGTTTGTCCCTGCATGGGAGCAGGGCTGGGCTGATGCAGCTCAGCCCTGGCTCCAGTGCTGTCACCAGCTGCCCCACTTTTGGGGGGGCTCCAATCCACCCACTCCCCCCTCTAGCACAAGCTGGCAAATCCCAGAATAGAGGTCCCTCCCATGCCTATTCCCTCTCCCATCTTGCAGACAGCACCAGAGTTTGGAGGTGGAGATGCAGGACCAAGGGAGAGAAGCTACACACAGACAGTTTCTCTCTACTGGATCAGATCCTAAGTGGAGTTAGATTCTCCCTACCCCCCTGAGCAAACAGAAAATATCAGTTGGGTTGGTGGGGAGGGGAGTCACTGAAACTCATGGTGCTTACACTGGGAAGCTGCACATCTGTCAATGGTGTAAATGAACATCTGTCATGGGCCTCAATCACTGGTAAACAAACCCAGGTGAGATGCTACCTAGCCCAGTCTGTTAGGAAGGGAAACTCACTCTGGCCTGCCATCTGGGGCCATTACCACCTATGCCAGCCAAAATGGCAAGTGCTGGGTAGGGATGTCCTTTGTAGAATTCGTTGCTGCTCCACTACTGAGGAATGCTGCACTTTCATCTCCTCCATCAGAGGTCACTGTTATGTGGTTACTAGGGGGTCTGTCACTCCTCATCACTGCCAAGGGTTGCTACCACTCCTCAGCACTGTCGCTCATGGCTGCTAGGAGTTACCATCACTCTCTGCCCCTAGGGTATGGCACTCTTTCAGGTTGCCTATGCAACTTCAGTTCTCTTAGATCTTGAACTACTCAAGAACATTCTCAGAGATTTCAGCTCTTTTAAAACTCATGGGTGACAGGCTTTCATCTGAACCCACAATAGGAACTTGTTCCTTTAAGGGGTGGATGGCTTAAAATACCACCCAAGAAGCAACTCCTATCTAGTTCCTCATGCATACTATCTATGCAATGGAACTGACTGCCACCACACTTAAGACCTCTGCATAGATCACAGAGTGCTGACCCCCCAGTGACCTTTATGCAACTTTCCATTTACAATGTGCATCTGCCCAAAACTTCACAACTTTGGAAGGGAGAGCCTGTAGACAGAAATATCAGATCCACCTGGCCCTTTGTATTTGTACACCTTATCCACCAACAAAAACAGCACCTACAAACAGCCCCCAAACCTCCAAACATGCATACTGACAGAGGTATGCAGAGAAGGAACACACAGAGTTACTATAACATAACTATATATAGTTAAATGTAGTATCTTTATACCGATTTGTCTTTTCTAGCCCACTGGATGTATGGAGTTCTCTAGATATGCAACCTACTTGTTCTTATTGTGTGTTGCATGTCAGTCAGCGGTATGTTTGGGGGGCAATGGACAGCTGGCTTAACCTAAATTATCCCTATTCCTTTCTCAAAGCCCTTTCCATTATGAGGCAATTTCATTTGATGTAACTGGCTAAGAACTGGGCTAAACACCTGGTTTCAATATTTCCAAAGAAAAATCTTGAGAAGACAAGAGCAAGGTAGAGCCACTGTCATTTTACTAAAGTGTTAGAAAAACTTCAGCTCACAATCAGCATGTTCAGATACATATCTTTCCTGGTTGAAGCCAGGCAAGCAAATACTGAACCTATTACAGTAAATTGTCAGGACCTCCCTTTGGAAATTATAAAGTCCACTGTATTTTACATTATCAATACCTTTTAAATAATATATGTATAATATTTTAATACTCTAGAGAAAGATAAATCTCAAAACTTAATACACATTATCATTAAATATATTAAACCAATACCCTTGCAAGAAAAAACAAATAGTTAAATATGAAGTAGTACACAATTTAATTTACATTATCAATTAAAAACATATTGTATTCTATCCCCCACAGCAAGAAGAAATAATACAATAATTAAAATAAAATATTTAGGTGATAGGCCTACTTAGCATTCCATTTCTAGAAGCCATTTCTTAATAGCTAATACAGTACTTCTATGGTTGAACTCAGTAATAAAGAACTTATACAAAAATAGATAATGTCATCAAGCATTTGATTCCTTATACTTGTGTCTCTATGTAAGGCACACCTAGTACAATGCAATAATAATATGCATCCTGTAAAGCCACAATTGTTTTTTGCGTAGGCAGAGAAAGGTGCAACACAAACCCAAAATTATCCATATTTCATGTTTAGAGATTAAACACACTGGACACACTTTAATGGACTCATTTCCCAATTTTTTAAATCCATGACTTTTTTTTTCCCCCAACCCCCAGTGAAAACAAAGATTTTTAACTAAATAGGAAACAATACCTTACAGATAGAAATGCAACATCAAAAATATAGCAAATACTTCAGAACATACTGTATATTAGTTGTTAACTTCCAGATTGCTAAAGGCATGAAATGCAAGAGGCAGGAGCTATGGAAGATCTATGCCCTCCCTATTCTGTATTCCCTATTCAGTTATTTCCTCCACTGTAAGGCCTTACAGAAGGTCCTGATTCTAGCCTCTCATATGATCCTATAAAAAGTGGAAACCTGGTCATAGTATTAGGGAGAAGTATAAGAGTATCATACAGGCATGTGAGCATAAATTAGGAAGTCCAAGGCACAATCTGAGATGCGGCTGGCATAATAGGCAATAAAAAAGGATTCTACAAGTATATCAAAAGTAAAAGAAATATCAAAGAAATCACAGTCCCTTATGGAATGTGGAAGCCAATATAGTTATGGATGAGGCTAAAGTATTTAATGTCATTTTTACTTCAGTTTTTTTGTTTTTTGTTTTTACAGACAGGGGCACCAGAGAACAAGTACAACAAGTACAGCAAGGACAGGAAACTAGAGTAATAGAAGGTTAGGGATTACTTAGTAAAGCTAGATACATTCAGGTTGGCAGAGTCAGATGCACCCTGGAGTACCAAAGAAATTGAGTGATATAATTTCAGAGACATTGGCTATCCTCTCTGAGAACTCATGGAGTTTGAGTGAGGTCTCAGATGACTGGAAAAGAGCAAATATAATGCCTATCTTTAAGAAAGGAAACGGAGCAGTGGACATGATACATCTTGCCCTTAGCAAGGCTTTTGACATGGTCTGCCACAACATTCTCATTAACAAGCTACGGTAATACAGACTAGAAAATAGTACTGTAAGGTGGATAAATAACTGCTTGGATCACCAGTTTCAAAGTCATTAATGGCTCAATGTCTAGTTGGGAAGAAGTATCTAGTGGAGATCCCCAGGAGTCTGTACCTGGTCTGTTATATGTTTAATGTCTTCATTAGTGATTAGGATTAAACTGGAAAAATGGTCCTGCAACAAATCAAATGAGATTTAGCAAGGACAAGTGTAACATCCTGACCTTGGGGATAAAAATAATTGCATGAATAAATACAGACTGTAAAATGACTAGTTAGGCTGCAGTCCTCCAGAGTAGGGCCTGGGTGTTACAATAGACCACAAGCTAAATATGAGCCAACAGTGTGCTCTTGTTGCAAAAAAAACAATTTAAAAAAAACCTCAGAATTCTTTGTAAGCTCATATCATGAGGTTCTGGGACTTAAGATATCTGAATATTTATGTGGGCTACACTGTGAGCTCCAAAAGGCGTAACTGACTATAGGGTAGGAAGTGCTTATCTAGAGATCATACACTAGAACAGTGGTTCTCAATTTTTTTTAGAACTGAAGAATCCCTCATTGTAATCAAAGCATCCTTTCACAACTTATTTGAATTGAGTAGCACACAATTTAAAAAAAATATTTATATATTATAGTGCTTACCACAGTAGGGGCAGGGTATGATCCAGGCAGGGACTAGCCTAAGCCTTGCTTATCTCCTTACATCTCACTTATCTCCTCAGACCTCACAGCACCCTGAACGGATCTGGCAGCACACAAGATGCACCTACACTCTGGTTGGAAATCACTAGACACTGGGTATGAACAGGCATTAATTTTCAGCAGTGAAATTCTGAGATACTTCTGAAAATAAGGCTTCCCTGACCATATTTAGCTTCCCCTAAAGCTCAAACCCTCCACAATCAGGAGAAGTCAAGCAATGGAGAAACCTCCCCATACCCTCTGCCAATTGAGCACCTCCCCCTGACCCAACCCGACCCGACCCGACCCATCTGGGGAAGGTACAAGGGAAGCTGCTACCCAACTCCTCCTGAATACAGAGGAGCCAAGCGGAAGCATACAAGTGTTCATTCTAGCAAGTAAAACTATCACAGGTGAGATCTTCTAAGTTTCAACCTAGAAGATCTATGAGAGGGCATGTTTCCACAGGGAGAAATTAAATGAATGCTTGTGAAATCCAAGCTCCTACGAGGAGCAGTAACTCTCCCAGTAGAAATGGAACACCTGCATGTGGCTACTATTTGCAGGTATATTAGATGTTAGGGCTTGGCTGTATCCAGTGTTCCCTTGGGACCAAGAAGTACTGCTAGGTACATTAACTAACTCCCTCCTAGAATTTAGAGTGTTAGGGCCTGTGTAGATGAAATGAGGGCCCTAAATTGAAGTGGTGGGTTTTAAAAAGCACCGCTTCCATTTAGGGCTGACTAAACCCCTGTGCCATGCATATACCCCGCTGACTTACCTGTCTCTCTGGCAACAGGGAGGGGAGGGTGAGCTGCCAGTGGGTAGAGCAGTCCCTGGGCTGTGGGGTGGGGACTGCTGCTTCCCTCCAGCGGCAGTCCCCACCCCAGCAGATCCAGCCTACAGGCACCCAGCTCAGGTGGTTCCATGGGGCACTGCAGCCGTGAACGGAAGCACCAGGCCCCCACACAGCTCAGAGAGGCAGGCAGGCTCAGGGGGGGAGAAGAAAAGGCTTGCTGCTTTACTTGGGTGAAGCTGCTTGCCCGGGCTGCTGCCAGGCTGCCTGCAGGGCTTCCTGAAGAGCCATGGAGCTTCACGATTCCCAGAGCTTCGCTCTGTGGCTATAGGGGCAGCAAACTAAAAATCTTGGAAGGAGTTTTAGTTTGCTGTGCCCCAAGTCATTTAAAGTACATTACGCCACCCAATTTCCTACAGAGGCTGGAATTAATGCACAATATATTGCCGAGGTGTGCAAACACTGACACCATGAAAGTGGTACAAAAGCATTTAGCTTTAAAGTGTTGTGCACACATGCCCCTCGTTTATTCTACACACAGCTTTAATTTGCTATTTTGCGTTCTGATTGGATGTACCACATAAAGAAGGCTTGCCCCTATCAAAACAAGAAAAAAAGCTTTCTGTTTTTGCAGGCTTTATAGTTAATGCTTTCCTTTTCTTTTTCACAAGAATGCTAGAAAACACACTTAGAAAAGGGAATTTTGCCTGTAATTTTGTTACTTTAGGAGCTTCAGCTTTAAGAAAATAGCAAAGGACTAAAAAACTCCTGGTCCCTTCTCCCCTCTCCCATGAAGAACAACATACCTCTGAATCAAGTTGGTAAGAAAATTATTTCACTCCCATCACTATTTTCATGATTTTCTTCATTTGTTATTTCTATAGCCCCCTTTCCTTGGGAAAAGCTAATCTGCTACACATTGGTAGGAACAACTGGCAAATCATTAGATGCTTTTAATATAAATGATGGACATCTTTCCTTCCAACTTCCCCCACATTTGCTCCAGCATGACCTGAAAATTATTTCCGTTGTCGAAATCAAGTTTCATAGATTTATTATATCAGATTAGAAGTAAAAGCTATTAATACTGGATTCTACAGGGATCTTTTGTCAAGAATTCTTAGTTTTAGTTTACTTATAAATGATCATCCTGAGGCTTGTAAAAGGGCCTTTTCTCTCTTTTATTCCAGTGACACTGTAATTTATATCCATGGTATTTCCATAAGAGAAATCAATTCAGAATTACAATTTATTTCAAGATAGCAAGAAATTAATTGGATCTGAAATTCTGCACATGACACACTATGCTATCAAAATTCCTGAAATGAATCCAACCTGCACTGACACCTAAAAACAGCTGGGTGATTTACATGTTGCAATAAGTGAACATCTATAAATCATACAATCCTCTTGTTTGAACTACTATAAAGTAGGAAGAAGAAAAACATATAGACTATTCAAGAGTTTCATCCCCAAAACTGCTGCTCTCACCTGCTGTAGACAACTTACAATTCTTTAACCTCTGATACAATTTCTCCTTACCATAAAAGGTTCTTGGAAACAAAGATGCACCCCATTCAAAAGCATGCACAGTTACAAATGTCCATTAATTTATATGACATAACCAAACCTGTCATAATCACTAGCAGCTTATTTGTGACATGAATTATATGTGAGGTTCCAAAACCCCAATTTTAAATTTGATTTTATAGTGCCAGACAGCCTGAAGGCATTTCACAGAAGTAAAACTAATATTTGATACAGAAGTATAAAACATAATAATAGAATCAAGAACAAAAATTCAGTTGACAAAGAGTACTAATGCAAACAATGAGGGCAGGCCTTGCCCCAGCCAAAATTCTCTGATATTTATAGCCTTTCAATTCAGTGCACGAACACCAGCTTGTAACACTACCCAACTTCAAGTGTTGCCACGGAAGGCCATTTAACACAGCATAATCACCAAGTGCATCATAATTACAGAAACATCTGTTCAAGATGTTTTGATGTATTGTGAAAAATAATGGTGTACAATAGCCCTCAAAAGTTTACATTTCTTATCTATAGCGGATTGATTATTATCATTATTATTTCAAGTAAAATTAGTTCTCATTAAAGGTACTTGATTGACAGTCTCAGTGACTCAAGGCCTTTATTTATTATCCACAAAATAAATAGTGCAATAGCAACAGCAAAGCAGGCTTTCACACTGCCTACTATTTAACTGAAGGAACTTCAGTTGCATTTTTGGAGGAACTTAATTTAGAGGAAAGTTTATTCTCTTCTTCACTCTGTGTTTTGCTTCTCTGCTGGCAGAACTTGGCAACAAGAAGTGTATTCGTGATATCAACACCTGTCAAACAGGTCACCCCAGAATAGCTCATCTGAATTAACAACTTAGAGACAAAATATTCCTGAAACATCTAGTACCCCAAATGTTTATACTTGTGAGCAGGCAGTTTTTGGCCGTACATTTTAAAGCTTTAAGTCATGTAGGTTCCCCTTCCACTTGGACAGTGCCAATTTGCAGCCCCAAACAATTAAAAATCTAATTGGCCATGCCTCTGAGTGACATCATTCATCTTGCTTTGATATAGTATGATAACACGGCATGAACTCCTAAATTTTGAAGAATATTCTAGACAGCAATAAGAGGAATCTTCTCAGTTTGGTAAAAACTAGCAAACCAGAAAATCACCTCTGTAACTGTACTGCAATCAAACTGGTTGATTGCACCCTATAACATCTTCCAAAAACAGTATTCCTGTTTTCATTTCTGCCCACTGTCCCAGTACAGCTGTGAAATGCAGACCTCATTAAAAGAACATCACAGGAGCAGCAGTTAGGGACTTTCTTTTGAGTACCTGAAGGAAGTAACAATTCCCTCCTCCCCTTCCTTTCCCCTCCATGGCACATCTAGTCTCTTCCATTCCTCTGCCTACTACTGTCCCTGCTGTCAGTGGCAAGCAGGGGAGGAGACAGAATGAAAGGAGATGGGATGTGCAATAAAGGAAAAAGGAGACAGAGTGGCTTCACGGCTGCTAACCTACCCCTATTTCACTTTTCCAGTTCTGAAATCTCTGCCCAAAATAGTGCCGCATTGTACATATGTTGAGGTTCTTTTAGCACAGAAATCAGAACTGGATAAATCTATGAGATATCTAAGATATGGGCGATGTGGTTATATCACCACTCTCCAAACATCACTATTTTTAATTATGAATAATGTAAAAAAAATCTAGTAAGGATTAGTTTTTAACCACCTGGTTTTTGATTTCTATAACATCCTGTATAAATCAAATGGATTGCATCTCTCTACAGAGGTAAACAGTACTTCTGTGATTCACAGTATTGTGAATCACAGTAATTCTGTAATTTTACAATACTGATTATTTGTCTGAACACGGAATATTTGGTACCAAAATACCACAAGGAAGGGCAGACTACATTTTTTTTTTTAAATAAGTCAAAATAAAACTAAGAATGTATTTTAACAGATTTTTTGGGAGGGGAGGTAATACATATGTGCCCAAAAGGAAGAGACATTCACCAGATATTAAATCAACTCACAATTGAACTCATTTTGACTCAGATCATATTATGTATCAGACCTCATATGTACATAACGTGACAGACACAGAAATTAAAAGAATATTGATTATATACTGCCTGCTGTAAAATTATTGGTTTCTTGGAACAATAAATGTCTTCCAGGGCTGTAGAATTATTTAGGAATGCCAAATATTTAAAATAAAGTATTGTAAACATCCTCTCACTAAGCATACTGGTCCTTTCATTTTGTGACATTGTGTTAGTTGCTCTAGACATGAAAATGAATCAGTGAGAAATAAAGCAATCAAGCCATGATGAGCACGAGAAGGTATGCATGCATTGCTTTCTTTTTCTCTCTCAAAACTGACACATTTCCCCTGTCCCTTGTGTTTTTAAACTGTAAAAGATTCCTGTGTTTTTCAAAGACAAAGAATGGCCCATAAAAGTCTGTCTTCTGAAGTGATGAGTTAAAGAACACTGCAGGAATACTTGCCAAATCATACCACCATTATTAATTCAAGCATGATGAAAGTGTTCATTTTAACTATAATCATGTAATTCATCAAAATACTACTAGAGCATATCATTCTGTACTATTACACTGATATAGCACCTTATTGCACCTCCACCGAAAGCAGGAAATGTATTTTTTGATGCTTATCTACTGAAAAGCAATTCAGTTTGGGATTTTGGAAGTGCTATCTCATGTTACAATAAAAGGGACATTTTGAACACATTTTCTTGTACTTCTATGATGTTGTTATGTATTTGGGTGTTTATCTTAGAGTATGAAGCTTTAAAAAATGATAGAGCACTGGAAACTAAAATAATGTGCTTGTTCTGTGTTACAGGATTGCAGTAAAATGAATATGCAATAAGTGCAAATGGTACAAAGTTTAGGTGTAGATTTTTGTCTCTTCCTATGCACACCCTTAAAACAGCTACAGAGGCCAAAATTTGCATACCATAAGAACACATAAAAAATGTAAGTACTTTGAGTTCTTTCATTGCCAAATAATTACTTGTAAAAACTGAATTTTGTGACAAATCTCAGGGTGCTAAATGGAATAATAGCAGCAGTCTAGGCTCAGTCAGAAATAAGGATTCTCAGCTCATCATCTCAAGTTGAGATTGTCCTCTCATTCTGCCTATCCATCTCTCTCTTGCTCAGCACATACTTTTGTGAACAAGTTGAAATTACAGAAAAAGAATGAAATGTGAAATTAAATAAAACCCCACTAAGTACAGGCCTTGCTGATTCTTTTCACAGATTAGCCAGCGTGCCTTTGGCACAGAGCTTGTGGGTGCTGCAGCTGTGGATACTGCTGAGTGACGCACCTAGATAATTTCCAGAGAACAAAAAGTCGTTAATTGTCCACATCAGGAAAGCTTCATTATTACAAATAAAAAAGCAAAAAGTTATCCATTCTCACTCTCAGGCAAAATCAAAGAAAGCAAGATTAATATATGCTACAGACATAAAGGGATACATTTAGAAAGTTGGCAATAAGCTTCAATTCCCAAGAATAAACATACTCCCATTGTGAACAGAAACCTGCATTTATGCATGTGAATAGGGTAACTGGGCATGCAAATAGATACATAGGCACCTGATTTGTATGCACAAATATCCATTACATGTCCACTTTTGCTTATGCAAATTAGGTATCAATCTTACAAAATTTAGAAGAGAAAACAAGTCAAAGTTTTCTATATGGATCCTAACCTTAAAATAAAGGAAAATATTTTACCCTTTGAAAAAAAATAAAATTAAACTTCAGCAGTAACAGCATAGTCACAAGTATGATACACTACATAACACTGAGGTACTGGATCAGGGTTAAGACTATGACTGCAGGGGAACAGAAATCTTTTCTAAATTGCCCCTTGTCTCTTCTACTAATACAGCCAAGCTACTGTGCTTCATCCTGTTTCATCCACTCCATTTCATACTGGCACAACACATAGATCAAAACAGATTCAACACTTTTAGTTCAAAATCAGAACAGACAATATACTAAATAAGTTTGTGTACTTAGGATTACTGGAGAGACCATGGAACACAAAGTTACATCTACACACAGAATTCTGTGATATGTTAGAAAACTAATTCCAAATTTTCAGACTGTATGTATGCTACTATTAGAAATAGTGCAGAGCAAAAATTTGTCATTTCTCCCAGGAAAGAAATCCCCGATGTATTTTCATTCCAACTTGGAAGATTTTAGAAAATAAAGATTCCAAAAAAATAAATTCAGAAGTGTTTCTACTAGGCCTGTGCAAAGCTTTGGGTGCTGATTCGAGTCAGAGGAGATTCAGCCCAATTCAACGGCCAAATCTCCAAATCCAAATTTAATTGGGAGACCAATAAAAAGGTCTGAATCAATTCAAAGCTTTCTGAATTGATTCGGACAAGATTCAAAGAGCTTTGGAGATTTGAGCAGTCCCCGCTCACCACCGCAGTGAGCTGGACCGGGACACCATGCTGGTAAGTAGGGGACAGGGACCATGGTGGGACCACCACCAGGCCCCATCCTCTGCCTGCTCCGCCAGCCCCTCTGAGCACCCCCTGACACCTGCCCACTCTCTGAGCTGTGTCCATGGCTGCCCTGCCTGGCCCCAGGATCTGGGCTCTTTAAAAAAAATTGTAAAAAAGCTCTACACTCACCGGCTGCTCCAACCACTGTCAGGGCTTCTGGGGGCTCATGGCAGAGCCTCCTTATGCAGCACAGGGCAGTGGGGGGCACCAGGGATCGCCCCCCTGCCTGCAGGAGCCGGTGAGTGTGAGTTTTATTATCATTATTACTAAGAGCCGGGACACTGGGGCTGGGTAGGGCAGCCATTGATGGAGCTGGGAGAGCGGGTGGAGGATGGGGCCTTTTGATTCAGAGAGTCAGCCAATTTGGCTGTGGCTGAATTGATTCAGAACAGTGACTCAAATCTCTGAATCGAATCACTGTCCCCTGAATTGGCCGAATCCAAATCCAAAGCGAATACTAGCCGCTTCACACAGGCCTAGTTTCTGCATATTGGCACTCCCCAAATTAAAATATATTTTATTTTGGTTTGTTAAAATGGAACTGAATCTTTTCATTTCATGTCAACTCAACTTAAACTGTGTTTTCCTATAGTGGCAAGATATGTCTTAGGAGTTACAGCATGGGAATCTAAATCAAGGGAGGCCCAGTTCCCCCCAGCCAGAATGCACCATTCATACAATGTGGCCAAGACATGTGACTAATCCCACTTACCCCTCCATTCACCTTCACTGCCTTCTCCTTTTTTCCCCAAGCTCCCTGAATCTGCCATTTAACCATCATTATCTGGAGTTTTGCTTCTCTAGTTCCACCCAGGACTCTCTTCAATCCAGCTCTCACCCTTTAACTGAAGTGTCTCTCGCACCTTCTTAACCAGAGCTCATAACAGTACTCTGTCCTCATCTTTCTTGACCCTAAGTTGCCTTTGACTCCACTAACAGTGCTTATCTTGAAATCTTATTTTCCTTTGATGTCCATTCCCAGCTCTTCACCTATCTCTTTAATTGCTGTCTTGATGTCTTCTGGGGTTCCTCCTCATCTCCCTCCAATTTTCTGTGTGGGGTTATACAGGGCTCTATCCACAGTTGCATTCTCTTCCTCTGGACAGTCTCATCCACAAACACTAGTTTGTCTACCTACTACCAAGTCTCACTAGTTCATTCTCTCTACCAGCTTGTCTCTTAAACCAAAACCTTGCCCTGTCTGATCCCTCCTAGTAGCTGCCTAGCAGACAGGAGTAACAGAGCTCTTCATCTTAGTCCTGTTTCCTTCCCATAAGCTTCTTTCATGAATTCTGTGAACAACATCACCACATGCTGTTCCCTGTGCATTTCATTTTCAAATAAGTTGTTCTACCTTCTAGGTCCTTACTTCACAGCTGTTTTAACTCATTCCCATTCTTTCTGCATAACATCTAACATATGATACTTTTATGTATCATGCAACTCTCATGCAAGGTCTCATCACCTCAGTTACCTCAGCATCATTTACTCTGGTCTTGACAAATATAAAACTTGTCCTGCTAATACCCATTAGGAATACAAGTAACAAGAACAAAAACAAAACAAAGCATGGATTTCTGCAAATATCTGGGGGGCGGGACGCAGAATCAACAAAACAGCATATCCTTTGCAAGGAGGAAAAACTGTTGTGTGGTCTCTCTGGCTGTCACATGTCCCCAGCTGCCACCAAAGCCAAGCAATCACAACTAGTGGTCATCATTGTTCCTGTGTGTGGCAGCCATTCCAGTGGCCTGGCTGTGTCTTTACACTTCTACATTGTAGTAGTAAACAGAGACAAACCAGGTTGGAGCCCAGCATGCTAAGTGTTATATACATATAAACTAAATGACAGACCCTGACCAAAGTAGCTTGCAAACTAATTTAGTTACTATAGAAGAAGATAAAGACCGGCTTTGTTTTCCATTTCCCCTAATGCATTAGTCAATGCTATAAATCCCAAAAATCCTACAGATGTCCTTGAATCAAAACCCTCCATCTTGGGGTCAAATTTTGCAGTGTGCTTCTATCTCTACTCTAGCCATGATTTATACTCTGAGTATGATTTCCATCATTAACTTTCTTCTCTTAGTTCTAATTTGGTTCTTCCAAAAGAAAGGGACAAACAATAATGATTAAAGTCAAGTATAGCACAGAGGTATAATGTGTAAGTGCCCCTGTCCCCCATACAGCTCTGCAAATACATTAAGAATGGGATTTATTATGGACATTTATAAACCAGACTGGTTTTACATGTGTATATAGTAAAGATGAACAAATAATAAATTATCCTAGGACGTGATGTTTTATGATGAATATTAAGGTAGGCTGATAACATTTGCTATTCTATTCAGTAATTATTTCAGAATTAGAAGTTAAGAGCTGTAAGCTAGGAGCTATTAAGTCTCTCTAACACCACAACTTGGATTTTATAGGATTCTTTTGTTTATTTTTGCTGTAATTGTCTTTACAGCTTCTCTTCATGCAGATAGATTCCTGCCTTTTTTACAATTTTCAAATATGACCAAAAACACAGAAAATGATTAAACCAAAAGCAAGCTTCTCTCTAACTCCAAATACGGCCAGACTTTTCCCATAGTTTTTAAAAAGTTATTTTAAGGATACTTCTTCAGATTCTTAGCTTACACACTTCCATTTTTCCCAGATTCCTCACAAAGGGAGGGATGTGCCAGTTGGCAGCTCAGAGAGAACCACCACAGGAAGTGGTTAGAAAGGTCAAACCAGCTTTCCTGAAATATGTTGATCTAAGTCAGCAGCCAGTAAAGATCAGTTTTGAATGGCACTCTAATTCTTCCTTATATAACATTTCAAGGCAAGAGAAGGCCATACCACCCACCTACAATACAATCCTACAAGAATGAGCAGAGCAGTACAGGATTAACTTTAATAACTTGACTAGTGACTGGGATGACTGGATCTGTGACAGAGGTATCACCAACAGTTAACGAAGAATGCAGCCAACAAGGGCCCCCTGTCTCAGAAAGTTACTCTGAGACAAAGTTGAACAGTATGTTTCCTGTCTTTCTGGGAAAGAGGGAAACTGAAGCAGCAGAAAGGCAGCTTTCTTTGCACCCTCTTCTAGTAGTAAATAAAAGTGTTATTGTGTTGTTAAATTGAACTCATGCTAGTATCATGCATGGCTGTGGCACGGCTAATTCATCAATAAAAGTACCATCTATGCATCCTTCTTTACTCCTAACCAAGGACAACTTTTGCTGAGAAAATACAGCCCATCCACTTTGTCCGATCATACTGATATGCCCAAAGAACCCACAAAGCCAAATAATGGTAATATTCAGTTAAGCATATATTTAAATGCCATGAGGGAGCAAGGGAAAAATACTCATTTTCAAGCCTCCAATCTTGTCACAGCAGTGAATACAACATAGCACAGAGATACCTTAGCCAGCTTTGAACTAGCTTCTCATTCTGAGAATAAGCCTGCCAACCTCCATGCTACCATAATTAGGTTACTACCTGTACTCAAGATAGCTCATTTGAACCTTCCTTGCTTGAGTGTCTCTACATGTACTGAAGTCACAGAAGAGTAGAAATACCCTACTGGATAGATCCTACTCCAGTTATTTTCACCCAGAAAAAAATTAATATAGGTGGGGAAGAGGGAAGGGGGTTTTCTCCTCTATGCTTTTTTGGGGCCTTAGTTTTAAAGCTTAAGATGCCAGCACAGTATGGAAATAGTTGCATTAATACATTTTCAAGGACTCAGACAGAGTGTAATACGATCACAGGGGCTGAAAAAATGGAGTAGGATCTGCCCCGGGTCAAGCATTAAAGTGAATATGCAACAAAAACTTAAGCATGCCTTAGTGTTAGGTTAGTCCTTATGTGCTTTCCTACATCAAGGTCTTACCAAGTCTTACACAATATCAATCATATTCTATGCTGAGGCAAGTCTTAATGTATTTGAAGGCATAATTTGGACCCAATGTATCTTAGGGTATGGATATGTGTAAGAGCAAGCAAGTTGGCGGAGGGAGGGCAGGAGTGGGTGACAAGGGGGCTCCGTTCCCCCACCACCGCCGCCACCCAGCCATGCAGGAAGAACACAGTGTCTTTTCTATCCCCTTTTTGTAACAACCTGGGAACAGGCTTGAGCCAGTGCTCATCCAAAGCAGACGAGCACTAGCCAAGGCTACCAAGGGGCCCCTAGGATGCCAGTGGAATGTGTCCTACTTTGATTCAGGACCTGGTACAGACGTTCAATAAAGCGCTCCAACCTAAAGTGCTTTAATCTGATACCATATCCATTCAGGGTTAATTTAGAGTGAGATCCACCATTTTTTAAACTCTCTGTGCATCATGAATGTCTGTTCTGTTACAGCTGCTGAGCACTTCCTGAGCTCTTACTGCATAAATGTAACATCTGTACCTAGCCATATTTTCTGTAATAACTTTGTGGCTTATCCTATTTTATCACACCATTAGTTGTATGAACATGTGGCCAGGTTACTATTTAAGACATGATTAACTGGTTAATCACAGCTTAAGTGAAATGTCTGCCAGTGCCTAAGTTTCATTTAAGTTTCTAGTTACAGTAGTTTACTTGACCTACACTGATATAGGATCAGGCATACATAACAGTTAAATCAGAAGAGTTAATGTGCTCTCCCACATAGCAAGTGCACCCTCACCTTGCAAACCCATGTACATAAGCAGCCTCAGAGGCATTTTTATGTCTCCGCTGGAATTTAAGTTCAGGAAACTTCACAGTAACAAAAAGTGATATACCTGCATTTCAGAAGAGGAATATTTTAAAGTTCAAATTCCATTTTTACCCACTGTTTTATTGTGCTCTCCCAGTTTACTGAATGCAGCAAAGTCCAGCTGTGTTAACAGTATCATTCTGAATGCCTTAGTATCAATACTCATGTGAAAGCTAAAGTATATTAACTTATACCCAAGGAAAGATATCCACGTAGGGTTGCAAATGGTCACTGGATTAAGAAATATGGGGATCTATCTATCTATCTATCTATCTATCTATCTATCTATCTATCTATCTATCTATCTATCTATCTATCTATCTATCTGATACAGCTGCATAGCTGCATTTCAGAAGAGAAACTTTTGCACCCATGCTGGGCAGTACCACAGAAAAATATAGTTATATTTCTGAGTCACAGAGGGGTATGTCTATGCTGGGATTTAAGTTGGGGAAACTTTACAATAACAAAAAGTAATATAGCTGCATTTCAGAAGAGAGAGAGATAGAGAGAGAGAGATCTATTTTTCTCTTTTGAAAAGCAACTATATCACTTTTTGTTATTGCAAAGTTTTCCCCAACTTAAATCCCAGCACAGACATATTCCCATGTGACCCAGAAGTATAGAAATATATTATATGTATATTATTTCTGGGAAATATATATATATTTCTATACTAGTGCTCAGCACAAGTGCAAAAGTTTGCCCAAAAGTTTCCAACTGTAGGTCTTAGTCTTATAGAATTAGCTGCAATCTTCTCTTGTTAATGTTAAAGAAAGAATGACAGTAGGTCAGAGAAACACTCCTGATATTTAAGCATTTGCTGAAGTTTTTCACTTGATTCTCTTTTACCAAAATATAATCTAACATTTTTAAACCATGTTATAACTATACGAGTAAAATTTCTGAAAGAGAATTTTCTATCTATCTAACTAAATAATAATGTAAATCTCATGTATTTAATATAATTCCTTTGATTTAAAATCACAACTGATCATCATCTATTTGAACTCTAACTACGTAATTTTGGCTCACATTGCAGATAACAGAGTAAATGTAATTTGTCATCAGAAATGTATTATTATTTAATCATATGAAAGTTTTGGTTTATCTTGAGCAAATATTTATAGTAGTTTTAATACACAGGAGCCATTCTTGACAGAAATGATGAAACAAATTTATCACTCTTGACAAATTATATTGCAAAATGTCCTCTCATGACTGCCCACAATAGAAATAGCAACAACATATACAAGCAGAATGTCACCTGTGATTCTCATTTTTTAACCTTTTACTGTGGCAGTCTAGAATCGCTTTTCATAGACTATACAGTACTTAGTATGTGGGTTGGCTATAAGAGTAATTGTATGAATGAATGAAACCTGTAGCCCTTTAAATCAAACTAAGTAGTGTTTTATTAAAGTGCCCAGCAAATCAATCTAAATCCAAGGATAATAAAGCCCTAATCAGGTGGTAGAAAAAATAATAGGTTGTCATGCATGAGGAAAAATAGGCAATCATGGAATGTTTTCTTTAATTAGGTCGTGTAAAGTGGAAGGACTGAGTAGGAACTGGCAAGACATTCATCATGAGCAAGGTGGGAAATTATTTAGATTACTGAGGAAGGAAAATTGAGTGTTATACACTAAGATTTGACTGGACAGAAAATTAAACCTTTTTTGCTATTCATGTCTCTTACTTTTGCTGACTTATTGACAGGTATGGGGTTTCACAGCAAAATATATCCAGCTAATCCTTGTAGTTTAGAGTTACCTGATCTAACTAACGTTTTAATAGTAATACTACACGCTAGATTCTCCCTATATCCTCCATATGAATACAGTTAACATTCATCTCCACAGAATCTTACCTGATAAAAATTTAGATTTAAGGCCTGTTCATTTTCTAGTTAGATGAAATGGTTAATTAATATGATCCCAAGTTATTTGTACACTGCCATGTACTACAGTTGCTTTACAAATTACAGCTCTCAAAACAGATTATTTAATTAGGTGTTGTATTTTTCATAGTTCCATAGTAGCTAGGGTCAGGAGGGACCTGAACAGATCATCTAGCCTGACCCCCTGCCACAGGCAGGAATGAATGCTGGGTTCACAAGACCCCAGACAGGTGATCATCCAACCTCCTCTTGAATTTGCCCAAGGTAGGGGCAAGGACCACTTCCCTGGGAAGTTGGTTCCAGATTTTGGCCACCCTAACTGTAAAATATATTGCCTTCTGATCGCTAACCTAAACCTATTCTCCATCAGCTTATGACCATTGTTCCTTGTCACCCCAGGTGGTACTGGGGAGAAAAGGGCTCTACCTATTTGCTGTTGATCTCCCCTGATGAGCTTGTAGGCAGCCACCAGGTCTCCCCTCAGCCTCTTCTTGCTGAGGCTGAACAGGTTCGGGTCCTTCAGTCTCTCCTCGTAGGGCCTGTCCTGCTGCCCTCTCACCAAGCTGGTGGCCCTCCTCTGAACCCTCTCCAGGCTGACCACATCCCTTTTGAAGTGTTGCACCCAGTACTGGATGCAGTACTCCAACTGAGGCCTGACCAAAGTCGCATAGACGGGGAGTATCACCTCTCTGGACCAGCTTGAGATGCACTTTTGGATGCATGACAAGTTATGGCTGGCCTTGCTGGCAGTGGTCTAGCATTGGCAGCTCATGTTCATCTTGGAGTCAATAATGACTCCAAGATCCCTTTCCGCCTCTGTGTTTTCAAGAAGGGAACTCCCCAGCCTGTATGTATGCTGTGGATTCCTTCTTCCAAGGTGCAGCACCCTGCATTTGTCTACGTTGAACCCCATCCTATTCTCATCTGCCCACTTTTGTAGTCTGTCTAAATCTAGTTGCAGCCTCTCTCTCCCTTCAAGTGTGTCCACCTCGCCCCACATCTTAGTGTCATCAGCAAACTTGGACAGTGTGCTTTCCACCCCCTCGCCCAAGTTGCTGATGAAGATGTTAAACAGTGTGGACCGAAGGCCCGAGCCCCGGGGTACCCCACTGCTCACATCTCGCCAGGTTGAGTACAACCCGTCCACCACTACTCTGAGTGTGCCGCATCAGCCAATTTTTTGCCCATCCAACTGTGCAGGCATCAATGTCACAGTTGCTTAATTTATTGGCGAGCATGGGGTGAGAGACAGTGTCAAAGGCCTTCTTAAAGTCTAGAAAGACTACGTCCATGGCGACACCATCATCCAAGGATTTAGTTACTTGGTCATAAAAGGCAATCAGGTTGGTCAGGCAGGACCTGTCTTTGATGAACCCATGCTGATTGTCCCCAAGCATGATCTCCCCTGCTGGCCCACATAAGGTAGAAGATAACCCAGAAATTAGGAAAGTCTATTAAGTTATCTTAAAAGTTTAAAACAGTTTATGAGAAATACGATTACTGAGGTACCTGATGCTGCTTTTCTTCTTCCCAGACTTTTTTTTCTAGAATATCAGACATTTCAGAATACTGTAATTTTAAAACACGTATTTTTAAAGTTTTTTTTTCATAATATATCTTTAAAATCTGTTTTTATGTGAAATATCTGCTCATGTTGGCAAAATTCCACCTATATATTCTCCATGTGGTTTTAATTGGTCAATATTCCTCACTTCTGCCATGCAGTTGTTATTCAGTGTTGGTGTATGCTGTTAAAAAGCTGCTTTGCAGTTCCTCCTATCCTCACTCCATCAAAACAGCACTGTAATTGCAATGCATTCTTCTAACTTTAGTATAATTAATATTAGTGAATTACAAGAGTGTCTGAATTTCAGTTTTACAAAAAGGGGAAAGGAAACACTTTTGAATTGGAGTTTTGCAGTACTGAAATTAATACAGTAAAATCCCTGTTATCCCAAATTCCACAAGCCAGAATACTGTATTAACCAGAATTTCTGGCCAGCTGGATGTGGAGGTGAGGGCAGGAAAAGCTTGCACACAGTGGCTGCCACCGCCACCACAGTTGATGTTCTGCGTGTGGCCGCCACCACCCCCCTCCCTGCCCAGCTCCACATGTGACTGCTGCCACTCCCTCCCTTCCACTCTGTGTTATCTGCCTCAGATAACAGAAATTTTTACATAACCAGCACCTGACACCCCCCACTCATGCCAGATAACAGGGATTTTACTGGATTTCATTCTGGAAACAGTGAACTATAGCATTTCCAAGACAAAACACATTCCCCAGATTCTGCTGGTGGACAATGGTGGGATCCCAGAAGCTAATGAATGAAAGTGATAGAATTCTTGTTAATGTCACGTTTACACAACACTGAATAACAGCTATGAAAATGACCAAACATTTATCAACTAAATAAGAATCCGGTCACTCTGACCACTACTACTCAACAGAGAATATCAGTGGAAATCATGAGAACTATGTCAGTTTCACTGAACAGCTACCAGGATCTCCAGGGTCCCAGACCCATGACAGGCCACCCAACCAACAAGGAATTAGAAGCCTGGAAGTACTAAGAGCAAAGTATCATGACTTTCCAGGTTCCAGGAACTGGCTAATCAGGGGTGCCAGCTGGCCTGGAAGACTCAAATACGTGATTCTGTGGTAGCTTAACTAGGATCAGTGACCCCTGGAACCATAGCATCCCCTACTCAAAAAACAAAAAAACAAAAAAAGCATTCTAATAAATATCTGCCTTTGCGCCAGCTCCCCTGAAAGTCTCTCTGACAAACAAGCTGGCAGTAAATCAGAAGTTCATCAAAACTGAACATTTCTACAGAACATGTTGGATAAATGCTAAATTCCAATGAAAATGCATTCTGTAATTATTATTTGAGCCTTTTAAGCAACTTTATTCAAACTCTAAATTAATGTTGAGTTTCTTTTGCATGTGATGTTTAAGAAAAATAAGATGGGTTTCTTGAATTATTATTATTTACAGGATTTAGACACAGAATAAAAAACATGCATTATAATTTGCTATTATTAACTAGCTTGGTACTTAGAATGGCATTCATATTTTTCTTTGATGACTGGCTGGCTGAACAAGAATGTATAAGGGTTTGCTTGATTTAGTGGTTCACAGAGCTAAGCAGAAGAGTTGCTGCTACCTCTATTCTACCATTCATGAAGAACAAACCTACAAATCACTTGTCAACAACTTTGATCTACCTTGTTTCAGGTGGTTTCCTCTCTGTCTATTATTTCTGATAAGAGACCCGTGAAAATTAAATACAGACCCCATCAATGCTTGAGTGACCTAGTGCTCCATCATAACAGCAGTGTAATAGCAATAAATCATTTCAACTTTAATCTATTGTTATTGATGAATGTACAATTATTTGTCATCTAATATGCTGAAAATGATGACCAAAGAAATAGATCAACTTTTTTTCTTCTTCCAAGTACGGCATTGATGGATTGTATCCCTAAGCTGTTATTACACTTATAATGTACTCTTCTGCAATGACAGCACAGCTAGTTTTTTAATCATTCCATAGTAATCAACTTAAGACAACATAGCAAGACTCATAACTCATGTTCTTTTCATTTTTGGCAGTGATGGGAAATGAAAATGTTTTTATTCTTTTGAAATAATTCTTACCTGACTAGGCTGAAGATTGCTTTAAAATTGTAAATAAATGGTTGTTTATTGAGCTGGAACTGAAAAGTGACATATTAAAATGCCTGTTTCTGAAGGAAAAAGATAATTTAGGCCTGAGTGGAGTTAGTTGGTAAAACAAAATACTTTGTTTTCCTTTTAACTGGTTCAGTGCTAACTAAAATCTAAAAAAAAACCCCAAAAACCAAAAAAAACCCACAAACCACAGGCAATATTTCTAACAGTACAGTATCATTTTAATCATACAGTTAAGACTTGTTGGGTCTCTTTGCAGACAAACAGACTTGTTCAGCCAGTCAAAAGGTACATTCTTAAAAAATGGCTTAGTATCTTATAAGCCTGAGACCTACTTTGATAATTACTCTAAAATTAAATAACTCCATACAAAGAAAAAAAAAATCCAAGTAGTGTCTTACTGAATGTAAGCTCTTCAGGGCAAAGAATATCTCTGGCCATAATCCCTGATAGTTGCCCTAGGCTCTATCAAAATACAAACACATAACAGTAAACCTCATAATATGAATTTCAAATAGTTACCCAGAACCAGACATAATTAACTAATTAAAGACTGCAGGCATCAGATCTTAGCATTTGAGATTTCTGCGCATGAACACTTCTGTTTTTTGTTTCCAGATACATTAGGTAAATACCCCTCTCTCATATAACTGCATAAAAAGATATTGAAGTTGGTTTAGTATGCATTTAAAAATATATGCATTTACATAGTGCTCAACACCATGACTAGGGACAGACATGACATATAAACTGGTTTAAGTGATCACAAACTGGTTTAAACCTGTAACAGAATAGATGTTAGTGAATATACCCCAGTTTGAAAATGGCTGAAACCAGTTTGAGATAAACCTGGTTGAATGTAGTATCAGACTTAACTGATTTAAGTCAAACTGAGTTATGCAATGTCTGTCCCAGACCCCTTCCTGGTTTAAGTGAAATCAGAGTCCTCCAGCATCCCAGTTGCTTTGCAGCCCTGGGTGGGGCTCTTCTCTCTGCTCCAGCCCAGCAGGGCTGGTCCCACCCCTCTGGTCCCTGACTGGAGCTCTGGCACATACAGCAGCATCTGCCTGGCTTCCTCCTGTTGCCCCCCTCCCTCTCACCACTCCCTGATCAAGCAGGGCTTGCCCCCTCCCCTCTGCCTTACACAGACACTCTCCCTGTATTAGTTAGCATACCACATGCTGGCTACAGTCCATGCTGTGGGAGACAGGACAAAGGCAGACAGAACAGTGCCAGCTTAGGGCTTTTTGGAGCTAATCAACAGGTAGCTGGTAATGTCCATCCATTCCTTCCTTTGAAAAAGTTGTTTAAGAAGAGCTTGAACTAATGGGAGAGAGGCTGTTGTTTTGTTTGATGGGCTGATAAATGCTCCCTGTGTAACACCCTGCTGTGTAACTCAATGCTCTGTTATCAACAGCAAGGCAGAAGGGGAACCCCTCCCTAATCCGAGCATCCTGCCAGGGCCAGGCCATATCCCCCTCTCAGCTAAGTACTGAGGAAGGGAAGGGAGGGATGCTTTAGCACCTAGTCTGAGCCACTGCAGGCATGTGCCTGCATTTCTTCAGTCCAGAGGGGATGTCTGCACAGTTACAAACTGGTTTAACCTAGCCAGGTTAGACTACCTGCAAAGGTTGAATCAATTCAGGCTCAGGCTTTTTTAATGCCTGACCCTAGCCCAAGAGATCTATGAGGAAAACAAGGTAACCCTGTGTCTCAGAGCTTTGTTTTGTAAACTTCAGGGGATGCAGGGCACGCAGGGATAAAAATCAGGAAGACCAAAGTGCAATTGGAGTTGCAGCTAGAAAAGGGCATGAAGGGTAACAAGAAAGGTTTGTACAAGTATGTCAGCAACAAGAGAAAGATCAGGGACAGCTGGTTCCGTTACTGAATGGGGGAGGCAACCTAGGTGACAGATGATGGAGAAAATGCTGAAGTACTCCATTTCTTTTTTACCTCAGTCTTCACAGACTACTGAACCTGGCAGCACAGTTTTGGAAGGAGGTGAGCAGCTGACAGTGGTGAAAGAACAGGTTTGGGACTATTCAGAAAATCTGGGTGTACACAAGTCCATGGATTTAGATACAATGCATCTGAGGGTGCTGAGGGAGGTGGCATATATGATTGCAGACCTGCTGACCATTATCTTTCAAAAACTCATGGTAATTGGAAGAGGTCCCTGCCAACTGGAAAAGGGCAAATGTAGTGCCCATCTTTATGAAAGGAAAGAAGGACCTGGGAAACTACAAATTGGTCAGCCTCACCTCAGGCCCTAGAAAAATCATGGGGCAAATACTCAAGGAATCCATTTCCAAGCACTTGGAAAAGAAGGTGGTGATTAGAAACAATCAGCATGGATTTACCAAGGGTAAGTCATGCCTGACCAACCCGACTGCCTTCTATGACAAGATGACTGTCTCTGTGGATGGGGAGAGATCAGTGGCTGTAATATATCTTGACTTTAGCAAGGCTTTTGATATGGTCTCCCACAACATTATCGGATGCCAGCTAAGGAAGTATAAGTTGGATGAATGGATTGTAAGACAGATAGAAAACTGGCTAGATTGTTGCACTTAGAGGATAGTGATCAACAGCTCAATTTCTGTTTGGCAGCTAGTATCAATTAGATTGAGCCAGGGGTGGTCCTGGGGACAGTTTTGTTAATATCTTCATCAGTGACCTGGAAAATGAGATGGAGCATACCTTCAGCAATTTTTGGAAGACACCAAGCTGGGTGAAATACTAGATACACTGAAGGGTAGGGCTAGGATTCAGAGAGACCTTGCCAAATTGGAGGATTGAAACAAAAGAAATCTTATATAGTTCAGTAATAGTCTCAGTTTCTAGGGTAGGAAGGGACCTGAACAGATCATCAAGTCTGACCCCCTGCCCCAGGCAGGAACGAGTGCTGGGATCATAATACCCCAGCCAGATATCTATCCAACCTCCTCTTGAAGACCCCCAAAGTAGGGGGGAGCACCACCTCCCTTGGGAGTCCATTACAGAGCCTGGCAGTCCTAACTGTAAAATAATGCCTCTTGTGGCTGTTATTCCTTGTTATCCCTGGTGGTGCCCCAGGGAACTGAGCCTCATTTATTTTCTGCTGGTCCCCCCTGGTGAGTTTATAGTGTGCGCGCCGTGTCTGACCCCGGGTCACTTTCGTCGCTCTGCACGCGGGCTGTGGCCAGCAGCCCAGGCAGGCCGGGTTGGAGAGCGAGGTCGCCGAGCTAGAATTAGGCACAGACACGTAACGGTTGATTTTAAGATTATTTTACTTACACCGAGATGGTCGTGGTGTAGGCTGAGAACTTGCTTGAGTTGCGGTTACAACAGAAAACACAAACACACATGGAGGTTGCAAGGCTCCACGCAGACAGAACACAAACAATCACGTGGAGCCTGCTAGGCTCCATGCAGACAAACTCCGGATGTCCAGGACAAGCGCACATAAAACTCGTTGTTACATCTTATAGTAGGCTCCGTTCGAAGACGGGAAGAGGTGGGCGGTGGATCAGGCCGCCAAACCCCTCTGAGCAACACACAGGGTTTCTATTACCCTGCCGCACACACCCAGAGTCCCCATGAGATGGATGCAGAGTCCTCTTCGGCTTGGGCGGAAACTGCTCAAGCCTCTTATACAGCTAGCAGGCCAATCGCTAGCCGCCACGTGTGAATAATTTAGAACTAGCCAATTGTGGGGCACAAATTTGCATACGACAAGCGGGAACTCTTTGCACCGTGCATTTCTGTGTTGCAAAGGAAATGCACCCTGCAAAGATCGCTGCAAAGTGGCGGGAACACTCCCCTGCACGCGGGTTCTCTGCGCAGCAGAACTCCTCTGTGCAATGAAGCTGTAAACCGACGGGGATAATTCTTAGTGCCGAAGCACACACAAAAAATCAGACCTTTGGGTCATGACATATAGATGGCCACCAGATCCGCTCTCAGTCTTCTCTTGTGGAGGCTGAATAGATTCAGGCCCTTTAGACTATCTTTGTAGGGCCTGGCCTGCTGCCCCCTGACCATGCGAGTGGCCCTCCTCTGGACCCTCTCAAGTTTAGCCACATCCCTCTTGAAGTGCAGCGCCCAGAACTGGACACAGTACTCCAACTGCAGCCTGACCAATGCTGCATAGAGGGGAAGGATCACCCCCCTGGACCTGCTAGTGATGCATCTGTAGATACACGACAAGGTGCAGTTAGCCTTACTGGCTGCTTCCTCGCATTGGCGGATCATCTCCATCCTGCAGTCAACAATGACTCCAAGATCCCTTTCAGTCACTGTGTTGTTGAGAAGGGTTTTCCCCAGCCTACAGGTATGGAAGTGCTGCAGCCTATAGTAAGCAGAAGTGCTGAGTCCTGCACTTAGACCAGAATGATCCCATGTACTAGTACAGGCTGGGGACTGACTAGCTAAAAAGCAGCTTTGTAGAAAAAGAACTGTGGGTTACAGTGGACAATAAGCTGAATATGAACCATCAGTATGCCCTACTTGCCAAAAAGTCTAACGGCATACTGAGCTATATTAGTAGGTGCATAGCCAGAAGATTGAGGGAAGTGATTATTCCCCTCTATTCTGCATTGCTGAGGTCACGTCCAGAGGACTGTGTCCAGTTTTGCCCCCCCCCCCGCCCCGACAAAAAGGATGTAGACAAGTTGGAAAGCGTCCAGCGGAGGGCAGCAAAAATGGTTAGGGGGCTGGAGCACATGACTTCTGAGGAGAGGCTGAGGGAACTGGGCTTATTGGGAACCTATACACATGATAGAGCCCTGCTCCAACACATGAGAATTAGCACATGGAGCAGACTAGATAAATCAAGTCAGCTGTGAGTCTGTTGGAGCACGTTATTTAGCACACTCCAGAAGCCTCCACATCACATGAATCATCATCCCCAAATGGCAGCAGAGGCACTTTAATTAGAGCTCATTGAATGAGCTTAAGTTAAAGTGCCCCCACTGCCATTTTGAAGCGTGAGATGCTGAATACACGTGATGCTGTGGGTGTACTGAATACATATGATGCTGTGCTCTCAGAGCTGCTCTAATTAAAGTGTCCCCTCCAAACTGAAGCATGTGTATAGATGCCAATTTATTTTGAAAAAAAGAAGGCTGAGGAGGGATTTAATAGCAGCGTCCAACTACCTGAAGGTGATTACAAAGAGGGTGCAGCTAGACTGTTCTCAGTCATGGCAGATCACAGAACAAGGAGCAATGAGCATGGTTTCAAGTTGCAGCAAGGGAAGTTTAGGTTAGATATTAGAAAAAAATTCTCTCACAAGGAGGGTAGTAAAACACTGGAACAGGTTTCCCAGAGAGGCTGTGGAATCTCCTCCATTTTTAGAGGATTTTTAAGACCTGCCTAGAGAAAGACTTGGCTGGGATGATCTAGTTGGGGATGGTCCTGCTTTGAGCAGTGGGTTGAACTAGATGATCTTGTGAGGTCCCTTCCAACCCTAACTTTCTAAGATTCTCTGATTTATTGTATAGTCTAATTTCTCTTGATGTTGACATATATTGTCTTGCAGCTCCAGCTGCAAACTCCAGGTAGTATCCCTTTCATATTCCATGGAATGTAGCCTTCTCTCAGCTCTGTCCCCTCTCCTTTACCTTAGTACACATCTGCCCATTTCAGGGGCAATGCCTAGGGTGTGCACATGCACCCCGTGTGTGACGGTGCACTCCCTGCAAAAAGGCGCTGCCAACAGTGTCAGCAGCACCTACAGGTAGTCACTGCTTGCCACTTTGCTGCTGGCACTGCCACGGTATCTGCAGGCAGTCCATGATCACCCCTGGCCACCACCGACACTGCCAGCAGTGCCTGCAGGTGGTTGCCGACCCCTGGTCAGCGCTCACTGCCCCCCACCCTGACAGTTGCAGCAGTGTCTGCGGGAGCTCTCTGCTCACTGCCGTTGGGCTTCTGCCTTTTCCATGTGATAATAGCCCTAATACTGCTTATGGCCCTGGATCTATTTATGCCCTTATCTTGTGTGACCTCAGTTTAAATTTACTGTGCTGAAAGTGTCACCATAGTAAGAAGTCGTCTTTACCAATTGTATGTCCTGATTAGAATTCTGTCTGTCCATTCTTGATTTGTGATGACATAATAGTCTTCCCTCATCTGTGCACACCTATGTTCCTGAATCCATTTTGCCTGTGTGATATTTAATTACTACTTTCAACTTTATCCATTACCTCCTTTTGAATGATGCCCCACTCGGTACTTCTTCAACTCAGTCCCCAGACCCTCTGTGTTCCATCTATCTGCCTCTCATGACCGTTTCAGCTATCAGGTAAGTGATTTCCATTGTAGAACCATGTTTAAGACTGAAGTTCAACATCTGTTCATAACATCTTTTTCCCTAGGTGGGTACTCTGGTAAAAAATTAAGGCCTAAAATGACTATTATGATCACCTAATCAGATCTCTTGTATAATGTAAGAAACACAATTTCACCAAGCAATTCCTACCTCAAACACATAAATTTCTGTCTGAGTTTAAACACATTTTAAAGAGGTCAAATGACAGGGAATCCAATGCATCCTGAGAGAATGCTTAATTCAAGCCTCAATTTTATCCCCAAATCATAAGTTAAATTACACCTGACTTACTTTTTCCTCCCCAAATTCCTTTGACCTCTCTCTACAATTAATTACCGAGCTATTTGCATGTCCCATCTTGAAAAATGTCCAGAATTTGCCTGTCTGACTTCAGCTTGAATCTTCATGTATTGCCATATTTTGTCCATGTCATGAATATATACACATCAGGTAAAACATATTATAATAATAATCTATTGTCTTTAAAACAGAGTTGCTTTCCAGTACCACTAATGCTATCATTGATAACACAAAAAGAACCTGAAGGCCTAAATTAAAAAAAGTTTTCTTCCATAATTCTAAATTCACTCATTTTTATATTCACATAGTGAATGGTTCATTTTCAAATTCCTATATATTAGCAAGTTTTGCAAAGTTGAAGTTACAAAACAATTCAGAGCCAACATATTTGCTCAAAAGAAAACAACTCCCCTTCAAGTTGAAGAAAAAAAAACTGTTCACCAAAACATTTCACATGTGGTAAAACACATAATAATTTTCATCTTTAAAACTTAAAACATTGGGAACTTTGTTTTCCCTAAATCAACTGAGGGTCCACATTGTTGATGTGTTTCTCTGGGTGCATCTACACGCACATTTGATCCAGGATCAGTTTACTTGCAAGTAAACTATTTGCAAGTAAACAGTCCCAGGAAGGCGTACACATGCAGGGATGTGGCAGATTTGCTGCTCTTAGCCACAAACTGGTGCCACTTCCTGTGGCCCTGCAATGAGCCCCTGCCACCACCAGGGGAGCTCAAGGCTCCAGCTGAAGCTGCCAGCAGCCATCTTGAAAAACCTGCCCTGCTCTCTGCTCCCTGGCCAGCTATTTTCTTGGCCGAGAGCAGCATGCACAGTGCAGGAGCAGCATGGGGCAGCTCTCTCCTCACCACCTCTGCCAGCCCACAACATGGCTGCTCTAGCCACTGCCCTTGGAAGCGATGACCAGCACCCAGGGCTCCTGTTTGCCACCATGCTAGACCTGCTGGCTCATCCACAGACCTGCCAGCTGGCTCACAGCTGTCTGGACCCTCCCAGGTCCCCCACATGCAGCGAAATCCTACCCAGCTACAGTGCGTCATCCAAGGACCAACCCCATCATACACCTGCCACCTGGACCCTGTCTAGCTGGCTACACCTCAGCAGGGGGAATGCCAATGATGGGCTGCTGGACATCACCACCGGGGCCACCATCCCTCTTCTCCTGGGCCTTTAGCCCTACCACTTCTGGGACTGCTGGGCAATCCAGAACTAATGGCTGCATGTCTTCCATCATACCTAGGAAGATAAGCAGTGGCTGGCAACACTCCAGATGACCCGACTCAACTTCCTGGACCTCCTGGAGCAGCAGGACACCACCATGCAGTTGCCCCTCTGATGGACACCCAACTGGCCCTCACCCTGCTCAAGCCACCAGCCTCCACTATATAGGCCATCTCTTTGGGGTTGGCAAGGGTACTGCTGGGGAGGCCATCCTGGAGATGTTTGGCACCCTCCAAGACATGCTGGGGCACATGGTGTTCCATGTGCATAACCCTGTGGCAGTGGTGGCAGGGTTCCATGACCTGGGATTCCCCCAGGCCCCATCAGGGCCCTGGATGAGATCCAAATCGCCATCACATGCCTGCCCCATGGTGACTGCCCCTGTTATAGCTGGAGGATCTTTTACTCGGTTGCGCTCCAGGCTGTCATTGACCACCATAGCACCTTCACAAACATGACTGCTGGCTGAGGTGGCACTGCCCACTATGTCAGCATATTTTGCAACTCCACCCTGCCTGACCTGGTGCAGAGCGGGTGCTGCACACCAGGAATGCCAGACCTGCAGCTGGACACCATGGTGGTCCCAACTTTCCTTATCAGGGACCCTGCCTATCCACTCCTGTCCTACACTGGTTCATGCAGCCCTGGCTCATGAAGCCCTACACTGGCCACCTGGATCCTCACGCACTTCAACCGGTATCTCAGCCCAACCTGTGCCCTGATGGAGTGTGCCTTCATCCACCTCAAGGAACAATGGCGCAACCTCATTGCCTGCCTCAAGTTCACTGAGAACAACCTCCACAGGTCATCATTGCAGCCTGCATGCTGTGTAACATATGAGATCCAGAGGGAGCTCTTCTACGAGGTCTGGGTGGAAGAGGTGTGGCAGGAGGAGGATCCCTGGCAGCAGAAGTACCACCTGTGGCAGCAGCTACAGTGACAGGCCCCACACCACCAAGGCCCTGGGCAAGCCGCACACCTTCCTCCTGGGGGCTAGGGCACCAGCTGCAAGAGGCACTGGCTGACTAGCTCCTCCTCTATTCCCCACAGTAACCTGACTAGGCAGCCACCCACAGACCCCTCCATTCCCCCTGCCCACCCCCAGCACCACACTCGCTGCCGACATGTTTCAGAAGAACACGTTTTTATTCCCCTCACATCAAACAGAACACCTCTCCCTCCTGCCTCCCCAACAAAAATGCCTCCCTTCCCCTTCCCCACCAACAAAGCCCCTCCACCACCCAACCAAGCCACCAGATAAAACATATTTCCTGTGCAAACTATTTACAATGCGGTTTGTGTGCCATCCTAAGCTGGGGAGCCATGGGGTGGGGCCACCTAGGGGGCAGAGCTCAAGGACCAGCAGCCAGCACCCCAGCCCACAGGTGCATACACCATAGCAAGTCCAGTGGGCAGGGGTTCACTCAGGGTGATGGTGGCTGGTGGTTCCCCACTGTGGGTGGTTTCCCATCTGGCAGCTGGTGTCCAGGACCAGCATGAGGTCTTGGCCCTGTTGCTGGCAGCTCTGGCTCTGCACCCTTGTGGAGCCAGGGTGAGTGGTGGACCTGGGTCCAGGTATGGGGGCTGGGTGGCAGGGGACCCAGGGTGGGGGCTTCTGGCTGGTGGAGGCAGCTCTGCACCTCCACGGTGGAGACAGCAGTGGCAACCTTGAGCCCACAGCCCAGCAGCTAGCTGTGGCCTCTCCCCTGCATGCAGCTGCAGAGCCATGGGAAAAGCTATTTGTGAGAGATTACAACATTTCTGAGGTAAAATGCTCTGTACCAGCGGTCAGGCACTGTCTGGCCTCAGATCAGGGGTTAAGCATGCACAGGTTCCAGGAACAACAGTAAATTAGCCTGGCTGGCTTGAGCTCAAGCAGCTGCCGGCCAAGACCCACATTCCCACTTACTTCGCTGGGGAAGGTGGGCCGCTGGGTGCTGGCAGCAGGCAACCAGCCTCATTCCCAGGACAGGACACAGGCCAGGTTCCTGGAATGGCTCCAGATCCCACTGGCCCCAATTCTCCTACAGGCCAGCCTGTCTCCTGTGCTGCCGCCAAATCCATGGTGCCCAGGCTTACAGGGCATGGGGCTCCTGAACAACTGGGATGTGGAGCTGCCTGCACTTCCACTCTCTGGGAAGGCACCCTGGGGCCAGACCCTCCCCATGCCAGCGCTGTGCCCCAAGCAAGCCCCCTGCTGCAGTGTCCTTGGACAGTGAAGCAAGGTGTGCAGGCACCCAGGCAGGGCGCTCCCCAGGGAGGAGCTGCCATTGCTGGCAGTGACATGGCGAGCTGCATCTTGTGGCTCAGGCTGAGGATGAAGAGCTGTCAGGGCAGGCACTGGCCCAAGCTTCCCTGAGCTGCTGATGGAGGCTGCAGGTGGGGAACTTGGCAGGACAGGCTGCTTGCAGACCAAGGGACCCTCCCCCAGTAACATGTCACTGCAGGTGCCAAGCTGGGGAAGGCCACCCATTGCTGCTGTGCACATAATGACTGCAGCCTGGGTCCTGGGGCATGAGGAACTCCATCAGTTGCCATATAAAGGGCATGGACTTGCAGGCATTCCCCAAACAACTGTTGTAGTTGGTAATGTTGATCCACTGTGCCTGCAAGGCCTTGTCCTTTATGCAGCACTACTGCACCAACTAGTCTTGCCCATGCTACCACATCTGGCCTGACAGACCCTCATACATAAGGGCATTGGAGCAACTGCCCTGCACAAATTGGTGCTGCATCTCCACCTCACCCCACAGCTCCAAAAATTCACCAGTCTCTATCGTGGACCATATAAGGCCCCAGATGGTGGGCACTGGTGTTGGCAATGACAAAGCCATCAGGGCTCCTGTACTAGCTCTCTGGGCCTCCGTGCAGCTGTCCCTGTGTTGCCAGGCGTAGGCAGCTGCCTGCAGCATCCAGGGCAGGGGAACAGCATGAGACTGGCAGCTGCATTGTATAGCAATGCCCACAGCACCTGCAGGCAGCAGCCTAGAGCAGCCTACAGGTCTGGATGGTATGGACCTGGCAGCTGCACAACACCACAGTGCCAGACCATAATGCCGGGATGCAGGCAGGCTGGTGCAGCTAGCCTGCAGCCTTTCCCAGGGGGACACAGGGGCCTGGAGTGGCCTCAGGCTCCCTGCACATGTGCCCCAGGGCTCAAAATGCCTGCAGGCTTTTAAGGGCCTGAAGCTAGGGCTGCCATAGAGCCAGCCCAGCCCTAGGGCAGCAGAGGTTCCCTGCCCTGAAGCCCTGGGTCTAGCCTCAGGCTGCCCTCCCCTCCCCCCTAGTGGCAGAGCTAACTGGGAGCAAATCTGCTCCCAGTTGGCATTGGCACACGTGTTACTGTGCAGTAACTACTCACAAGTAAATTTGCTACTTGTATTTGCAGGTAGCAATTTTACTCATGAGTAGCGTCATTTACTGCACAGTGAGCACATGCACATATAGACGTGCTCCCTTACTGTGCAGTAAACTATGCTACTGCACAGGAAAGCATCTCATGTAGATGCACCCTCCAGGAGTGAATTTATATACCATATTTCCTTGTACAAAACGCACCTTTTTTCCTAAAAACAGCTGCTAGAAATTGGAGTGTGCACTATATGAAAGAAATACAGTAAGGGCAGCTTCTGCCACTTACCAAGCAAAACTAAAAGTAAAATCTGCAAGGATCCATAGGAAGCAAAACAATGAGCAGGTGCTGCTGCAGCTGCTATTCAGTTACTAACTACAAGGAAAGATTTTTTTTTCTTTCATTCTGCCTTTCAAAAATAAGGTGCATTTTGGCGATGTTGTATGCGAGAAAATACAGTAATTGGATTTCTATCGTTATAACTTTTTTTAATCCACCCACAGTAACTAAATTCAGTTCTAAAAATCATGGAGCTTCTTCTAGCCCAGGTCACTGACCTCCTACTAACCTCCTCACCTTACTACTCATATTGGCTCTCTTTCCTGTACTTTTGCCATCTCTCCGCATTTCTACAACAGTATAAGTCTGGAATTTTGTCCATCTCCACAAAAAATATTTTAACGTTATTACATTCTTTGGAGCAGGGAAGTTGCTGTTTTATGTTTCTACAATATTTATGCATTTGCATTTGGATGATTATCTTGCTGGGGTCATCTGACCCTGGCTGACTTTCATAGACATTTGGGCTGGAAGGGACCCCGAAGGATCATTGAGTCCAGCCCCCTGCCCCAGGGCCAAAAAGTCAGCAGAATCATAGGACCCCAGCAAGATAAACATCCAAATGTGTCTTGAAGGTGTTCAGAGTGGGTGCTTGAACTACCTCTGGTGGCAGACTATTTCAAACCTTGAGGGCTTGGACAGTAAAGAAGTTCTTCCTTATGTCCAGCCTGAATCGGTCATGGCAGAGTTTGTGACCCTTCAACCTTGTCATCTCTTGGGGTGCTCTGGTCAACAGACGTTCCCCCAGATCCTGGTGAATACCCCCGATAAAACATAGGTGGCCACGAGATCGCCCCCGAGCCTGCACTTTTCCAGGCTGAAGAGTCCCATGTCTCTCAGCCTCTCACCATAAGGTCTGTTTTCCTGACCTCTGGTCATGCGCGTGGCTCTCCTCTGCACTCTCTCAAGCTTCTCCACATCCTTTTTGAATTCTGGAGCCCAAAACTGGACACAGTACTCCAGCTGTGGTCTCACCAAGGCCAAGTACAACAGAAGAATGATGTCCCGGGATTTGCTTGAGAAGCATCTATAGGTGCAAACCAGTGTTTTGATTTTTTTACTAGCCGCAGCATCACATTGAAGGCTCATGTTCATCTTGTGGTCAATCATGACCCCCAAGTCCCTTTCATCTGTAGTGCTAACCAGTGTAGCACTGCCTAGCCTATAAGGATGCTGCAGGTTTTTCTTCCCAAGGCGGAGAACCTTGCATTTTTCGGTGTTAAACACCATCAGGTTCTCATCCACCTATTTCATGAGCCTGTCAATATCTGCCTGGATCACCCTCCTGTCCTCAGGTCATTTTGGGCAGGAATGGGGCTGGACCTGATAATCTCACAAGGTCCCTTCCATCCCTAATGTCTATGAAATCTATGAAATCTACTGCTGTGCCCTACCCTAAGAAATTATAATGTAGAACGATGGCAACCCAAAAAAACTCACAGCCTTCCCTCAAGTATCACTCCGTAATTTAAGTCTGTTCTATATAAAACATTTGTACAGATGTAACTCTTAAACATGTTATTTTATATCTATATAGTTAACCAGATACACTCCCTACAGTGGATGTAGTTATACAGGTATACTTTAAAATAGTATAGGTATTTTTGTTGTGTTTTTTTTTAAACACAAATTTACTTTCATAAGATGTACTGGTAAAATGGTTCTCTCCCTTACACCAAGAGAACTGTATCCTTACTAAAGTGGGTGAAGGATTACCATTTTAACAATACAGGTTTCAAACCAATATAATTAAAATACAAGAGATAAGGTACAGAAGATAATCATTATCACTGCGTTACTCATGACAGGGCACAGTGGATCACACCATACTCACTAGTAAAATCTGGTTTGGGAACAGTAATCAAGGAGAAATAAAATGCTGTTTTCTGGGGGCCAGGAGCTCTGATTTATGGGACAGCAAACCTAAGGATAGTGTATTATTCTGGGCTATGCCCTTGGATATTCTGAATGCTATCCACAATGATTCCATGGCACTGGACCAGATCAGACACAGCCAGTGGTGGCACAGAGCTGCTGTCATAAAACTAGATTAGGTAGCTGTGAGTAAGAGTGGAAAGTGCCAATGCAGATTTATGAGCTTAAGTAAACAGCCAAAGGCATAAACATTGCATGCCCCTGGTGGCTGTGGGGGCACAGCGAGCTTCAGCAGGTGGCAGTGGTGCTGGCAGTGGTGGGAGCATGGCAGCAGTAAGCATGGAGCTCCCACAGGTGGTTGCAGCACTGTCGGAGGAGGCGAGCACTGACCAGTGGTCAGTGAGCACCTGCAGATGCCACCAGCAGCATCAGTGGCGGCCAGCAGCAATCACGGGCCGCTCACAGACACTGGCAGTGTCAGCAGTGAGGAGGGCGTGCTGAGTGGTGACTGCCCACGTGCACTGCCAGCTGTGCCTTTTTATAGAGGTGCACCACCACATTCAGGGGGTGCCCGTGCACCAGCATGCACCCCCTACATGTCGCCAATGGCCAAAGGTACAGGTCCTCTGATACTCCTGGCTACCACTGAATCCAAGTGATCCTGACTGGGTTTTTTGGTGGATGAAGACTGTTGTATAACTGAAAGCTCTGGACTTTACTACCCTGACTTGACTACTCATGATTTGGAACTCTGTGGTAGGTATCTTCTCCATACATAAATTAGGTTTTGTTCATTTTCTCAAATGGCTACATTGCTTTTATTGGCAAAATTCTTCTCTTTTGCATAAAAATGTTTTTTATGATTCCATATTCCCAAGGACTCACTCCTGCTTGTAAGCAGAGAAGGGTCATGTGCAAATATATCAATCTGGAAAAGAGAAGGCTGAAAGGGGATGTAAACAGAGGTCTATCAAATAATGAATGATGTGAACAAAATGATGCATCTACATAAGATGTTTACTGCATGGTTGCCTAATTAGCAGAAAACCTGGTTTTCTCTGTTTAAAAATTGCAAATTCTCTGAAAAAAATGGCAAATGCTCTGATTAAAACCCCAACATTTGCATTTTTCCACAATTAAAATGCGTGTGTGCAGGTATCAGTTGAACACAATGTTTTATTGGTGTATTTAGCACTAGCAAATTGCCCATCAAGAATGACGGGAGGGAAGGAACATAGGCCCACATCCGGTTTCCCCTCCCCACTCCCCCACCAGTTCAGGACTGGACCTGTTCCCCCCCTCCCTGCCAGTTCAGCTCTGGGCCCGTTCCCCGCCTTGGGCTCTGGGCCCATTCCCCCCTAAGCCAATGATGGTGGATACCAGAGAGGGTATAACAATCTCTAGGCATACCCTGTTCATATGCTCTTCCTTCTAAAACAGGGCTGTGTGACTGGCTGCCTGTGGACCACAACTGGCCCATGAGAGGCCAGCATACAGGCCACAGACTCCTAACCAGACACCACTACCCCAAATTGCTCCAGCTGCTACAGTTATGGTGACTGGAGCCTCTGGAGCAGGGATGCATAGTGGGAGGCCCAGTGAACTCACTACCTATGCATCTGCACTAAAAATGGGGGCTTAGGTACAGGACTTGCACTGTTCATGCAGCAGTGGTGGGTGCATTAGGGGAATTGCCTGCACAATGGTAGCAACATTGGAACTTATGTGGCAACAATAGTGGTGGGGGTTGTGCTGCTCACATGGGAACAACAAGGTAGGACTCACCCACAAAGTGATTGTAGCCAGGTGCTCATGCAGCAGGGATCCTAGGGAGTCTGTGTATGCAGCCCATGTGGTATGAGGACCAGGTCTTATATCCAACACAGCATCTAGCCACCAACCAGGCTGAAGTTGGGGAGCCAACTCTAACATAACATATCTGCTACTGACACTGTCAGAGATGAGTTATGGGTTAGAGAGACCACTGGTCTGACACAGTATGGCCCTTCTTATGTTCCAAACACAGAGGTTAATATTTCAATTTCACAGAGACAGAAGCAAAATTACAAACCCAGGAGAAGACTTAAGCCATAATTTTATTCAGAAAAGGTAACAAGGACCTTGCAACAGATTAAAGTCTCACCTTGTTGTTGCCATTGGCACTTGACAAAAGGGTTCCATATATTATTTCAACCTGCTAACTGGCAAACATGATCCACTTAATATAAATAATCAGGTGACAAAACAGCATCATTCTACTACCAAGGACCAGACAAGCAGGAGTCTGAAAGCAAGCCAGCCCCCTGACCTTATTTTACTCTATGCAACGCCAAGAACTTTTTCTCCTTTAATACTGCCCTCTTTATTCCTATAGGATTCCTTACTCTTCCCAAAGTCTTGCTTTCTTTTACAAACCCAGTGTCTACCATCCATGAGATGCAAATCCTCACAGGAATCCCTCTACATTAGGTGCTCACCAGTAGAGCTAATATCCCTAATGGCTATTGAGCACAAAAATGTTTACATCAATATCAATCAATCAGGAGCTTTTTGCCTGTACAAGTACAAAAGTAGAAGTCATGAACTCAGCTAGCCTTCTTGATATGGGTTCAAAAATGAAGTTTAGAGCCCCAGTACTAGATCACTTTGCCATGTGCTATAGAGTATTCTAATGTACTGCTAACTCTTCCTGTTCTCTAACAGTTGGGGAGGGGGAACGACAGTATCCTTTAGGCCCCTCAACCTGTTACATATATTACCCAATTAACTAGGCAATCAAGCAATAAATTTAAATCAGTCACAAGTACAAGGTAATGATTACACAGTTAACTGTTTAATCGCACAGTAAGTTTAGACCAGCCACAGCTGCAAAGTAATTATCATACAATGAAAATGACTATCCAGCTATAAAAAGAATCAACTAGCTATAAAGTTAGTGCTTGAAAGCATATGACAACTCTATAGCCAATTTCTAGCCAGCTGTAATTTGAAAGTGTAGCTGGGTCCTTACTATTTACCTCCCCAAATTAAACAAAATGGTCCAGAAAATATTTATATAAGGTTATTTTTGTCATCATCTACTACATCTTTAAGTCCCTGCTTTTAAGTCCATCTAGTCCTGCTTTACTCAGCTAAGACTGAGTCAGGAAAGGTCCTGGTGGAGAGCAGAGGAACAGGATCATCCTGACCAGCATACTCTGTGTTCTCTGTGATACACAAGATACACATTCAGGAGTCATTTAAAATGGAGAAAATTGAATTACACTACACTAATGTGCATTTATTCTAAGATAAAGTTAGTCGCAACTATTCTGGTGTAAATTAATTTAGTGCATAGTAATGTGTCCAGTCCCCTAGTCAGTTTGATCTCTGAATACCCATTTGCCCAATGAAACTGGTTCCCCTGCCAAACTGAGTATAACAGCAGCTCTTGGGAGCAGCTACCTTGTAAGAGCAGGTACAGTATTTGCATGTTAGTGTTTTGTTACATAGTAATTTTGGGAGGCTCCTTAAACCACTGCATTGTCCACACATTAAAACTTAAAACTAGTTTGAGGGGTGTAGGTTGAAACTAGCTTGAAGCGCTTGTTACGCAGCTCGAAGTTACATCACTCCAAGGCAGGATTATCTCTGATCCCTGTTACCCAGCTCGTGTTAAACCAAGATACAGTCACTCTAGGCTGCACCTTAGTGTAAACATTTTACCTGCTCCCCTCTCATACTGTCCCGGATCAGATCCACGGCCCCTCTTCACACTCCCCAGCACCGCAGATCCCCTCTCACTACCCTCCCCCCACAGTTTACCCCGCATCCCCTTCCCCTGTTTACTTGTGGCTATCTGTGCTATCTATTGCGGGGGGGGGGGGGCAGGAAGGGAGGGGGCAGACAGACTAATCTTTCCCTGCCTGCTCCCCTGGGATATAGACCATGGGCAGTCACAAGTAAAAGGAGGAAGCAGGAGGGAGCCAAGGGGTAGAGGGAGAGTTCTGGAGGGGGCAGGGAGGAAACCTGGAATGGGAGGAGGGGGTTACCTTTCAGTCCTCCAGGCCCCTTCTGGCCTGAACATGTGATTCCTCCAAACTCAAGCTAGCATTAATACCCAGCAAACTTTGTGCAATTCACAGTGTAAGATGCAACAAGGTCCTTACTATAGAAGAAATGTACCAAAGAGTAAGCTACAGGGAGAATTATTCTGTAGTAGTTATCATGCAGTGTGCAGGCACCCATGGGATACAAGGTAGAGCCCTGGCTATCCCAGAATAGATAGACAGGTAGCTTAAAAAAAAAAAATCACACTTACCTCTTGCCCAAGGAAAAAAAACTATAGAAAAGTCCTCTCTGGTCAGATCTGATTGTCTTCCAAGTTTGACTTTGAACTATGTTCAGTATAAGGCATACTTTTTATATGACTGCAGTTAGAAAACATTTTAAATGTCCTCAGTATGGGCACTTATTTAAAGAATCCAGTCTTTGTAATGCCAGTGATAGAGCAGTGCCAACTGAAAATATTTCATCATTTATTTTTTAATTATTGTTGGAAAAATTTTTAAAGATAGTAACAACAGACACACCCACCACCCTCTAATGCGCTCACAAAAATTAAAAACAATATTCTCAAATTACTATATAATATAACAAGAAGTACTAGGTTACCCAAAGGAAAATCTAACTTCCCAGTGCTTTAATGGTAGATCAAAACCACAACCTCAAACACTCCCTGGGCACATCTACACAAGACACTAGCAGCGCAGTAGGCTAATCCTGTGCATTAATGCAGCATGAAAAAAAAATCATGCTACTGCGCAAATACCCAGTAGATTTAGTCTACTGCATATTAGCATCATTTAAGAAGTATGCACCAGTGCTAATGCACAGTAGCACCAATTATGGAGTATTTAGTTTAGTACCTCTCCCTGCCTGCTCCCCATGGATAGACTAAACTAAATGTGCCTTAATTACAGAGGACTAATGCACATGTACACATGCCCCTGAGAAGAGAACTTATGTAGCAGCATAACCAAAAGACTAGCAAATGAAGATAAAAAAGAAAGAAATTCCACAACTGAGATTTCTTGAAAAGTACAGTTCATTTGCAGCAAATGAGCTCTAGCTTGATTGCCTCTACTGATCACAAGTATGACATAAAAGCATAAGGAGGGAAGTTAATCTTTTAAGTACTAGGTTTCAAGTTATGAAAGTCTTTAAAAGTTACAATGAAAGTCTTGAATTTCATGCAAGTGCTTCGCAGCAAACACAACGCTTCTCAGAGGACTAATATGAGGTACTCCCAGCACAGCTCCTCATTCAACAAGTCAGCCACAGCTTCTACGGATGGAAACAGACATTGCTTTCATGCCACCATAAAAATTTTAATGGAAGCACAAAGGTCAAGCAAACAGATGTCCATACCTATTGTCAGACTACAAATGCCCCAAATTTGTGGCTGCAGCATAGGTGGCCTCTTTTTTGTGGTTTCATTGTGGCAGACATCTATTAAGTTTATAGCAAGAGTGTGGCCAGCCCAGAGCTGCCCACAGTCTCCCACAACCCCAGGCACACACTCCTAGGGATTCAGGGGCCTGATCCTCCATACCCCAGGAATTCCCATTCCCAGGGTTCATGGTATCAGGGCCCCTGAAGCCCCAAGAATACCTGCCTGGGTTACCCAATTTGAGATTCCCCAGGCATCCATCGACACTCTCTTGCAGTCCAGGGGCTGGGCCTGAGTGGCAATCAATGATTGGCAGTCCCAGCCCCAGGACCACAACAGAGGGTTGAACTCACTGTCGTATGGTCTCTAGGGTGCACCTCTGTAAATGGGGAACACATCACCCATTGTCCCACAAAAATCAATGAGTGGAATAACAAGCGACGTGTTTCACATAATGAAGCAGATCAGCTGTGCTGGGACCCACCCCAACACAAGTGATCCACTTCATCTGGCAATGTCTATTTCTACCCTACATGGTCACCAACTAAAGCAGTGCTTCCCAACCTTTTCCTCAGCATACCCCATTTAAACACTGGAAATTTTTTGTGACTCCAAAATGATGCAGACAAGATCATGCAGGCAGCATGATCACAGTGGAGTCCATGAGGCTGTGCGGGGAGATGCAGGCTGCCAGCTGTGGGCTTACGGCTCCCCACCATGTGTTTGGGGCTCCCTGCCCTGCTGTCCTCCCCCTGAGTACCTCTGCAGCCCAGCACGTGGGACCCACTGAGGGAGGGCAAAGCAGAACAGGGGGGCTCAGTGCCACTGCCAGGAGTCCCATGCTAGCCACACCACCGTGGCAACGTACCCTCTGTTCACCTGGAAGTAGCAGCAGCAGAAAAATTGTGCCCCGCTGCTGCTGCTGGGCAGGCAGGGGGCACCTCACCATGTCAGTGTGGCCAACATGGGACTCCCAGAAGCAGCATCAAGTCTCCTCACCCTGCTCTGCAGTCCTATGTTGGGTCACAAAGGCTCCTGGAGGAGGGGCAGCAGGGTATGGAGCCCTGAGCCTGCAGCAGGCAGATCACATCCACCCCAACCCCACACACAAATCTGTGGGGCACATGCCCTCCCATGCCTCCCTCCCCAGAAGTGCACACAGAGGCAGGGCACCAGCCCATTCAGTCCCTCCCTCCCCTTGGGGACCTCTACCTACCCTCCCCACCATAGACTTAGCTGGAGGGAGCTGAAGGAGTTGCTCTCCATGCTGCCTGGCTACCACATGCATGTGTGCATGTGCATACACATGTGCAACCCCATCTGATCACTCTCCTCCAGCTCCCCCCAGCCCCAAGCAGCACCTTGCAGACTGGAACTCTGGCAGTCTACAAGAGGAACCCACCATTTCCTGCCTTTTTTGTGTGTGTGCGTGTGTGATTTTCATCATAATCAGTTGACACTGAGCATCTTTGCGACCCCATTTTTTATCATTCCAACCACAAATGAGGTCATGACCCCAAGGTTAGGAACCACTGAACTAGAGCAAGATGAACATTAAAGTAGTTTAATCTCAAAGGAACAAAATCATGAACATCTATATCTAAATCCATTTTGGAATGACTTGTCATGATGGCCACAAACAGACAGAAGAGTAACTGGGACATCTACTTGAACACCTAGTCACAGACTGGAGAATAACCAAACCTTGGAATTGCAATATCGAATGAAAAATACAAGTGTACTCCTCCATCTCTGAGGTTTTAGGGGCAGAAATAATGTTGACAAAACTATACTGAAACTCTGCCAACATACTAATATTGTTTCTGAAGGTCAGATAGCTGTCCCTCATCTATGCCTAGTCCCCATCAGAGCTAGAACTGAGTAGCATGCATATACTGAAGACATTTCTCCTGACTAAATTTCTTTGCATAAACATGTGAACACAAGCAGGTAAGATTAAAAAAAAAAACAAAAATCACAGCCCCTCCCCACCCTCAAGCATCAGTAGCACCCTACATGGGAGAGGCCTTGGTCAAAGAAACAGCTGTCCTTTATTCCTCCTTGGGTTCTAACCTCTTAGAGGGAATGTAGCCCCTCAAACAATGCTGCTTACCTGATTTTTCTCAGTAGTATCAAAGACAAATAATAGAATCAGTACAGGCATTTTCCTTATTCATTCCTGGGATGGGAATGTCAGCCAGCACTAGCAGTGCAGTTTCAGTTATGTATTCTGGTCTATATCTAGACCCGTCAAGAACATTTCTTGTAGTCAAGAAAATTTCACAATCCTATATGATGGCTGAACTGCTGTACCTCAAGCTTCCCAACTTCTTTCCCTTGAAATAAAGGTTCAATAGAGATCTATGTTTAGCGAGAGCATATAGTAAAGGTTTCTTGAGGAGAGAAATCATATTACTACCTTCTTGAAAACACTTGGAATCTTCCTCCTCTTCATGGAGAGGTACTCAAATAAAGTTGGACACAACAGCAAGATTCAGCAAGATTCAGAACTGGTAGTCCTTCCTTTGAATCGGTACTAAATCAATTACTTGTCTTGATGCTTGTCAAGACCTTGCGTATCAGAAGTGGTGTTAACATCAAACTTAAGCCCCGAGTACTTTAACTATTAAAAGATCCCATGTCACCTTTTGCAATAGTAGGGTACCATTGCTCAATTCCATCTTGACAAGTTAGGTACTAATTATCTAAGACACAGATCCTAAACTCAGGGAAGTGAGAAGAAGTTTCGATACTGATTACTATGGATGTTGGATTTGTTCCAAAAGTTCCTTTGTAGTTTGAATTCTTATTTAAACAAGAGTTATGTGTAGCAGTTATACTTACCATTAACGTGTGGGAAAGTGATAGTATTGGCTTTCTCTCCTCTCTCAAAATTATCAACTCCTGAGCACTATCAATACTGCGCTACACTCAGGGACAACCTGAGATTTTAAGGACTCTCTCCCAGGAGTTGTGGGAAAACTTCAGATAATCAGAAGCTTCACTTTACAGGAAAACTGTAAACCAGCTGCAAGTGCAATCAGCTGAGACTCTGAATAATTGTCAATATTAGAAAAGGTTTACAGGAAGCCAACTCTCAAAGGGAACTGAGAATTCAGTGCTACCAGGCCTGTCGCCACCAAGTAGTCTTTCTTTCTGTTGCATTTTGTTCTTTTAATAGCCCTTAAGAACATTAATCTTAATAACACAATAGTTCAGGAGTGGGCAAAATACAGCCCACAGGCCAGATCCAGCCTACCAAGGGATTTTGTCCAGACTGCAAAAGGTCCCTCAGTCACACCTAGCCCAGGCATGGGGGGTTGCCCAGGCCATGGTGCATACAATCAGTCCTGTGGCCCCCAGGTGCGTAGCAGGGCTGGGGTGGCCGAACTTGCTTCCCTGCAGCCTTAGCAGTGGTGGATCCCTCCAGAGGCCATAGTCACCAGACCCAACCCCACTGCCCAGGCACTGCAGCCCGTCTGCCCTGCATCCACCACCAGTGGGTGGGACCTGCACAGGCAGGGTGTACAGCCAGTAGATGGGGTGGGGCCACAGGTGGGTGGGAAGCAGTGTTCAGAAGTGCAACAGGCAGGTGAAGCCAGGATCGAGGGGCAAGATTGCAGGATGGTGACAGCATGGGGGCAGAGCCTTAATCTGCTGCCTGCACACCCCTGTGATGGGCCTGGTTCTGTGGGCAGGGCCAGGGCCAGGAACTTGGGGCAGTGACAGTGTGGGGCCCAGGGTAGAGCCACAATCCAGTCCCCACATGCCCCTGCCTGAAGAACCACCACCCATCGCAGGGCCATGTGTGCAGAAATCATGGTTCTATTCTAGCCCCGACCCTGCACTGCCACTGTCCCATGATCCTGGGGTCTCCCCAGCCTCACCCAATCGTTTCACTCCTAGATGCTGCTCCCTACCCACCCACGGCCCAATCCCAGCCAAGCAGGGAGCAGAGCCACTCAGGGAGTTTTGGTGAGCTGATGGTGGAGGGGATGCTAACCTGGCCTACAATAGCTCACGAAAGCTTCCTATGTGGCCCTCAGACCCAAATAATTCCCCACCTCTGCCATAGTTGAATAATGTAGGTAATCAGAAGGCAAAGAAAATCTCACTGAAAATTTGTTACCTCTCATCAAAATTGATTTATAGAAGGTAAATTTTGTTCACAAATCACAGGAAAGGAAAACAGAACTAAGAGGCTATACAGCAACCTAACTCTGCCAGATAGTGGCACCTTCAAACGCATTCTGTATAGACTGCCTCCTAAACTGGAAGCAGTGTAACCATATTCATGCAGTGCTAAACGCAGGCTAATTCACAGTCACTCAGCCATGTTAATTATAGTATTCCAGGCAGTAATCCACCACTGTATAGCACAGTAAATTTGCCATGTAGATATGGCCTCAGAGAGATGGAACCAGGATTACAAAGCAGCCAGATTTCTTACTGTCATTTCTGTGCTTAGTCCACCAGACACTCACTACTGTGGGTAGCCATAGGCTACTGTACCATTTTTACATAATCAGTTGAAATAAAACATAGAGTAACTCCAACCACAAATCAACACCCTATGGTTAGGGACAGACATTACACATAAACCAATTTAAGTGATGAGAAACTGGTTTAAACCTGTAACAGAACAGATGTTCAGTGCACCAGTTTGAAAAATGGCAGAAACTGTTTTGAGATAAACCTGGTGGAATGTAGTATTAGGCTTAACTGATTTGGGTCGAACCAGTTTATGCAATGTCTGTCCCAGACCCCTTGCTGACTTAAGATAAACCAGACACCCCCAGCATGCTCTCTAGGATGGGCAGGGCTCTCTGTGCCACAGCAGGGCTGGCCCCTCCCCTCTGCTCCCTGGCTGGAGCTCCAGTAGAGACTGCAGACACAGCAGGGTCTGCCTGGTTACCCCCTGCCCTACCCCCCTGCCTCACTGCTCACTGCTTAAGCAGGAATCCTCCCCTCCCTCCCATCTCCCACAGCACAGACACCAGCCCCATCGACCCCAGGCAAGTGGTAAGCTAGTTAAAGCTGATAGGTGTCTGTGTGTGTTTCTCTCCAATTTCACTGGGATAGGCAGACAGGACAGTGACTGCATAGGGCTATTTGGAGATAATCAACAGGTCAGCAAGTAAGCAGTTTAAGAAGAGTTTGAAGTAATAGAGAGAGCCTATTGTTTTGCTGATGAGGTGATAATCACTTTTTATCAGTCCCTTGCTGGCTTGCTCACCTGTCAGTTTGCTGCAGACAGTGTAAAGAAGCAGGGAGAGGGAGATTGAAAAGCTCCATAATATCAACAGATGCATGCACTGCACCACCCCCATCCCCACCTCAGAGTGCTAGCAGGGAGCTGGAGTCTAGCAATATTCCCACCCTTTGAGCAGCCAGCAGAGAAAAGCCTGGGACTTTACAGGCAAACCTCCCTAATCAGAGAGTCCTGTGGGGGCCTGGCCACACCCGCCTCAGCTCAGCAGTGTACAAGGGAAGGGAGGACTGCTCTAACACACCCCCCCCCCCAACTTCTAGCCAGAGCCACTTCAGGCATGTGCCTGAATTTCCTCAGTCCAGACAGAATTTCTGTCCGGTTACAAATTGGTTCAGCCTAGCCAGCTTAGACTAACCTGCAAAGACTGAATCAATTCAGGCTCAGGCATTTTGAATGTCTGTCCCTAGCCTACAAGATCAGCAATTGGTTCAGGGTTATCCAATAGCAGAGAGACTACTAGCTAGCAGTACCATGAACATCAAGAGCCAGTGCTTGACAAGAGAGTAAAAGGGAAGAAGTGGGAGAAAGTACACACTATGAGATATTTAAGGAAAAAAAATATTAAAATTTCCAACATTAGTAATTAGTTAACATTTTTAGTGCTATAAGTACAAAGGGAAGGTGAAGAATTATTTGTATATGACCCCCCCCCCCAACTCCCAATAATAGCAAAGAAAATTTTAGATTATCAAAATCTAATAGACCCACTCAATCCCAGGCTTGTTAGCTTTCAAAGCTATAATCTACCTCAGAGATGCCTGCATTGTACTACACATGAAATGGTCTCTTCCATAGATTGTAGGGTACTTCTGGTTAATTTGGATAGGTTATCATAGAAGTAAAGGGGAAAGTCTTTGTGCTAAAGAAAAAATAGGAAATGATTCTCTGTTTTATTTCATTTTCAGAAAAGTAATAGAAACACTCCATTCTGGAAAAAATACTTAAACTTTCTTGACACACTGTTTTACTTTTTTAAAATGAAACTACATTAAAATTGACACATTTCTGGAAAACATTTTACTTGCATATGAATCATCCTTTTCCAATGAAAAAGTGTTCCATCAAAAAAACGAACAGAACAAAACAAAAAACTTACAACCACCTCTTCTTTATAACCAGAAAATCTTAATTAAAAGATGTCCCTCCTCCAATGGGGATGTTGCACTTTCTGCAAACAGAAATTTGATTACCCTTTCCAGAGATGCCAAATATATTTGAAAATAGATTATCTACAAAGCACTCAAAAGCTTGGAATAGACAGAAAAGTCTGAAAACACTACTGTTACAAACCTACAATATTTTGAGGTGTTTGTGGAACTTCATGAATGTTTCCTTGAGTTTGTTTTAACTGATATGGCATATGTAGTATCTATGTATAGGTAGCATTAAGCTGTGTTCAGCCTTATCATCTGTATGTTTATATGAATTGTGGTATTTGATATGAATGCATTCTTGATATATTTTTATATTTTGACCAAGACTTCTTAGTACAGCAATGATTAACTTAAACCTTCCTTATTTATTCACACTTGGGAGAAGTAATTGCTAAAAATTAGCATCTGCCATAAGTATCTACAATGGCCAGTGAAATAGACACTTGTGGATGTGATCTGAGGGATTTGAGCCAGGCCCTTCCAGAGAATGGAAAATTTACATTTTAAAAGAAGAGACCCATAAGAATAACACCTGAGAACAGACTATTCAGGGGAGAACATTTCTCACAGATGGGGAAATTATGTGAGAGAGTACCTTTAGGCTTGGATTAGTAACCATTATGCCTGAAAGAATGTATATATATTATCCTGGTCATAATTGCAGGAGGAAAGATTTCTGATCTAGTAAATAAAGACACCCCTGAGGGGAAGGAAGTTATATGCAAAGAAGTTATATTGCTTCCCAAGGTTAGGTACAGATGTTTGGGGAGATTAGGTGGAGGTTAGATCACATTAAAAATGGACCCTGATCTAACTTAGTTTGCCCAGGTGCAGACTTTACATTACTTAGGTATATCTAAGTGCAAACTGTACAGAAGTTCAGGACATTTAGATGGGTCTAAAATAAGCAACCCAATCTAAGAACACCTGACTAGAAAGGTAACTAGTAGGGTGAAAGTGCTAGACTTTAGGAAAGCTGATCTCAATGCACTCAGGCGATTAGTCAAGGAAGCACTGCAGAGTAGGAGTTTTGATGGGATGGGAGCCCAAGAAGGGTGGCTGTGCCTAAAGCAAACGATCCTTCGGGCACAAAGCAAGATGATCCCCGAGCGAGGCAAAAAAGGGAAAGGGGCCAGGAGGCTTCCATGGCTGACCAGAGAAATCCAGGGCAGCCTAAGGGCCAAAAGGGGAGCACATAAAAAGTGGAAACAGGGCGAGATCACTAAAGATGAATATACCTCCTCTGCTCCTGCTTGTAGGGAGGCAGTTAGGCGGGCCAAAGCTACCATGGAGCTGAGGATGGCAACCCAAGTAAAAGACAACAAGAAATTGTTTTTTAGATATATTGGGAGTAAAAGGAAGGCCCAGGGAGGAATAGGACCACTGCTAAATGGGCAGAAACAATTGGTGACAGATAGGGGGGACAAGGCTGAACTCCTCAACGAGTTCTTTGCCTCAGTGTTCCTAAGTGAGGGGCACAACAAGTCTCTCACTGGGGTTGTAGAGAGGCAGCAGCAAGGCGCCAGACTTCCATGCGTAGATCCTGAGGTGGTGCAGAGTCATTTGGAAGAACTGGATGCCTTTAAATCGGCAGGCCCGGATGGGCTCCATCCGAGGGTGCTGAAGGCACTGGCCGACATCATTGCAGAGCCACTGGCAGGAATATTCGAACGCTCATGGTGCACGGGCCAAGTCCCGGAGGACTGGAAAAGGGCTAACGTGGTCCCCATTTTCAAAAAGGGGAGGAAGGAGGACCCGGGCAACTATAGGCCAATCAGTCTCACCTCCATCCTTGGTAAAGTCTTTGAAAAAATTATCAAGGCTCACATTTGTGAGAGCCCAGCAGGGCAAATTATGCTGAGGGGAAACCAGCACGGGTTTGTGGCGGGCAGATCGTGCCTGACCAACCTAGTCTCTTTCTATGACCAGGTTACGAAACGCCTGGACACAGGAGGAGGGGTGGATGTCGTATACTTAGACTTCAGGAAGGCCTTCGATATGGTATCCCACCCCATACTGGTGAACAAGTTAAGGGGCTGTGATGTGGATGACTGCACAGTCCGGTGGGTGGCAAATTGGCTAGAGGGTCGCACCCAAAGTGTCGTGGTAGATGGGTCGGTCTCGACCTGGAAGGGTGTGGGCAGTGGGGTCGCGCAGGGTTCGGTCCTTGGACCGATACTCTTTAATGTCTTCATCAGCGACTTGGACGTGGGAGTCAAATGTACTCTGTCCAAGTTTGCAGATGACACAAAGCTATGGGGAGAAGTGGACACGCCGGAGGACAGGGAACAGCTGCAGGCAGACCTGGATAGGTTAGACAAGTGGGCAGAAAACAACAGGATGCAGTTCAACAAGGAGAAATGCAAAGTGCTGCACCTAGGGAGGAAAAATGTCCAGCACACCTACAGCCTAGGGAATGACCTGCTGGGTGGCACAGAGGTGGAAAGGGATCTTGGAGTCCTAGTGGACTCCAAGATGAACATGAGCCGGCAGTGTGACGAAGCCATCAGAAAAGCCAATGGCACTTTATCGTGCATCAGCAGATGCATGACGAATAGGTCCAGGGAAGTGATACTTCCCCTCTATAGGGCGCTGGTCAGACCGCAGTTGGAGTACTGTGTGCAATTCTGGGCACCACACTTCAAGAAGGATGCGGATAACCTGGAGAGGGTCCAGAGAAGGGCAACTCGTATGGTCAAGGGCCTGCAGACCAAGCCCTACGAAGAGAGACTAGAGAAACTGGACCTTTTCAGCCTCCGCAAGAGAAGGTTGAGAGGCGACCTTGTGGCTGCCTATAAGTTCATCACGGGGGCACAGAAGGGAATTGGTGAGTATTTATTCACCAAGGCGCCCCTGGGGGTTACAAGAAATAATGGCCACAAGCTAGCAGAGAGCAGATTTAGATTGGACATTAGGAAGAACTTCTTCACAGTTCGAGTGGCCAAGGTCTGTAACGGGCTCCCAAGGGAGGTGGTGCTCTCCCCTACCCTGGGGGTCTTCAAGAGGAGGTTAGATGAGTATCTAGCTGGGGTCATCTAGACCCAGCACTCTTTCCTGCTTATGCAGGGGGTCGGACTCGATGATCTATTGAGGTCCCTTCCGACCCTAACATCTATGAATATATGAATCAGATTGGATTGGCCATTTCTAGACTGATCTAAATATCCTTAACTGGCCCATGCCCAGGGGCTGCAATTTTCTACCCTTTTCTCTGGTACCAAGCTATTTTTAGCCCCCCTGGCTCCTTCTTCTCTCCCTTCCATAGACCACGCAGCCCCACCCTCCCCTGCAAGCCTTCCAAAGCACCCAACCTGCAGCCTGCTTCTGATATCAGTTTTAACAGCAGTCACCAGTGCCAGGAGCCAAGCAAGTAAATCAGCATGGGAGAGGGGTGAGTGGGATGGGGGAGGTTGGTTCACTGGGGGTTGTTCATCTGGGGATGGGAGAAGTCGGGGGACTAAAAATAGTCCCTGGTCCCAGGGGCTGGGAAGGACAGCTTCCCATTTCCCTAAGCCCTTCACAAATACCAGGAGCTCCCCCTATCCCTCCAAACTCTCCTGGACCTCATCAATCCCCTATGGGCCCCACCTGCCCCCCGATCCTCATATGGACCCCACCTGTTGAGCTGAGTAGAAGCTGCATTCTTAGGTTTAAGATGCAGAGTAAATTCAGATTATTGTTCTGATATTTCTTTTATTTGTTTATTCTTAAATCTCTGTCTGTATCTCAACATATGATTACTAATCTCTTATATTTGATCTTGTTTTATAATGAATCCTTTGGTTATCTTCTATTGCTTATTATTGTCCATGGTAAGTGAGATTTCAAAGCATTAGAACAACAGCAGGCTTCTTCTAAGGAAGTGGGGGAAGGGGGAGACTATCATTTCTAAGTGTGTGACTGTACGGTGCAATTCTTCTAGTTGGCAAAATTTAGTCTGCTAAAAACTGGCAAGATTTAGGTGAGGCAGGTAAAATTGAGGCATTGTTGGACCCTTTAGAGCATCTCAGTCCATCTCCAGTAGCCAAGCAGCAAATGGTAGGGAAGGGTTTGGGGCTGAAGAGCACCCCCGGTGTTAGAATACACCTTAGAATCTCTTTAAGGTGCACATGACCACATCTGCGGTCAGGATGCATCACACCTACATTTGGTATTTTCTGAAAGATGTAAAAATTAAAGTTTGGTTGTTTATATTTACAAAGAATTGAAATCATAATACAGCTCTATTCATTGGTATAGAATAGAACTGGAAAATCCTCCACTTTCAGTAGAAACTTCTAATACAGTATAACTTCATAAATCTGGCATGCTTGGGACTGAGCACCTGCTGGATATTTGAAAATGCCAGGTTTCTGAAATGTAAGTAAAGTGCATGGAGCGGGGGGAGGGAGGAGGAAGGAGGGAGAGAGGTAGCAGTAGCTGGTCACTGCCCAGCTAGCTAGACACAGAGAGGGAAGCTTGCACGCTGTGGCTGCCACTGCATCCACCACTGCACCACTTCTCTGCATGCAGCCACAGCTCCGGGACCAGCTGCCACTACTCCAGGACCAGCCACCCAAGTGCCAGATTTCTGAGAATTCTGGATTTATGAGGTTATACTGTAATAGATTTATTACCTATAAAACAAATATCTTTCCTGTGTTCTCAATTAAGTGGGTTACCTAAAGATATGCATACCTTTACATACAAGTTCTTCCACTGAAGTCCAAGAGAATATTTACATGGTTGAAGTTATGCATAAATTCCATGCTGAATCAAGGTCTGTAAACAAAGGTTCATAAGCATCTGAGAATGCATTTTGTACAATACAAAGTACCGAACAGTTATTAAGTTTATATTCTGTTTCACTAGCCCTTCCTGTCCTACAAAGACATGAAGAGTTGTGTAACAGTAGCAGTTGGTGGAGTAGGATTGGACTGTGAGTCCAAGCATGTGGCTTCTTTTCTTGACACTGCCAAATGATTTGCTCTGTTGTTTAGGCCAAGTCATCTCTCAGCCTCTGTTGCCTATTGTCTTTTCTATTAAAACTGTAAGCTCTTTGGAGTGTGAAATGTCTTTATCTGGGGTTTGTACTATAGGTGGGTCACAATCTTAGCTGGGACTTTGAGGTATTACCATAAACAAACAGTCACCCATAGCAGAGATGAATTCAGGTGTTCTATGCTTTAACTACAGAAAAAATTACTTTCCACTTAATTTTTTCCTCTCATTCCAAAACAAATACCCCTAAAATGCAAATACACCAATCTATTAGTATGTTGTTGTATGTTATAGGTTCTAAATGTACACATTTCTTTTTTATGAAAGAATGCTTTAAATAACTTTCTGTAGAAAGAACGATGCCAACAAACACATACACATGAAATTAATTTGATAGAATGAATTCCAGCACAGTTTACACATGCACCCAGGACCACAGCACATTGAGCTAGGTTGCAATAGCCCCAGCTGGCAGAGGTCTGGGGTAAGGGGTGGGGTGGGAGCAGGGGGTCAAACCTCCTGCCTGGCTCAACCTCCTGCTCAGCAGAGGAACTAGCTAGGGCATGAGGGTGCTTCAGTGTGGAGGCTGTCTGCTGGCAAGCCGCACACTGTAGCACCCTCATGCTCCAGCCAGCCCCAGTTATCGTCTACACATTTGTTATGGCAGAATAAATAATTTGGCCATAGAACAGTACTTGTGCCATGCAGTACTATCTAACAGCAGAGTTAATTAGTTTACTCCAGCCTAACAGCACTGCTCATGTAGATAGTGATGCTTTACTGCTGAGCTAATTAGACCTCTCCACAGTAGGTGTCTCATGTAGATGCATCCTCTGGTATTAGCATGTCAAAGTTCCTGCAAATCCTTAGTACCTTAACTGTTGCATATGGGACACTAGGAACAATTGTCCTTTAATGTACTTGAAGATAATATATGCAGTCTATTCAAAGCCCATTTATATAACCTTATCACAAAGAAGATTACAAATAAAATAACACTTTAGGGTAAATAACTATTTCTCTTCCATAAAGGGCTATTTATTTTATATTTGTCTCTGCTTCACCCGTTGCAAATGCTGGTAAGTTAGTATCATTGTATCACTTGAACTGAATATGGCTTAATATTTATCAGCACATATTATGAAGGAAGTGGAATAAAAGAAACTCATTACAAAGAAGAACAACATTTTGGAAATTAAAAACATCGGAAGGACCTGTAGCAGCGGCATACATTGAATATACAGAGCAAAGTTGCCGTCTGTTATTAAGCTACTGGGCAGCTTTAACTGTGGCTTTTCCATGAATAATGTTTGACAAATGATTAACTACATTGCTGCCTTTTAAAAGAAAAAAAAAAAGAGACAGAACCTGTCAAAATAATGGACTAAATATATTCACCAAACACAGTGAGCCATATTTATTTTTCTGCAGTATTTGTTTAGGGAATTATGCATGTTGCTATGATGTTGCCTGGTGCTCCCAGCCTATAACCATCATTATCAGTTATCTGTAAGGGTAATCATTTTTCTTAAAATCATGACCCATTTGATATCTTAAAAACAGCAACATTAATTTTAATTTGTCACATTGTAGGGTATAAATTGACTAAATGTTAATAGCATTCTTCTTGAGTAATCAGTTCTACATGATTAACCTAAAAATTGCCAAAATGTTGTTTACTATTCATTTGTATCTGAAGAAAAAGAAGGAGAGGCATGATGAGTTAGACAGAGCTGGATTAATTTACTTTCTGATCTGTATTAAAACTTGCCACAATGATTCATAATCATTTTACCCGATATTTATCCTGACAAAACAACTTAATTTTGAGAGCTGCTCAGACAAAAAAAAGGCCATGCCAAAGGCATTTCCAAACTATACTGAACTTGTAATTTGTTTTAATATAAACACACCTAATTTTCTCTTTATATTAATATAGGTTTTAAAAAGTAGCTTTTTTTTTTTAGTAGTGCTTTTTTTTTTCCTTTTGGTAATACAAAAAGTTGTAGCCTGTGGTCTTTATCACCATCTAGTGGATCTAAGCAGTCACAGCAACTTAAAATTCTACCAAAGACCTCAAACAAAGAATCTTGAAACTGTCATGTTTAATGCTGTTTATCCATGTAAAATTAGTGTCTTAAGGAAAAAATGTATTTATCACTATTTTTGTGTTGTGTTTCCATGAATTGTAATAGGAAAAAAATATGTGTCTATTAAGAGAAATGGTCAATCTAGGTTTTAACATAATATTTAAAATAATGAATGACATATATAAGAATCTATTTCTACAATGATACATATAGCACAGTCCATATGAAAATCTGTTTTTATACTAGATAAATCATTCTGGTTTAAAAATAATTATACTTAAGATTTCAAGCTTCTGATTAATAGATTAAACCAATAAAATTACTTATTTCCCAAAGCTTCTACAATATAGTATGAAAGCCAAAGGACTCTTTAGATACATGCTTTGAAACAAAACTTATTTAATTATTGGATGAGTATTAAAAGTATATCTTGGATTTTGAGTTCACTCAGTCATTGGACAAAGATTCTGAAAGTGTATTAATACCATTTGCTACTCATTGACAAAACAGTGGGACTGGGTAGAATTGTCATAGGTATCTCAATCCTTTAGGTGCATTAAAACACTCACTTACATTATGTCTTTTATTTAAATTCTAGATATAAATTCTAAGGATAGGTACAGACATTGCACATAAACCAGTATAAGTGATTAGAAACCATTCTAAACATGTAACAGAACAGAAGTTTAGCACATGTAAGACTGGTTTCAAAATGGTGGAAGCAGGTCCAAGATAAACCTGGATAGATTTAGTGTTAGATAAGTATATCAAATTTCTGTCCCAGATTCCATACCAAATCACCTTAGTTTGCCGTCCTCCGGTATACCAGGTGCCCCACTAGCCTTGGCTGGTGCTTGTCTGCTCTGGGCAAGCACTGGGCCAGCCCTGCCTTCAGGCTATAAGACAGGAGCCAGAAAAGCCTCTATCTGCTGCCTGTGCAGGCAGGTGGGAATGGATCCCCCACCACATGGCCCCAGCTCCAAGCCAGCACAGGGGTGGCTTGCACAGTGGGAGGCTCCATTTCCCCACCCCTTTCCCTGCCTGACCCTCCTGAAAGCTGAAGCCAGAAGCCATGGCTTGCAGCCACACACTGTCTGCAGTACCAGGAACCAGGGTCAGGGAGGTGAGGAGTGGAGCCACCTGTCACACAGCCCACCCCTCAGCCTGCTGGCTCAGAGCTGGGGGAGGCCAGGGGGCCAGATCCATGCGTTGGAGGCTCCAACTCCCCCCTTCCTATCCCCAGTTCCTGTACCATGGACAGCATGCAGCTCTGAGCCACACCTCTAGGCTGCAACTGTCCAAAGGGTTGCAGAGGGGGAAGAGCTATGGGGGAATGGAGCCCCATGCCACATGGGTCCTACCAGCTGTGCTGGCTCAGAACCAAGCCCATGTGGCAAGGAGCTCCATTCACCTGACCCTCCCAACAGCTGCAGCCAGGAGCCACGGGCTTGGAGCTACACACTCCATGGCACCAGAAACCAGGGTGGGAAGAGGGGGGAGTCAAGCTTCCCACTGTGTGGACACAGCCTGGCATCCCCATCTCCAAGCCAGCAAGCTCAAGGGGGATTCCACTTCACCCCTCCCCACACCTGGTTCCCGGCACAGCAGAAAGGCGTGAGGCCTTAGCCCCCCAAAACCTGAGCCAGCATAGTTTCAGAGGCCCACACAGCAGGAGGCTCTTTCTCCCCTCACTCAGCCGAGGTTCCCTCTAAGCTGCACGTGTGCACAGCCGTGCACAATTAAAAAGCACACCATGCACCAGCTTTTTAATACTGTGCACCCACCCAGAGTGGAGCTGGGCGCGGAGTGCAGCAGAGGCACCGGGGCTGGCGTGGGACACTTATCAAAGGTAAGCTCCTCGGTCCTCATGCAGGGCAGGAAGTGGCTCTTCCCCAAGGTGAGGTGAGGCGGAGGTGGGGACAGAGACAGGGGCTGGGGTTGGCGCAGGCTCCACGAGCTCCAGGGAAGTTCCACACCCCAGTATCGCCTCAGGGACTGAGGAGGCACATGGCGTCAGGGCTGGAGAGTGGAACAGCTCCCCAGAGCCAGCAGAGACTGCATCAGCCCCCAGCCCTGCCTTGCCTCACCTCAGGGAGGAGCCGCTGCCTGCCCCGCATGACGAGTGAGGAGCTTCCCTTCGATAAGTGTCCCACACCAGGCCCAGTGCCTCCCTTTCGGTTCTATCAATTGATTGTGTCTAGCCCATGGCTGGGCCACAGCACTCCACTACGCTGCTCTGGGCAGCAGCTAGCATGGAGAAGGGTGGTGGCTGACCCCTGGACACTTACTGTGGGACACTTACCAGCAGACTGCACTGGAAGAAGGAGGTGGGACCGAAGCAGCACGCTCATGGACCGATACTCCTTAGAGGGAACCATGCCCCCAGCCACCTTGGACAGCCAACAGTGGGCAGGAGAGTGGGGCTGGAGCCATATTAGCCAATCAGGAGTGGCTGCCTGTTTGACTAAGCTCAGCAGTTTCTGGCAGCCTGCTGTGAGCACCCCCAGCCTGCCGTCCTCAGCCATTGCAGTCTGCCTGCATGCCTCCTCTCCTCTCCCCCCCCGCGGGGCAAATGTAAATTCTGCTCACTCCCAAACTAATCTAGGGCATTTAGAAAAAGCCACAAAAGTTAGTGAAAATCTGCTTCAGGCTTTTTGAACTTCTGTGTCTAGCCTAAGAGTCTGAGCATTTATTAAAAGTGTTAACATGACTCTACATAAAAAACCATTACTCATGAAAACAATGAGTTGCTTTACTTGCATCTTGATATGCCTTGAAAACCTAGGAATCAATTTTACTATGATTACAATGCATCAAGAGGTAGGATTTTTGCAGATTTATATGGATTATCACCCACTAGTTCTGATTCAAGCACCCAGAGATCCAAAATTTAATTCTGTGAATGCTACTGAGTCGCATTCTCTTATGGTGGTATAAAATTGCTTCTTTAGGACTTCGCTGCCCTCTGTTGAAGGAGATGATATCTTCTGTGGACAAAGATTCTATTTTCAATATAACTGCTAGGAATCCGAAAAAGTCACAACGTTTAGCCTTAAAATTTGCAAGGCTAAATTTGCTTTCAGAGGGATACCTATGCATGTGTGAGAGACTGAACTGAATTGAGTAGTATACATGTTTAAAGCTGTAAGGTGTCCTTAAAAAATTTCAAGACTGGAAAAAAAAATGCAAATACTGATCAAAGACAAGCTTCCTACATCCAAAGGAAGACAACAAGGGTTCTAAAAGCAAGAAAACAAGTATTTTTCAAAGAAGCATTTTTACCAACTGGAAATGGATAAAAGCCAGTTTGGTGGCACTTGATTAGGTATCCTGAGTGTTTTTGAGCTAAGTCAGTTATCTCTCTTCACCTCACTTAGCCATCTGTAAAATGAAGGAAAACCTTCTGTCCCTCACAGGGTGCTGCAAGACTTGATTCATTGAAAACTGCACTGATGAGGTGGTCGTATAACTACCTAAGGGCCTTTTTACACCTAGCTGTGAGCCACATGAAGGTTGATGAGTGTTAGTCCTAACTCAAGTTTGAAGCAGTCACAGGTTCAAAGCTAGCAAGGGCCTAGAAGAGAGAAACATAAGAATCCCTCCCCTCCTCCCATTCCAGGCTTCCCCCCTGGCCCTGATCCCCACCCCCTGCTCCCTGGGGCTCCCACCCTGCACCTTAGGCTGCTTCTGCCTTGCCCCTACTCTGGGACATTACTTAATTGTGGCTGCCTTCCTGATCTGTGCCAGCAGAGCAGGCAGGGAAAGGCTAACCTGCCAGCCCAGCCACCATTTCTGCCAGGCTGCTGCTCTTTTGGCCCAAAGAGCAGCAGCAGTAGCAGCACGTGGGCAGGCAGATGAACCCTTTCCTGCCTGCTCAATGGGACAGAAAGTGCAGGCAGCCACAAGTAAGCAGGGAGCAGGGGAACTGGGGCTCCGAGGAAGGCAGGGGGGCAGTGGGCCTGATGTGGGCCAGAAGGGAAGGGGGTTGGTGGGGTGTTTAAACTAAGGTTTAGCCTGTAGTGGCTGCACGTTAGTTTAATACTAGCCAGGGCAACACAGATCAGAGAGAATCCTGTCCTGGAGTGGCATAACCTTGAGGTTCCTAACGAGTGCTTAAAACCAGGTTTCAGGTGTTAATGTGTGGACAATCCACAGGCTAAGAGCTCCATGAGTCATCCAAAATTACAATGTGACAATGCCCTAAAACAGGGACCGAAACATTTTAGACTCTCCCAATAACAAAAACTCTGAGTACCTTACTCAGTTGGAAACAAATTTATGTTCTGCACAAAGGCACAAAGAGCCCCTTCTTCCCCACACCAGGACAAAGGTGAGGGGATTATGCTGACCACTGCAAAGCGGTGAAGGAAGGGGAGTGAGAGTGAAGTCTTCCCTGCTCCAGATTTCCACACTACAGCTCCTGTTGTAGCAACGCGGGCTCCCCCCACATTGGCCATAGCAGCCTCTCAGCATGGGCTCCCCCAGGAGATACTCCTGGTACTACCCCTTCCATCAGATACACTATAAGGAGAGAAGCTATGCCTCCCTTGGCAAAAATTCCCAGGGGCAGGTACCATTCACTCACCTCACCTGCCACCCCACCCCCCGATACACTACAGGCATGGGGCAGTGCCTGCCTGGCTACTGTGGCCAAGCAGCAGTGCAGGGCTGCAGCAGACGTAGCGAACTCGAGGGGAGAGAAGGGAGCCATTTTGGTGCTCCCTCTAATTCAGGGTGTGGGCTGGTACCAGGATCACCCCCCACTTCTACCTCCAGTTACATTACTGGTTCTGCAAGTACAAAAGGATGTATTTTTCTCCCCTTCCAAATCTGGCAAAAAGTCATTCATTAACAAGTAGCCTCCTGTGACATTTTAATGTTCTCTCCAGGCTCTGTTCTCTTCCATTCTTTAGCATACAGTGAGCAAAGCAGCAGAGAACCTGGTGTGAAGTGTGCTCTAAATTCATAAAATGTATATTCTGCTTTTCCTCCAGAAAGCTCTTCACCCCTACTCTGCACCACTGCTTCCATAAGCTTTCACAAGGAGTACAACTCCCTGGGCCAGTCTCACTGGCTGAAATTTTTCTCTCAGGACTCTATAGATTACTGGTTGAAAACATGACTTGTGCCGCTGTGGTGGTTAAGTAAAACTATGCAGGAACCACAAACCCAGCTGAGGTGGAAAAGGAGACCTGTAACATGAAAATATTTGGATCCACTGCACTAGTGAAAGTTTCCGTTGGATGGCCATGCTCTTCAGTTTTAAAGCAAACACATCTCCCCAACTTTGGGAGACAAATCTAATGGTTTCCTAAGATGTAGGCTGCTCTTTTATTGACTCTTACTAAGGTGCAGACAATGGCCCAAAGGCCTGATTTTTTTTTATAACTGCTTCTTCTCCCATCCACATTTTCTTTAGAAAAGGTAGTATTTATTTTAGAAGAAATCACAATTTACAGCAACACTTGGTAAAAGTAATCGCACCTTCCCAAGAATTCTCCTATTCCAGGGGAGCCAACCTGTGGCAGATGCATCACAAATCACAAGCGACACAGGCAACCTTTGTGTATAGCACTTGGCAGATCAGACAGGGAGTATATGACAGGGAACAGAAAGCAGAGCAGGAGATCAGGCGGGGAACAGGAATGGAGTGGCACTCAGTGCAGTGCTTAATTTGTGACCCACCTGACAAAAAGGTTGGGCCTACTCCCCTATGCCATGGACTATATATAGGGTGACCATAAATATTTTAGAGAAATCCAGAATGGGGGGGCATCAGGTGATACACAAGCACTCTCACACACATACACACGCATGCACTGGGGCAGTGGGCAGCGCCGGAGCAGTTGTTGGGAGCATGGTGCCTTTCTTACCAGAGCTGGGGCCAGGGCTGTGGGGTGGGTGCCGGCTGGGCTGGGGGCACTGTGCAGGCTCTATCTGACTCAGCTCTGGCCCTGTCCTGGCACCTGCAGCTGCATCCTGGCTGTGCACCCCTAGGCCAAGCAGGCACAGCCAAACCCTGGCCTCAGGCCCCGCTCCCCAGTTAGGGCAGGGTGCAGCCAGGCCAGGCTGGGCTTTCTGCATGAGGGCTGTTATGCAAATCAGTCCACCCAGTGCTGCACAGCCAGGATGAGTCTACAGATGCCAGGATGGGGCCAGTGCTGTGACTCAGTGTTGGCCAGACAGAGTCCATGTAGCAACCACAGCCAGGCTGGCACCCCAGCCCTGGCTCCAGCATGAACCTATCATCTCCCAGACAGTTCTGGACTTTTGCTTGAATTTTCTCCAACAGCTGGGATGCTGAGACAACCTATAAAATCTGGAACTGTCAATTCAAGACCAATGATTACCCTAAGTACATACCACTTCCTGCAATGGTGATAGTCACATAGGACCAATGACTCAGCGTACCAGCTTGATACTATTAACAAGTGTTAACTATACCTTCCACTACTAGACTACATCATTGTCAATTGTCAATCATTTCTGCTGAGTGGACTACTCCCAAGAAAAGAAAGTTTATTTATTTGCCTTCTTATTAACTTGAATTGCTTTAAATTGTGTTTTCTTATTTGGGAATTGTTTAGGGACATTCAGAAATAATGATTAGGTAGAATTTAAACTCATTTTCAAAATAATGCCAGCTGAAGTTGTCATCATGGCATTTTGGTATTTGTTTTGTGTTTCTTTTTCTCCCAAAGAGATAAAGATAGAATGTGGTCCAGTGCTAGGACTCTGACTTCAGTTACAATATTCTGTCTGCTCTTTAATCTTTGACAAGTCCCAAAGTCCCAGAGCTAATGTTTGTCCAACCATAACAATACATAAAGCATTAACCATGATGTGTCATGTACAGGGCCACATTCTCAGTTGGTATAAACTAATGTTACTGCATTGATTTTAATATGTATCAATGTATACCAAATGCAACCTACTGAAAAAGTGTGCTGTGTTCAAAGCAAGATGCTGATGATTTCTTTTCAGAAATATGAGCTATGGAATTGGCCACTCATTTTTGTTATAGCTAATAAAACAACAAACAAATTCCTCCCTTTCTTGGATCAAATAGTCTAATCCCACCATTAGCTAGAAAATACTGAGATATAACAACATCCCCTTGCTCCCCCACATCCTGACAGATACATTCCTTGTTTCCAAACAATATACATCTTGGCAAAAGGACCAACTATATCTTCTTAAATCTCAAAAAACGTTACTAAGCCAAGTTCCCAATTGCTAGAAAAGTTTTCTGTTGAATTGTTCATAGTTTTATTTTAAATTCTAGCCTTTAAAAGCAGGGTGGGGAAAGGGGAGGAGGGAAAAGAGAGAGATTGCCCCAAGCAGCCTCTCTCATTGATACCCAGTAGCCAGAACCGTGTCCTTCCTGGAAGGACCTTTGATTTTTCACCTGATTAAATAATAACTAAGGGTTAGAGTCATGCTCTTGGTGTCTCATGATTTGGTTGACTGACTGAAAATCTCCACAGGGTAGAGTGCAATTTACTTGTGTGCCCCAATTAGCACTGCTAATTGGGGCACAAAATCTGTGTAAAATTGGGCCCTATTTAAAAAAAGAAAGAAATCAGCTACTGTTCAGAGAATGGCAGGCCGCCAGTGAAACAGCAGAAGTTTTTTGTACACATCCTTTTTGATTGTTTGAAAAAAAAAAGTCATAGAAGTTGTCTTCGAATGGCAAGCACTTTCAGGTGGAAGTTTACATTGCATTGTTAAAATCAGAAAAATCAAAATTAGAATTTGTAATTGAATCCCTAGACTGTATCATATTTTACAGTACAAGATTCTTCATTACAATCTTGAAACTGTGTCTGAGCCATCAGTTACTAACAACTATGTGACTTCTACGTGGGAAGATATTACAATGTTCTGAACAGCCTGACACCCACCAGGGTGTTCTCCCAGCAAATCTTTAGATTACATGATTTGTTTGTCAGGCGTGTGTAGTCATGTAATTGATTCAATATCACATGCTCTTTGGGATCCTGGTAAATGCCATTCTAACTGTACTTTCAAGTAAGTATCAAAAATGCTAAATTACAGAGAAAAAGAACTGCAGCACACCATTTTGTTGTAATTAAGTCTACAGTGTTTCATTTTATTTTCTTAATATAACAGCAGGTTTTATAGCTTTTTGTAAACAGTACAGAATAGTGAACTAGGACATAATTCTTACAAAAAATGTGTGTACTAATACTTTGCAGTCATGTGCAATTATTTCAGATGCGTGCCAGATATCACAGGTACTAAATAAATGCTAGTAATAGCTATTTTATAATATTATTTTGGTATTTGCATATACAAATGGTCGTCTAGATGCTTACCTGCTATTACCATGCATTCATGTGTCCCTTGCATCAACAACTGTAGTTCATACATTGTGTAAGTGTAGACCCGCAATCACTTGTATGCTTTTGCACACACAAACAAGGTCTCCTTTCCCCTTTAATAGATATGTGCTAGGTCTTTTGCATCTCTAATTGCTCAGATGTTACAGATATACATCTGTTTTCAAAGGTAGAATAATACTATTTCAAAATGGACATGAGAAAGAGAGCTGAGAGAATGAGTTTTTGTATATTTTTTATTATGCCATTTGGCCGTGTTGTGAAGAGTTGCAGTATACTACCAATGCTTAAAAAGTCAATTTCAAAAGCCCAAGTTGATTTTAGGCTGAAATATTATTATAATAGAAGAACAATTATAGCTTTGTTATAAGTTTCTAACCTAAATCCTCTCATGGATATAATTCAGGCTACCAAAAATACAGTATCAGCAGAGGGTCATGTCATGCTGTTCCAGAAAATAAGCACTGAAAGGTCTAAGAACCATAAAAATACTCTGATATAAGGACATAAGAATTTGACACAATGCAATTCCTATTCCATGGTCATCAAAGCACCCATGACAACAGCACACAACCACCACTTTACAAGTTGTGGGAAATACTGCACTTTAGCCTATTGGCAACTCACCGAATGTCGGCATGCCAGCATGTCTATTGTAATAATAGTGATGGGGAACTCTGTGCTATCTCCTGGTATGTTCATTTTCCCACTACCTAATTGCTAAGTACAGAAAGTCAAAAAGTCAAAGGGTGAACTTACTCAGTCTTCACAGGTAAGTCTAACCTGCATAGATTGAATGAATAAGCAAGTGAACAGACATTCCCTTTTCATTCCGGAAATGTCCCACATGCCTGAAGCAGCCCAGGGCAGAAGCCAGGGGGTGCTAGAGCATGCCTCCCTGCTCGGCTGGACCAGACAACTTGGGCCAAGTCTAGCCCACCTACCTTGTGTGGGGGAGGGGGTGGCTGGAGAGGTACAAAGCATCCTGGGATGCAGAGGAACTGTGAGTTAACTTGAATATGGAGAGGATCTGGGTCAGAAGTTCAATAAACTGATTTAACCTGAATCAGTTAAGTCTACATCCATCCAAATTTATCTTAAACCAGTTTCAGCCATTTTGAAAATGGTTTATGTGCACTGAACTTCTGTTGTGTTACAGATTTACACTGGTTTCCAATCACTTATGCTGGTTTATGTGTAATTTCTGTCCCTAGCCTGACTTTCTCCAATCCATCAGGCCATGTGGACAATGGCTGTGGATCAACATCTGAGTACCCACAGACACAAGAATTGTAGGAATCCAGTTGCACAGCTTACTCGTGCTACCTAGTGCTAACTCAGTCATTGCTAGTTTACAGTAAACTAGGAGAGATTCTTATTCCGGTCTCCAGTAGAACATACTGTTTCTCTAACTGGCTGTTTCAGCAGAAATTCACAGCACTCCATTCTCCATGGAAATGAATACCATACCTGGCTAAAAGTGTATGCAGTCAAAAAGTTGCATGTCACTTCCAGCAGCATAAAACAGCATTTACCCAGATCAAAGCTGTCTTTGATCTGAAGACAATCGTGTAGAATCTAACTACTGGAGAGTCATCTTAAATTCATCACCCCGCTGCTATAGTGGAGAACACAGGAGGTGGGGGGGTGAGGGTCCAAATACCTGTTTCCCCCACCCCCAACTACCTATACAGTCTTCCCTGCATGTCCTCTGCCACCATGTTGTCTCCCCCATACTCCCCTGGCTGCATGCCCCCTCTCCGACCACACAATCCCGTCCAAACCCAAGACAGGTGGCAGCTCAACTATAGCTTTGGGCCTGGACCCAAAGTTGGAGTTGAGCCGCCACCTATCCTGGACAGAACTTAAATCAAAAACAGAGGCCTTTTTTAGTGAAAAAAACCTCATCTTGAATTTGAGTAAATATGGTACTACTGACACAGTTGTACTAATCCAAAGAAAAGAATGTTTGTTCGATTGTCACCAACAAGGAAGTACCCATAACTATATGCTTCAAATAAATAAATGAGAGAGAGAGAAAAGAGGCAACTTAATCAACAAATGCTCCAGCCCCAGTGTAGTACCATATATCACCATTCTGGAAATATGAACTCCAGGGGCAAGAAAGTAGACACACACCAAAAAGATCTATTATCCGTCAGTTCATCCTGGGATGATCTTTTTCTCATAAAAATCTTTATTTCTTTGCTGTTACTGAAATGACAGTCATTTATTAGGTGAAGTTATTTCAATAGTTTTGGTGCAACGTATGCTTAAATTAATTCCTATTAAAAAAAACCAAAAAACTTCAAACTTGACCTCAAGTCCCACTGAAGCTAATAAAAGTTGGGAAATGTATAACTAGATACAACCCCATGTATATCCAGTGCACCAGCCTCAGAGGAGCACATACTGAGCTTTGTAGAAGGATTTAACAAAGCATCCCAGTGGGATTCTTCAGAAACATGCCTACCCTAGTCCTACCCCAAGTTGCTTCATGGTTTCTTTCAACCCCCCTAGTGGGACCCATGCCTTAAGAACATGTTTCACTTGTCAGTTTGCAGTACATTCAGGTACACTACTAGTGAAGTAACACTTACAGCTAAATTTAAGCTAATATGACCCACAGAAAAGCTATGCACATCTTCATGCTTAAACATTTGTAATTTCTGCAGAGATGAGCAGGGTCATTGGGATAGAGGTAGTCCATAAAATAGCTGAACATCTAGACTCTCCAAAGTGAAACGAAACTAAAATCTCTTTTCTAATAGGTCACTGAACCGCCATTTTAAAAACAGAACCATTACTTCTTTCAACGTATGAAAAATTGAAACCCAGTACTTCAATTAGACATTCCACATACAATTTTCCATTACCCAAGTACTCTAGCCCCATAATATTAGCTTCAATTATACCCCTATCTTCATCAATAACCTTGTTACCCAAGCCTACGTGTATAACCTGAATAAAACTTGTGCAAACATTTTATACCACCCATATGAATATCCCTTCATTCTTATTAAAAACAATGCTGCCTTCAGTTGCAATTATTTTAAGCTCAGTAATACACTTAGTTCTGGAGACTTTTCCCCCTTCTGTAGAGGAGACCACACACCTCACCTATGCTTCAACAACTTTTCCTCAGAGATTATTTTTAATTGGTCTAAATCAAAACAACTGGCCTGTGAAGGGCCTTGCAGAAGGGTCATCATTGGCAAATATACAGCTGTGTGTTGCTGGCACAAGGTTGGTTAAGCTAATGTTTGCTAGTCGCAAGCCATTTATCAGGCAGATGATTTGGTAGGAGTCCAGATTTTTCTCACAAGACAAAAAGTGGAATTCAGACGCTGTCAACAAATTTAAACACTCTTGCCATCTGCCTATTCAATCTCCTCCTTTAAGATATAAAAGATAAACATATATATTCTGGATTGCTTCTGGTAGTTACTCTCCTCCTATTCAATGCATGCACATTGTTTTGACTTTGCTAGCCCTTTCATTTCTTTGAATAAACCAAACCAAAACCTTTTATTTAAGCTTCCTCATCTTTGAAAAAATTCGTCTCAGGATCAAATCGTAACAGATAGTGCCCATTTAAGTTTAGCAGAAAATGAGAGTTTCAAAAGACCTAAAAAGGCTAGGCCACCAATTCCCATTGACTTTCAATAAGACTTGGGTGTATAACTCCATTTTTCAGACCCCATTAAGAATGCCACTTTTTGGGGGGAGGCATCTTCACATTTCCTTATTGTGTTTCTCCTCTCTCTCTCTCTTCAGTAGTAGTTTGGTCAAAAAATATCTCCCTGACAAATTTCCAAGTCTCTTCTTCTCACATTACATCTCTTCCCCTTCCCATGAGTTACCTTCCAGAAATATTAGCTTTGTGCATTCCTTCAACAATAATCTATATTTTCTGTCATGACCATTATAAGTGCACATATTTGGAAGTCAGCTGCTATGAAGAGTGCAACGCCTAAGAGAAAGGACAACTAGATTAAATTTTCCAAAGCACCTATTTGAGCGAGTTATTTTTAAAACCCATAAATTAACATTAAAAAGAGAGGGAAGAATTGCTTAGAAGGGATTGTGAAATCAGCAAGATCACCAACAATGGTACATTTTTGTTTGTATGTTTGATAGGGACACAATAGAATTAATTACATAAAGTAAGGTGCTAACATGATACAATACAGGCCAATATCTGTGGCTTAAGGCTTGTAAAAACAGTTTCTTAAGTAAATGTAATGTTGAGGACTCTGACATTTCTCCCTGCACTTTATAATTAATTTAATCCCTTTGATGTTCCAAATAAAACTACGTTCTTCATGGAAGAACTTCACAGAAGTGGGAGATTATTTTGTTTTATTACTGTGATGTATAAGAATTTCTTATGCAAGTCATACCTGCAAAAATGTATTCAACATGACGGAGCTAATCAATGACAATACTATTGAGACTGTTGAACAGACACTTCCACAGAGACCATTCCAGGTTTATGAAAAATTCTGGGTTACAAATAATTCATTTCCCCCTTTATTAAATAAGTGGATATTAACAGAGAGCTGCTGATTAGAATGTACTAATATCATACTGTATATTTTCCCTCTTGACTTTGTCATCGAGGTCACCATACAATCCAAAACAGAAGAGGATAGAAGGGAGACAGTGTATGTGTATGGTTATATAAAGAAGCCTTTCATTAACCTTGCTGACCCTCCATAATTTCAAATGTCAGCAGCTAATCAAAGACTCACTGACATCATCAATGGATGGGCAGAAAAGATCTCCTGAGGGACCAATCTTTTCTCACAGGATGAAATATGTATTTATATGAACATGAGGTTACTTATATTCTGAAAATAAGTAACGTTGCATTTTTGAGCCCTGATGAAATATATTTTTAACACTATTGCGCATATAATTTATTACAAAAAAAGGTTTTATTTGTATAAATGAGAAAAAATGTGACTATTATTAGTCAAAATAAAAGAGAGCCCTTAGGAATCTCCTTATGCAGAATTTTCCAAACTTGCCTAACTATTCTATTTGGCTGCTAGCTCAGAAAGGGAAGACCTAAATTAGAATTAAAATTAGGAGGAAGATTTCCAGTTGCAAAAGAAAATAGATACTTAACATTTTATATTACAATTTGATATTAGTGAGAAATCTTTAGCATTATACTGCAAAGCATTCAAAATGCTATATTGATTGATCCTGTATTGCAGTCACATTACATCAGCTATCACTTTCCACGTCAGGGAAGAGCACAGGTAGAGTACATTTTAACAGTGTACTGCTGTACAACATGGGATGAAAAATACCTGTTCCAGCTGAAACTGCGTGTAAGGCAGAGTGTAATTACAAAGGCTGAAATTTGGCCAGAATATTCAGGTTAAGACACCTCACCTTCCAAATGATGCTACTGGAAATTCAGTGACAATAAATGGTCAGGTTCATCCCTCAGAAACAATACTTAAAACAGCCCCTCCAGTGCCTCTGCCTCTCCTCCTGTCCCCCTTCCTCTTGCTGTTTACACGTGCTGTGCAGTACGCTGAGGCTTCCTTTTGAAAGGGAGTGTGCTAACTGCTGCATCAGTACTACTGATCCATGTAGAAAACTGTGTTTTCCTTGAAGATTTTCTCTCTAATCTAGACCATTTTTCACCATGATCTAATGAGATTATAGCCCAGAGTATTACTGGTGAAGGGGTATTTTGAGCTTTTGTAGTGCAGGGAGTTAGCCACAAGACTCATTAATATTAATAGATAGCACATGGACAAATCACAGAAAAAATTATCAGGATTGCTATACCCTCACTCAACCTAAAATTGAAGTGGCAAGCAAAAAAAGGAGGCATTGCAAAACCACTCAGAAGATATATGACTACAAATAGTCTACTTCTTTGAACATCCTTTCTGAAGTATAATATACATCATGTATTAAATTTAATAAGAACTACTCATTTGGAAAGACAAAATGAAATACCCTCTCCCACTGTCCTAATGATATATATCACCTCTTATGATAATATAAACATTTTATATCCACTTGTTACAGTGTCCTCAAGACTAATTTGGGACAGTGTTACTCATCCATGAGGCAATCGCCCTAACAAAGGTAATAATAAAAATGTACTATACGTCTTCATTATCCTAAGAGCTGATGGGTTTTCTCCATCTGGGCCTGATTTTGCAGGATGCTGAACACCCTCACTTCCTAAGGAATGCCCTGAATGCATATGAGTTGCATGCAAAGTATTATATATGTGTGTAATACACATTATATGTAAGCACACCTAGACAAATCAGAGTTAGAACTATTATGTGCAACATGTCTTTATTAAACATGTTAATATAAATGAAGCGCAAAGTATACTAGGATGATTTTAAAAATCTATACATTAGTGTTGCACATATATATAATCCAAACAGCAATAAAATATTACATATGGATCACTGATGTCGTAATAGGTAATTTCAGACTAGTCCTAATCAAAAGAAGACCCTTTGCACATTACGTCATTTCAAAACACACCAGTTTTTCCCCCTTCCCGCCCCCTCCCCTCTATTGGATCTGAAAACAGCTAATTTTACCTTGAGAGAGAAAGGGAGAGAAAGAGGCTATTTATTTATTTTTGACTTTTTGAACCTTCATTATAAAAAAAAATCATTAGAAACAAGAAGGTGAAAGAGCAAAAGTGAGTAGCCCTCCCAGGGGCCAAGCATGAAACACTTGTCAACAACAAAATTATCATGGCTACTTACAGACATTTAAAACAAAAAAACCAAAAAACCCCCAAAAAGCACTTTACTAGAAGCAGCAGCTCATTAGTTCAACCCAGCTCCACAGCATCTGTCTAGATCGTGCACAGCAGGGCTTTTTGGCGCGTTTATCTAATAGCTGATTCAATCATCTATAAGATAAAAGCACCAAAAAAGCTCCGCTATAGTGCCCCATCTATACATATGTTGGTCGAGCAGGGTCCAACTAATGCAAAGCCTCTTCTGGGCATGCGCTAGGCTTGATGCGGGGGCTCACTAAGTTTAAAGTAAAGCACGATTTTAATTTTTTTTTTTTTTTTTTTTTTTTTAAACAGTAAGCAGCTCATATCACTAGAGACCAAAATCCCTTCCCCACCAATGCCCTTCTTGAGAACTAGCTGTCATCTTCTATCTTTCAGAGTGCCCACTCGATGGCCCTGGAAAACAGATGCTGCGGGAACAGAAATGGGATGGCCTAGTAAGAGTCCCATGTTCACACAATTGCTACTCCATATATATGGAACTAAACAAAGATTATCATTAAGGAGCAAATCACTGAACTAGATACCTTGATTTGGACACTTAGCAGCATAAGTTTCAAAGTAAATCTCTGGGAGTCAGATTTGTGTTTGTTTCTAGTTTTAGGCTCTTTGAAACATTTATTTTTATTGCACAAGCCAAAATCAGAACATAAGAGAAACAATGTCCTTGCACTACACTTGAATTTTGATGATTTCTCTGTAGAAGTCCTAATTATTATAATACACTCCATCTCAGAAGCCAGCCCTAGCCAAGCCAAGCAAAGTCAAGCCTAGAAATTCCTCAGAAACAGATTCATCGATGTGCAATTGAGTTCTATTCTTTCCATTTTTCTTTTCATTACACTGGTGTAGAATTATTTTTGCCTTTTACCACAGAAACTGTGGGACCTTGTACCACAGAAACTGAAAAAGTTCCATTATCCAAAGGTTAAAGGGAAGATGGAAGCACAGGAAGCATAAATGCCTCTGAAACCATCCCGAGGTATGCCATCTAAAAAGAAGGGTCAAATCCAATTCTTACCCAACACTTGCACAGAAAAGGGGTAAAGCCAGCAGGGAAGTATCACCAGTGCTGAAGGGGAACCTGTATCTGCTGGAAACCATCATTTTAAAAGATCCATGACATTTCCTTTTTCTTTTTTTCTCTTTTTTTTTTAAATCTTAAACCCCATTTTTTTAATCTGTGGGTACCAGGTTCCATTGGTCCCTCAGCATGGCTCCAGTATATGAGGAATTAAGTCCATTCTAAAATATGCAAAAGGCTACAATATTTGATGATCTCACATTAGTCTACCATGTTACACCTAGAATGTTATATATAATTCACCACAAAAACAGTGAACCGCTCTGACACTATTACAACGCAGTTACATTTTTGTTTATTCCAAGCTCCCCTTAAGTGCATGCAAAGAGAACTGTCATTTCCAACTCAAACACTAAGAAATCTTTGTTCCCCATTGAATCCATTCACAATTATCTTTTATATTTATTTTCTTGAAAAAGAAAATTTAAATATTGGCAAATTAAAGTAAATTACTTCCTTCAAGAAATTGTACGCTTTGTTTTGTTCCACAATACATCACTAGAAGCAAAGTCTAAGCTCCACTGACTTCCGAATATCAGCGGATCTGATTTCACACAAGAGTCTAAAATGTGAGTTTTAGTCAGTGATATTGTGAGCTAGTAGTCTGTTCCAATTTTATGATAATGCTGGCATTAAATTTTCACTTATAATTGTTTCCTCCTTAAACAGCTCCAGAGAGAGACTCTCACATCCCTTCATTACACATAATGTATCAAGGCATTAGATTTGCTTAAATTGTACTCTAGTGCTACCATACTGCTGACCCTTAAGTCTGTAAACAAATACATTTGTTCTCTATATATTTATGTTTTGTCTTCTAAATTGTGAGAAAATGAGCCTAGAATCTTCAAATTGTAATTGTATCATCAAAGCCTGTTGAGAATACGATAAAGTAACCAGAAGTTAAATTATCAATAAGAGTCATTTATTTTGCATTTTTATTTTAAAGAATACTTATGAGAATTGTGATAAATTAGCAGTGACAAACTACTTCTTGCAGGCTGATTTTGTGTGGAGAGTTTAATTAAACATTGCAGCTGTTTATCTCTATGGTGATTAAATTTTCATATGTAAATTACATGTATTAAGATCAAGATACTTATGTAAATGTCACTTGCCTTAATGTTTTGTGTTACTGTTATTAACATCTAACCATCAGCTTGTAATCTTCTTGTATTGCATTACATTGGCATGCACTACATGACTAAAATAAGTAGATTTATATCTTAATAACAAACAAGTTTTAAAAAGGAACTACATCTGACTATGTAATTAAGATGTAGATAAAAGCCAGAAATAAACTGTCAAATTCAAACTGTTGTAAATTTAGATTTTCATTGGTTAAAGCCTCATGCATTACATGCCACCCATCTACCTGCAAGCAAATATTTCAGCAGAACATAATTACAGCATGTACTAGTATCTTCAGATACAAAGAGCCAAATTCTGATTTTAGAAATATACAATCTACTATATACATTTTGGGATCCAATATTTGCTTGGATGTCAGTGGCCTAATTCTCCCCTTAAAACATCTATACCACTACCTTTTATCAATTTAGACTATAATAATTGAGACAGTTCTTCAGCATCTGATCTTTTCTTGAATATCTTCAGTGGTGATGGCTATAACTACTTCCTGTAGTTTCTGATATATGATCAAAATATTCATTAGATGTATTATATCGAATGTATTTAAAGTAAACTAGCACCACCTATCCATGTATAACCAGACACTGTCATCTTCAAGTTAAAATATTTGCTACATACAAGTTTTAAATATAAGCATCTGTCTGAACAGCTAATGGAATACCAGCAGGAGTTTTACCTCTTGTAGTTTAATCTAGGCATCTCAATCTGTTGGGAAATACAAAACTCTAAAACTCTTGGTTCAGAGGTGATGCCTTTTATTAGACCAACTAAAAACAGCAAACAAAAAATCTCTCTTTGCAACCTTTCAGGCACACGCACCTTCTTCAGGCTGAGGAGAAAACAAAGATTGTAGAAGTCCTTTTAGGTAGAAAATAAACTTCATGTTGCACAGAGAAAGTTGAGGCTGGACATATATTCCCCAGGGTCTGATAGAGTTATTTTTCAGTTGGTCTAATACAAGGTATCACCTCTGAACCAAGATTTTTAAAGTTTTGTATTTCTTTGTCTCAGACCAACATGGCTACAAAATAGATCCCTGAAACATGGAATATATTGTTTTTTAGCCGGTTTTGGAAAAATAAACTTCATTACTAAACAAGAAAAAAAGATTTCTGCACTTCCCTGACCGCTTCTCAGATCTGACACCTCCAGGGAAGAGGGCAGCCTTACCTGCACATCAAAGAGCGACTGGCACAAAAGGATTTGCAAGTCCAGCCTCAACTTCCCTTGTGCAAAATGAAGTTTATTCAGTGCAAGCCTGAAAGCTTGCAAAGAAAGAGTTTTTGTTTTTGCTATGTTTAGTCGGTCTAGCTGGCACCTGAAACAGGTACACAGGACAGTTCTACCTGCCTTGCATGCCTGTGTTAACAGGAGGTGTAATGTAGGGTTGAACTTGGAAGGACTGCAGCAGGATTGAGGGCTCCTGCCTGCTTTAATTTAATCAGAGAATCCTAATGCAAGCAGGAGAGTGTGCTAATCCCTCAGCCCTTCCCAGGCACACTGCAGCACCTCTGAAAGGGTCTTGCAGCATCCCAGCTGAGAATCAGTCACTTAGACAAAGGGAAATTTTACATTCAGACTTTAGAATTCAAAGAAAAAGAAAACACAAATTCTACCTCTTTACCTATTCTCAAAATGAGCAAATGAATCATAACCATTTGTTTAGTGCATTTATTGTGCACTATTTATTGTGCAGCTGAGCAGACAATGAAAAAAAAAAAATGTACCAGGTCACAATCCCAGATAGGCCTCCAAAGATGCTTTTCAACAATATTGCATCTCAAATAGCTTGGAAATCAGCACTTCTAAATCCAAGGTATTGTTTTTTTAGGAACAAGAGGAAACAAGTATGTTTTTTTACAGAAAAAGAAATTAGATGTGCTGTCCTCATTTAAATACCTCAGAATTTATTTTAATAAAAACCTGAGCTGGAATAAACTCATTAAAATTTAAGCATTAAATCAAAATAAGCCATAGGTGGAGTTTTATTCTTTTAAAATAAAGACAGGTAAAAGGGCAGTGCTGGTATCATTAAAGGTCAACAGATCTACAGTAGAGGTCATTTTATTGTATGGTGTGGAGCCATGGGGTGCTGAATAGGGCTGTGTGAGATTAAAGGGTCTCCTGATTTGATTCGGACTCAGAGATTCGGCCACTGAATCAGACCAAATCTCCACCGAATTGAATCAGTGACCAAAGCTTCGCGCAGCCCTAGTGCTGACCATTCCAAAATAGGAAAAAAATTCTAATGACTTTTTAAGGCAGCTTTTCTCTCTAGTGAACTCTATGACAGGGAGACTTGTGTAATCTGATATGGGGCTGTTCAATATGAAAACTTTTAGCTCAGTTGAGAACTAAATTATTGGATAAAACTAGAGTTTGTATCTCTATCAGATACAGTTATTACCTAGCAATATTTCTTGATCAGCTTATAACATTTATCCATCCCTTACCAACCATCATAATGGCTGTTTATTAGCTTTGACAGTTAAAGCAAGTAACCTCAAATGAAACAAATAGATTAGAAAGTACTATCATCAGTATTAGAATAGGACAAAGATTGTACTAGAAAAATATAGAACTCTAATAAAGAAGAGATTAATTCTGCCATTCATGTTTCAAGTCTAACCTTTAGTTGGCTCAATTTCTGGATTTTGTAAAAACAAATTAAGTAACCAAATGGCAGTTGTTAATACACAAAATGAGATAAAACTCTTTAAGATGCTTGAGAGCTTTTTTAAAGAAATAAATAATCAGAGGAATGAAGAGGCCTCATTTCCTTCTATAACCATCTGGGAAGTACATGGATCTCTATAGACTCAGCATCATTTCAAAAATCAACTCCAAGGGCAGAAGAATCCTTTGAAGATGCCCCCCAACAACTTTAAGGATCCTCTGGTGGGATGGCTAAAGATAAGCAATGTCAAGAGACTCCGATTTAGTTCAATAACTCTTATTAAAGAAAAACAACTGAGCTTTGAAGAATGAACAGTGAACTAACTTGAGAGTAAGAAATAATACTGGGATTGAGCTGTAATTTTTATCAATACTACCATCCAGTGACAGTCTCTTTGGCTTCTGGAGTGCAAAAACTGGGTTTCTCAGCTCTCTGACCTTAAATTCAATGTTTCCTTTCACTCTAGAGTCTTCTGTTATTGCTCTGGGATTATGTTGGAATGGTTACTTTCTTTCCAACCTTCCTTTCCCAAATTAAAAGTATAGTGTGTTGCTCCTTCCAGCCCCATCACGTGTCCACTGTCAGGAGATTGTTTAAATTTTGACCAACCCTATTTCTTCACAGGCCTTAATAGAGGACCTTTGAACTCTACAGTCTTTTCTTTCTGCATTGCTTCTCAATCCACAACCTTTCAAAGATTCCTTATTCTTCCAGGCTGCATGAAAGTGAGCGTACTTTGGGTAAAGAACTAGATTTCTGCTAGAAACATGATAAACTAAATAGCACATGCTAAGGTATAGAAAAAGTCAAATTTAAATAAATTCCACAAGGTGCAGTGGGGTGTAAGTGGCAGTAGACAGGAGCACAGGGTCCCAGGGCTCAGGGCCAGCAGCAGCATGAGCCAGCCGGGTTGGCTCCTGCTGCATTCTGTGGTGCCAGTGCTGCAGCCAAGAACCGCGTGGCATAGCATGGAGACAGCCAGCCTGGCCGTGCACCTCCCAGCTGTGCACAGTTGCTAGCTGCAATGCCAGGACTGCAGAACGCAAGAGACAGCCTGGACCCCACGGTCCCTAGAGGTAGCAACAGGAGCCAGCTATCACGGGAACCATGCGCCTGCAGCTCCTGTGCTGGAGCTGGCTGTCTTTCCCGCCCCATGCTATGCATGTCCAAGGGCTCTGCCAGGAGCGGAGGGAGCCCTGCCCTCTGCTTTCCTGCAGAGTCCAATACAGGGCTTCCCCTGGTGAGAGTGCAGGAGCTGTAGATGCAGAGCCCCTGTGACAGAGCTGATGGGGCAGGATGTGCCCCTCACCCCCGCATGAAGCACTGGCTGGAGCTGTGCCCTGCCATGCACCAGCATCTGCACTGGGCATAAGCTCTTGGATCCCCCACTGCCTACTGCCGGCAGCAGGAGCTGCACGCCATGTGGGAAAGTGTGTGGAGGGTTCCCACACTCCCCCAACAAACTTCACACATCCACACCCTGCCCCCACATATACACACACTCACACAATCTCCAACATATTATTCCCTCCCACTCAGCCACACCCCTTCAACTCCCCCAGACACCCCACCATACACACACTCCCACCCATACCCTCTAACACACAATATATAAAAAGAGTAAGACTTTATTTTTGAGTTATTACAGTACACAAACAAATCATGACAAATATTTTTTGTAATAAAATTAAAATGTTTTAGTAGGCATTTGACTTCTAGTGTATTATTTCTTTTATTTCTGGTTCTATAATGGCAAACTCCCCCTCCCAAAAGGAGTATTTCTGGGGGGCAAAGGGAGGGGCTTCTGGTGGCAAAGGTCTGGGGTTAGGGGGTGGGACTTCCGGTCCCAATATAGCAACCAGGGGTGGGCGCAAATGTCATGGGGCTACCCACACGGCCCTAGACAACTCACCAAAACTCATTAAGCAGTACTCCAGTGGAAATAGTTGCTTGCCCCTGCTCTAAAACAAGCTTCATCCACCCAATCCTGCTTGCATGAAGCAAACCTAAAAAATGAGCCGGGGAAGTCACTCCAGGGGCGCTCCATACAGTCCCAGTCCCAAGTTCCTTCACAGGATACCCATAGAGGAAGATTTACCAGAAATTAAATAATTTGGGGTGTTATTCAAGGAGACAACAGCAAATCTGTAAAGTGTGCTTCAGACTGATGTTCCACAGAAGTGCTGGGGACAGAAAGCAATGCCATATAAAAACCTTTTTTCCTCTAATGCAACCTAGAAGAAGGTTATGGAACAAGTGAAGGCTATTTCCTACTTTAGATGAAGGATAAATAAACAGTATAAACCTCATTTTCTACTATTATTCTTCCCCACAGGTTACTATAGCAGGAAAAAAGCTAACTTTTATAGGTAGTCACATTTCCCTTTGCAGGTTTTTCCCATTGTTAAATTGACATTGTTATAAAGTTCAGTCAGCTGTGACAGTTTCCAAAATCTCTGGCACATTGTTTCTAAAGGAAGTCTTCTCTATAACAGTGAGAAAACAGTTCTCATTTACTGAATACATATATTTGCATAATTAAGTCTCATTTGCATATGGCATCACAAACAAATACCAAATATAACAGCATGTTCATAATGTGGAGCCTATGGCCTGGTCCTGACAGCCAAGCCTTGCCTGTGTAATCTTAAGTGCCTTCCACTCATTATGGCCACCATTCAGCACTTGGAGGTGTTAAAACCACAGACTCCTCAAATCATACACCTACACAGGCAACTGATTCACTTCAACGCTGCTATTCTGGCAGCAAGGCACTGCATATCAGAATGCAGCCCTATATTCAGAAATGGTTTCAACCTATGATGCCTTTAAGTGTTTACAGGCTTTCAGTTTATCTTTATTACAACCATCCCCATGATATAAAAACTGGACTATGGTGTCATAAAAAGACAGAGACAAGAGGAACAGCCTAATTGAAAGGGGAAAAGCTTATATTTCCTCTCACAAATCGCAGTAATCATCAATAATCAGAGGGAAAGTAAGAAGTACTGAATATTTTATGGGGTTTTGCAAATTACTACATTATCATAAAAATTGCCTGAATGTCTTGGTAGCTCTTAAATGGGGATAGATAATGATGAAGTTCACCAATGGACATTTTTCTTCAATAAGAAAGAAAGCCTTGCTGTGCAGTGTTTAAGTTTAGTTTACCATAAAACTTCTTTTATTCATTGCCTTGCTGTCTACTGAAAATAACAGCCCTGAATAATAGCAATAACTAGTTTACTTGGCAGCAGATGCACTACAATTACCAAAAGTTAATTAGAATTATTAAAACAACAAACACAATGTCACTGATATTATATACATTTAATAGTAGAACCCAACAGTGCATCTGATTCATAAATTATGTTATATTATTTTAATGCCTCTTCTGGTTTAGCAGATTAAATACTGATGGATTCTCCTTTCATAATGGGTTGGTGGATTATATTATATTTATATGGACCCTAAAAATTAAGCTATGGAGCAGAACTATAAACAGCTTGCTGTCTCAGTTGAACAGTAAAGTAAATGGCAGTGCATTCTCCCTGCTAGTTTGCCTACAATATAAAATCTTAAAAGTCCAGTATCACTCTGAAAAGCAAGTGACCAAACATACTATATTTACCCACATACAGCACATCTTTTTCCCCAGAAACACAGCCCCAAAAATGGAGTGTTCATTTTAAACAGGGAAGCTGTTTTCTTTACTGGAAAAGAAGCAAACCTGGAGACACTGTGAATGCCATGTGGCTGCTAAGATGGCAGAGCACCCCGTTAGCCCTTTCACAGCCATAGCTATTAGCTGAACCATTGTAGCTTGTGCACGAGGCAGCAAGTGAGCTGCTGGTAGTAGCCTGATGAAGTTTGTGACATGGAAGCAACATAGTTTTATAGGAATATCTATGTACACACACACACACAATGTTCAGCTAACAATGTTCAGCTCTGAGAGCCACTCTAATTAAAGTGCCACCACATCTGTTTAACAAGCTTTAAATAAAAGTGGCTCCATCTCCATTTTTATGTGCGGGAACACTGATACACAAGACCCAGGATCTGCTGGAGTACAGCAATTGCCACAGTCCAGCAGATTCTATTAATAGAGTCCTACTCCGACACGCTGGAATTCCAGCATGTCCGAGCAGCCTCCGCACTCATGTATAGGCGCCCTAAGAGTCTTGCTACTTCTCTTGCAAGGGTCTGGGGCCTGTGACACAGTAAATCCACCTAAAAACATAGGCCAGGTACAAACATTACACTTTTACCAGTATAAGTGATCAGAAACCCATCTATACTTAAACAGAATAGAAGTTTGGCACACAGACTGGTTTAAAAATGGTAGAACTGGGTCCAAGATTTATTTCACCTTGCTCTAGAATAAGTTATAGTACCTTTTAAGGCATTGGTTTCTCAGCCTTTTTCAGACTGAAGGCACCCCTCAGAAAACACCAGCTTTTAGCATTCACTTATTTTCTGACTATGGAAAAATAATAGAGCAATTTTTCTGTTACAGAAACTCAGAGAGACCATTACAGAGCAGAACTTTTTTGATATTATGATTCCTTTTTAAAAGTCTCTGGGCACATCCACACATACAAGCACGTGCGCTTGCAGTAGCTCAAATAGAAGCGGTGAAAATTTGAACAGGGGCTTTTTGCCTCAGCACATGTGCTCGGACATGCACTTCATTGTGGAGCAAATTGTGCCACTTGGGGCAAAATAACCCCGCCTGGCTCCTCCTAGATCTGCAGCCAGGAGGAGCTAGAGCCTGGGGCCAGCATCTGTGCTGTCCCCAGCAATATAAAAAGCTGCCCTGGCAAGTAGCTCAAGGCTACTTGCTTTCAGGAGCTTCTGTGGCCCAGCCAATTGGTACCTAGGGACACTACCCTTTGTGCCATCTGGACTGCTGAAGCAGCCCTGAGAGTTCCCTGCACCCTTTACCCACTGTAGCAGTCTAGCAGTGGGAGCTGCTGCCTGGCTGTGACCTGCTGTGCACCTGCCAGACCCATATGGGGATTGTACAGCCAGTAGAGGCATCTGTGCCTCTGGGCCAGCTGCCAGTAGGCTGTGGTTGCAGAGTTGGCCTCTGTGTGGCACTACTGCCATGTGTGCCCTCTGCCTGGCCATCTGAGCAGCTATTGCCTGGAAGATGTTCTAGGTATGGTGGCCTACTTTGAACTGTCAAGGCGTGTCCTCCTGGCCCTAATTGGCCAGGAGGTCAGCCACAGCCAGTTGGGTCCCAGGGGCCATCTCTGAGCAGGCAGGGTTCTGCCACTGGCCTCCCGAGCAGGAATTCTGGTGTTCCCTATTGGAAAGCTGAAAAATCACTGATAAAAAAAATCCCAAAGTCACTCTTTAAAATACCCCAAAATCCATGTTCCTCCACAATTAAAACAAAAGACCACTATAAAAAGACAGATAGAGACAGCGATCAGTTGGGCAATGTTTTATTGATATATCTACAGTGTTAAAACAATGTGGAAGCCTACCAGTGTCTCTATCATAATATGAAAGTGAACTGTAAATACATGTTTCATGAATATATATTTTGCTGCCCCCACGCAGGGGCCAAATGGCCCCCACAGAGGCTACTCCCCCTGCAAGGCCCACATGCCCCATCCCAGTCCCCTGATTGCTGCCCTACCTGGCCCCATCCCCTGCTGGCTGTTGCAGTCCCCCCCCACAATAGCTGCCCCAACCAGACCTACCCCCACCCCCGCAGACCCCCCCAATGGCTGCCCCGCCCAACCCCATCCCCCACTTGCATCCCCAGGCCCCCATGGCTGCCCCCCCAACCCCAGGCACAGTCACTTTAAAAAAAAAAGGAAAAAAAAAACATTAAAAAAAGGGAGTGGGGGAGCCTCTACTTAGCCTAGAAACAGGGATCGGGGCAGACTGGGCGGGGGATGGGGATGGGCAGGGAAGGTATCGGGAGCCTCAGGGGGGCAGGTGGGCCGTGGGGCTGGGCAGGGTAGGGCTGGGGCCAGCAGGAGTCCCACCCCATAGTCCCTTCCCCCCTCTTCCAGCCCCCCCTCAGCCCCTTACTTACCAGCACTGGAGCCCTGGTGCTGAATCACGCTGCCTGGCAGACAGTGTGCTTCAGCACCAGGGCAAGGGCCAACCACAAAGATGCTCTGGCAGCCAGAGCATCTATGTGGAAGACCCAGCCTCCAGTTGCCTCACTTTTTTTAACTTCATTTTTTTTAGACCCCTGGATATCCAGGGGTCAAATTTTGCCCCTGCATTGCAAACTTGAACCACAGGGAATGTTTTTTTGTTCCTGCACGTGCCTCTTGCCCCATCTCAAAGGGGGGTTGAGACAGGGCAAGAGACATGTGTGTGCTCACCTGGATGCACCCTCTGAGTTTAATCTTATGAATAACAACATGTAGATGTTTTCACATCTAACAGTGCTAATATTGTGCAGCCCCCTACAACATCCTTAAAAGGATTTCAAGGCATCTCAGTGTTGAGAATCACTGTTCTAAGGATATCAATTATTTAAGACAAAATAAAAGTTCTGTATAATAAAAGGGCTGCTTATTTCTGGAGCTCCAGAGCCACCTGTCCTTGGCACTGTTGCGCCAAATATTCTGGGAGAATGGAATGACCTGCTTTGCTTAGTGATTAACCAAATGCCCCCACACATATAAAACTGAGAAGCCAAAACTTGCAGTCCATATAAGTGGTGCTCAGACTCTTTATTATTATTCTCTTTTAAGGTAATTTTGGTGCATTTTAACCTGTCTAACTGGTTGTCCAGCCTTAAACACATAAATGGAACCTTAGGTTGTTAAATAAGCTCTTTAATCCAACTCCCACATCATGCCCATTTATTTAGCAGTGACAAGCCTACTCCCCCAGCCTCTCTTGCATATATCATCATGATCTGGAGACAATCCAGAAAGGGATTTGACAGTCACCCCACAGTTATACCAAGCAGTATGAAAAGTAATGGGAGCCAACCAATCTCCTGTCATGCCATGTGTACAGCAAAAGATTGGAGGGGAAGGAGTGCAGGCAGCAGATACTACTATGATTGATACCACCTGTATTCTCCTCTTGTACCATAGTTACTTAAAAAAGTTCAATTCAATTTTGCAATTTAAAAAAAACTCTCTTGTAAGTCTCCAGGTCAGACCACACTCTCGTACATGTTTTCATTGTACATGCTGTAAATTTATTTATTTTTATTCATTTAACTAGTTACTGTGGCCAAACCAACTGTAAACATGCCCAAAATGTTTTATTGAAACATTAAATGAACAACAGCAATCTACACAATTCACTAGAGTACCACCCATAGCCCTGAGGTAGCCAGCACAGAAGATTGCATCTAATTTGATATGGATTCAGCAGGAACATAAACATTTTACCCAGCACAAACCATAAAATTCATCAGAGAAATTACTCCAAAAACATTAGCAATTCTGTACCCTAAAGGTTTTTAAAAGAATTGCAAAAGGTTATGCCAAGCTCTGTAACACGCACATAAGGTATTTTATAACCCCTGAAGTAACACCTGACTATACATGTGATTACTCATTAGAGTCACCATGCATGGCATGAACATGAGGACATGTGTCAACCCTAACTTACCCAGACTCCCTGGAGCCCATCCCTGCTAACTGGGGTACTTTCTGACTGTAGGGCTCAGCTAAGGAGTCCATCTGTGTCCAAATATTACTCATTGAGAAAAATCACATACCACATGATGCAGCTGGCACTCTCTCTATATACATCATGTTAACTGTGCTATCTTAGCATCCAAATAATTATGGAGGCATCTCAGTCTTGTCTCAGGTTCCCAAAAGCACATTATAAACTAAGAGTGTAATTGAATGTTTTATGCAGCCTCATACTGTTTGGATATAATCGACATAAATCATGACAGAAAAGAAGAGGTTGGATCCCCCAGAATGATGGAGGCAGCAATATCCCAATGATGACTGAGTCAAAAGAAGGCTGGCTTATCCAAGCATATAAATGTGTGATGATCAGACCCCTGGCATCATGAACCTTGCCAGGACTCCCCACATCACTGGGTTTTACCAAGTCCTGAAGAACAAGGGAGCACTGCGGTGAATATATTTACTGGCATGTTCAGGAGGACAAGCTATGGGCACATGTATGCCATCAATCACCCCAACATAGCTTAGAAATCCCATTTTATGGGATTTATTGTTATTTCAAGCTCACCTCTGATGCCGATAACCTACAGAAAACTAACTTTCATAATAGGGTGAAGCCACCCTCCGTGGCCATATTTGACTTTCAAACACATGGCTGGGTATCCATGGAGTTGACACCAATCTGTATCTGTACAAGACTTTTATGGCCTCCCTCAATCATGTGGTCCAGTACTGGAGGGGTAAAGCAATTTTCTTGCATAGGGACATGGAAGTTTCCTTCTCATGTTGAAGTTCTGGTGCCACTGTTAGACGTGATTACAAAAACTGGTTATCCAACCACTGATTCATTTCCTTGCTTCAGATATGCTATTTCACACTTGGGGATAGGGCAGCAATCTCTGTATGCAACAGGTCGTGCAACCCAGCACACACACTTCCTTAGATTCATAGACATTAGGGCTGGAAGGGACCTCAAAGATCATCAAGTCCAGCCCCCTGCCCCAGGGGCAGGAAGTCAGCTAGGGTCAAAGGACCCCAGCAAGATAAGCATCCAGATGTTTCTTGAATAAGTCCAGAGTAGATGCCTGCACCACCTCTGGAGGGAGTCTGTTCCAGGTCTTGGGGGCTCGGACAGTAAAGAATTTTTTTTTCTGATGTCCAGCCTAAAACGGTCTTGGAGGAGTTTATGACCATTGGTCCTTGTTTTTCCTTGGGGCACTCTGGTGAACAGATGTTCTCCCAGATCCTGATGAACACCCATTGCCATCATCCTTGTCCTTTTGCCTTGCCCTGTAAATCATACCTTCTAGGGTCTCTTTGCACAACTTCCTCTGACATTAACACTTGAGCTGCAATCATGAGAACTATTACCAGTAAATCCAGTTGGATCACACAGGTACAAACACACTTGACTGAAGAGTATACTGGGCCAAAGAGGTGCATAGTTTCCAAATTTTGGGGTTGCTGAAGAAAAGCAAGTTGTTGAACAATGTACCAGACCTATTCCTGCTCTATACAGCTATAGGAAACCCAAACTATCACCTGAGGCCATTGTACTGCATACAAGTTCAAAAAACACTTTTGAAAACACAGAGTAAGATGGGTATAGCACAAAATGTATATGGGGGAAGGATTAGTCACATGGCTTAAGTTGGCACACTACAGCACAGTGCACCTGGATTCTTATCAAGGTAGTATATACTCAAAGATAAAGGCCTTGTAAACTGTTGACACTTTGGGTCAAATTCTTAGCATGAAAATACACAGCACTCTATGTACTTAATAGGATTCATATGCTCACCAGAGTAAGCACTTTTGCAGTTTTCCAGTAACAAATAAAAAGCCATTGAAGCTACCCTACTCTTCTCTACAAAAAGTTGTTCCTTTTCCAATGTGCTCCTTCTGTTTGCTGTATCGAGGGATTTTTACTAATTAAATAATTTCACACCATATTATCCATAGTTAACATGAAACCAAGCTTTACTAATTTGATCTCCATATGTCTAGCACTATTCATTCATGCTCTGTCACCTACCTACAGACACACACAATATTTGACCTCTTCGTCTCTCTTCTAAAGCTGAAAGCACATTCCAAGGATATTATAAGTTAAAGGAGCCAAGTAGGGGGTTAGCTGAAATTTAGCTAACTTCTAATTTGATTTAGCTAGACACTCTGGAAAGTGGTTTAATATTTGCCATCATCACTTATTAATGTGGAGTAAGGATAAAGAATGCTTTCATTTAACATGATAGATTTAAAGTAAGTTGAGACTTAGAGAGTCAACAGCCATGGGACAAAATTGCCTAAGCAATTTTAAACAAATGTTGTTCTTTCAAGCTTAAAATGCTTAAGAGATGATAGTGTCAACTCCAATTTTATGTCCACCAAAGGAGCAGGTTTTGATCCTATTACTATCAAATATGTAATAAACTTGCTGACTCTGCCTTCATCCTAAACTTGGTCCTCCCCCTATGCAACCTTTCAAGGTTTCTAGAAATATTTTTGAAAGTGGAAGAGATATGATTTAAAAAAATGCATTTGTTTGTCATACTTAATACTTCAGATTTATCTTTTTCACTGTCCTAGTTCTGTACGTAATACAGCTTTACCTTTACTATCATGTTACTGTGACGGCCTCTATTTTAGCCAACCTAAGGGAACTTAAAATGGAGACCAAGCTTACAAGCCAAAGAGATATAACAACTAATATCTTCTCTCAGTGATCACAGGGGTAACAGAGTCACTCACCAGCAGATTACATAAGGGTATGACTGTGAGAAGTTGATTTAGTAACACAATGCTGATCAAAATTTCTAAGTCAGTATAGACAAGGGCAGGTCAGACTTCAGTGTCATATCATCTAGTCAAACATTATTAACGTAATATATGGAAACACAGAAGCATAGAAAGTTAGGGTTGGAAGGGGCTTCAGGAGTTCATTTAATCCAATCTAGTCATCCGGTCCTCAAAGCAGGACCATCCCCAACTAGATAGTCTCAGACAAGGCTTTGTCTAGCTGGTTCTTAAAAACCCCCAAAGATGGAGATTCCACCACCTCTCTGGGTAACCTGTTCCAGTGATTTACTACCCTCCTACTGAGAAAGCTTACCCAAATATCTATTATCTAACCTAAACTCCCCTTGCTGCAACTTGAGATCACTTCTCCTTGTTCTGTCATCTGTCACCATTGAGAACAGTCTAGCTGCACCCTCTTTGTAAGCACCCTTCAGGCAGCTGAAGGCTGCTATTACATCCCCCCTCAGTCTTCTCTTTTCCTGACTCAATAAGCCCAGGTCCCTCAGCCTTTCCTCAAAAACCATGTGCCCCAGCCCACTAACCATTTTTGTTGCCCTCTGCTAGACAATCTCCAATTCGTCCACATCCTTTTTCTGGTGGGGCGCCCAAAACTGGACACAGTACTCCAGATGTGGCCTCACCAGTGCTGAATAGATAGGAATAATCACTTCTCTTTGTTCTGCAGGCAATGCTCCTACTAATGAAGCCCAGTATACCATTAGCCTTCTTGGCAACAAGGGCACAGTGTTTGCTCATATTCAGCATATTGTCCCCTGTAACTCCCAGGTCTTTTTCTGCAGAGCTGCTGCTTAGCTAATCGGTCCCCAGCTTGTACCAGTGCATGGGATTGTTCCATCCTAAGTGCAGGACTTCGCATTTGTCCTTATTGCACCTCATCAGATTTCTTTTGGCCCAATCCTCCAATATGGTCACTCTGAATCCTAACCTTACCCATCAGCACATCTACTACTTCCCCTCCCCCACCCCAAGCTTGGTATCATCTGCAAACTTGTTGAGGGTGCACTCTATGCCATCTTCCAGGTTGTTGATGAAGAAATTGAACAAAACAAGTCCCAGTGCACTCACTTGATACCAGCTGCCAGCCAAATATCAAACCCTTGGTTACTAATTTTGAGCCCAACAATCCAGCCAGTTTCCTATCCACCTTACAGTCCATTCATCCAACCTGGATTTTCTTAGCTTGCTTGCAAGAATGTTGTGGGAAACCATATCAAAAAGCCTTGCTGAAATCAAGGTACATCACATCCACTGTTCCCCCTGCATCCACAGAGCCAGTAATCTCATCATAGATGGCAATCAGGTTGGTACCGCATTATTTTCCTGCCCTTGGTGAATCTATGTTGATTGTAACCAATCATCTTCTCCTGCAAGTGCTTAGAAATGGATTCCTTGAGGACCTGGCTCCATGATTTTTCCAGGAATTGAGGTGAGGCTCAGTCTGTAGCTCCCCAGGTCCTCCTCCTTCTCTTTCTTAAAGATGAGCACTATATTTGCCCACTTCCAATTGTCTGGGACATTTCCCAAATTGGCACAAGTTTTCAAAGATAATGGCCAGAGGCTCTACAAACACATCTGCCAGCTCCCTCAGCACTTCTTACTCTTCACATCCCTTGCATCAAATTGTTCTTCTGAAGACCAGGATTTATACACGCATAAGGCATCATAAATAGTGATGCCTATATTTACCCAACAGTTTCCATTATAGAGTTTGTTTTTGCTGCTTTGCTACTTTGCCAAAGTCAAAGCATTTGCACTGAAGTTCTTCATGTGTCTGCCTCATGCTAAATTTTCAGGTCATTTTTAACCTAAAATTGAGATGAAAAGATGGGGGAGGAAACATATTTTGCTCATATTTATACTCTCATGATAACAAGACAATCTAAGCAGCTCTGTATTACAAAGCAGGAAGCTTCATTCTATTCTGATCTCTGCACTGGGTCTTTTTCTTTTTCCTAAGAAAAGTCACCCAAAATTGGTCAAGTTATTGGACTCCAAAATGCTGCAGGTCTTCTGTACTCTGAAGAAACTTGCCAGAGAATTCAGCTCTCTCTGAAGACTTCATATGCAATAAGCATGCCCTGGGCCCCAACACCTCTTACAGGCCACATATATGCCAATTCTAAAAGTGACTGAGCAGGCTCCATCCCAGTGCTTTTGGAATTGAGCAAAATTCTTCGGGGCAACTACTTCTCCCAACATCTGGGGGCTGCTCTGACAGTAAACACAGGGACCTTCTCCCCTGTTCTCTCAATACCCACCCCCCAACTCCCTTAATACCTAACAGTATGGAGATGTATCTGAATAATGCAGGAAGAACTTTAAAAAAGAGAAACACCGAGCACGAATAGAAGGGGCATATGTGAGAAAAATGGAGGAAAGGAGCAGGAACCAAATTGGGCAAACATGTTAAATGGGGGTTGGGATGAGGGGAGAAAGAAGAGCTGGGTAGGGTAGGTTGGATCATAGGAGGGGCAGAGGCAGGGCAGTCATCAAACAAGTTCAAAACAAACTCAAGATCAGAGTATTTCCCCATCCAGTACCTAGAATTTAACTCATAAGCCCAAGTCTCTACATTTATCTGCGATTATCAAATACATATCAAGAATACAAAGACACTTGCATATTTTATCTTCTTGTAACCTGGCTGCACCCCAAAATGTGCTGCTCCCCCTTCAATTGGAGCAGATAGGTGGTCAGGCAGGAATGCTGCAAGAGGGGTCTGCTGTGCAGGCCAGCCTCCCCTCTAATTCTCTACAGAGTCAGGCCAGAACAGCTTAATTATTTACAGGATTATTAATATACAGGTAATAATATTTACAGGTTTATAAGAAAGAATTGGCAAATATATACAATATCCAGATCACTCAAATACCATTATGCTCTATAATCAAAGGCCTAAGGGACCACTACCTCAAGTGGGCATGGGTCCCTACACAGGTAAGCAGCTTTCAGTAACAGGTAGTATAACAAAGGCAAATAAACACAGGTATTAACAGGCAAGTTCAAACAAGAATAACAACAACAAGAAGTAAATACAGGTAAATCTTAAATAGATGACATAACCCAGGACACATTAAAGGATAACAATACATAAATAACTATTTACAATATATGAGGTGCAAGTCCCCTGTTCCAGGTACCCACATGGATGGATCCACTGAGTGGTCCTCTAGGGTGCCAAACCCTGGCACCTCCCCTAGGGGGAATAATGGGAGGGTTCCAGTACCTTCTCAGCCCCCAGTGCCCACCCCCAGTCACTGATCTCTCAGGACCCTCCTTTCAGGGCTTCCTCCCCTGTGGGGACCTATTCCCTGGGTACTTACAGATCTGGGAAGCAGACTGGAAGGAGCTCCTGGAGCCATGGGTACCTTGTCGGGGCCACCTGGGGCCCTGACTTCTGCCCTTGTTGGGGCTTAGGCCACCTTATGTGGGTCCCAATACCCAGGCCCCTCCTGGGCCCTCAGCCGCACCATGCTGGTGCCTCTAAGGTACCCGGCCTAACACCAGGTGTAACAGCTGAGAATTATCTGTGTGATAAAGGTGCTTGCTGAATGCTCTCTGAATGTGAGGATTAGACCAGGTGCTTCTTGTCGTTCACTCATGTATTAGAGCTGCATGTTGCCGATAAGAGTTTAATTAAAGTAAAAGATTAGTGAGGCCTTGTATGTAGTAGCTAGTTAAAATTAACCTTATCAGAACAATGCAAAGGCTTATACTGCTATTAGTCAGTCAAATGGAGTTCGCAGTGAGTGGCTGTGAGTCCACAGCACAGCTCAAAAGTTATAAATTGGCTAACACATCCAGAAGTTACCAGAAGAGAGATGCAGCATTGAAAGAGAAGCAACTAGTTTAGAAATGATCTGCTGACCTGGATTCAGTGCGCTCATGGATCTCAAGGAGCCTGAGGACTGAATACCAGGGCCTTTCCTGGTACCCCTCAGACAGCACAGATCAGGAACACCTGACTTTGCTGAGCTTTATAGAAGAGGAACTTGTTGTACATCAGGCATCAGAGGTCACTGCCAATAAGTTGCCAATGCAAATTGTTATTGTCTGTCATTGTTGTCTTGTTATATTATGCGTAGTTGTGGTTTTGTTAAGTGAATAAACCTTTCTTACCTTTTACTCCCAACCACACTCTCAATCCTGAACCCTCCACTGGTGGCTGGGACATAAATTGGCATTACAAACAGGATTGAGAGGCTCTGGTCCAGAGAGAAAAGGTCAGAATGGAGGGAGTTGGGTGGGCCCCATTGGTGGTTTTGCTTAAGGAAGTGACAGGGATGAAGAATAAGGTGGGATAAGGGTAGGTTGAGACCTGCCTGGAGTGACCCAGGAACCATACCCGATTACTGGGCTAAGTTTGCTGCTGGTGCCTGGGGTAAACCCAAGAAGGGGTGCCTGTTGTGGCTGCTGGCCACATGCCTGAAGTTACGGGCTGAAGAGAATGCCAGCTCCAGGAAAAGGTCACCTGGTTGAGTAAGGAGTTAGAAGACATGAGAGATTCCAACAATGTGGCGTGCGACGCTGCACGAGCTGCCCAGAGTCACTTGGAGACATTAGAACAGAGGGAGGAAAAGATTATGATTCTGCATGTGACTGCTTCCCTCCGGAAGAGGGAGCAGTTGATGCAGGCTGGGGAGCCCTCCTTCAACAAGGTCCAACAGTGCCTGTATGGAGAGAAACTGGAAGCTGAGCTCTGGGAAGATCACAGGGTGGGGACAGATGAGAGGGAGGAGATTGATGATGAGCCTGGTGCTGAACCGGCCCCGTATATCCCTGCCAGGAGGGAGGAACCTGGCCAGGCCTTCCCAGTAGTGGTGACTCACTCAGGGCCGCAAGGGGGAAATCCCCAAACAGAACTGCACTCCTTTACACATGCGGAGATTTAAGATATACAAGAGCAGCATAAATCCAAGCCGGGAGAGCCAGTAATAGTCTGGCTAGTTCAAATGTATAGTGAAGGAGCCTCTGCAATCTCAGTAAGTCATGCACAGACCGCTCAATTAGTCCTGCGCCCTGAGCTCCAGTTGAATCAGTTTGGAGGAGGTGACGAAAATGTTGCTTTGTATTCTGCTGCACTACAGGTGACCACAGCCAGTTACGGTAATATGGAAGAAGAGCTTAACCCTGCCCCTCAGGTGTGGGCCAATTTACAGGAGGCTGTCCGCTGCTTGTTTCTGTTAACACCAACTGAAATCATTCGTGCAGCAGTTTGGACTCGCACGCCAGATGCAGAAGTTGTGACAGCACCGTTGTGGAAGAGGTTTTGCCAATGAGCACCAGAGTGCTCCTCAGCCCCATTGGCCTTGGAGCCAGAGGTAGTGAATCACTTGGTAAGAAATGCGATCCGGTGATTAGTGCAGCTTTTACCCATTTTGCAGTAGCCAGGGCTTGCCAAGCCAATGAAAACTGCCAAGGCCATGGTGGTGACCTCAGCGAAAGACAAACCCCCTGCCCCCCCCCCCCCCAAATTGCTAGGAAAAGTTAGGGAAGGCCAGCCCAAGACTCCGCGAGCAAGAATGTGGAAAGACTTGTTAGCTGCTGGTTTCAATAAGGTGCAAATAGATAGACAGCTCACCAATGTCCTGAGAGGGCTGTGGGCTAAACACTGTACCAAAGGAGCAAGCCTGAAAGTGAAGCCTTCTGCGCCACTGGCAGTGTCACTGGAGGGATTCTCTGCCCTGAGGGTGGAACTGTTGATATTTTCCCAAGGCACATGCGGGGCTGTCAGCCTTTACCTTCCCTGATCGTGTGGCCTAGGAAGCCCGGCTGGCCTGACCCCCAAGGAAAGGAGCCATCCTGGGGGTGGTAGCGGGCCAGAGACCAGTATCAAAAGTTAATATTGGCCCCTTAATTCGGATACCCATACAGATTCAATTAGGTAAAAGTAAGAAGTCAATCAATATGCTATTAGACACGGGTGCCCAGATTTGCATTTTAGATTCCGTGGATTACAAGGGGTAGAAAGGAACCCCTTATCAAGTAATTAGGGTTGGAGACACTAGACGACAAGGACATCTGGTCTGAGCGACCTTAGCGCTACCTAATGGCTCCAAGGTAACAGCAGCAGCAGTAATAATTAAAGGGGGACCAAGCTTACTGGGACCTAATGTACTAAGAAGAAAGCAGTTTGCCCTTGAGTGAGAGAATTGGCAGTTTAGGTGCGCAGTTCTGGTGCCTCACCAGAAACCTGAGGAAATGGCTATAACAGCTGTAACTTGATGTAGCGTAACCCCATTAAACCTGCCTCCCATGAAAAGAGTACACTGGCCCCAGTATCAAACTCCCCCCAAGGCCACCCAACCTATCCAGTGTATTATCAGCCTGCAGTTAGAGGACCGGACTATTATCTGAACCCATTCTCCATATAACAATCCAGTGTGGCCACTGCGTAAGCCAAATGGAGGGTGGCGGCTGACTATTGACTTTCGAGCTTTAAATACTAATGCTGACCCCTTCACGGCTGCCTGGCTCAAGGGGTTCTAGCTACCATAGTTCATGAAGTTCAAGAAAAGTACCCGACCATACGCATGTGGCAGTATATAGATGCCATCATGGTGGGCAGTCAAGACAAAGAGGCAGCCACCAAGGCCTTTGAATCATTAAGAGAAAAAGTGCATACCTTCAGATTCATGCTGTCTGATCGGAAAGTCCAAGAAGTAGGGCCCCAGTGTGAATTTCTAGGAATAAATTGGCAGAATGGGGGGCCCACAATACCAACTGAAGGGATGCGGAGTATAGTAGAGACCCAGGCCCCCACTGATGTAAAAAAACTGCAGGCCCAATTAGAGCACTCAAATTTTAGCGTATGCAGGTTCCTAAGTTTAGTGTATTAGCTCGTACCTTGTATAGCCTATGCAAGGAGAGGTCTAAATGGGAATGGGGTCCTAAGCATAAATATCCCTTACAGGCCCTTAAAGAAGCAGTAACTGTCCATGCCTCCCTAGCAGCACAACGTCCAGAAGGAGTGCTTTAGCTCCATATAGGTGTCTCAGAAGGAGGACCACACTGGAGCCTGTGGCAGAAGGAGTCCTCAGAGGCAGAAGGAAAACCCCTTGGATTCTGGAGCCAAGGCTGGAGAGGGGCAAAAGCAAGTTATACTCTCTTAGAACAAATGTTGTGTGCAGCAGCGGCAGCCCTAGAAGCCACAGAAGTGCTAAGGAGAAAATTACCTACAGTTATCACTACTCCGATACCTATTCTCGGAAAGGCTCTGTCAGACCGCCAGCTGCCACCTGGGGGAAGAGCCCAAGGCACCAGAGTCCAGAAGAAGATTTATTACATCTTAAGCCAGGTGCAATGGAGTAACTCCAAAGGTATGGCCTGCATTAGTTAAAAGGGTCACAGAAAATAAAATTAATGTTTATCCCGGCAAAACAAGCTGCAGTAAACCTTCACCCATCAAGGAAGCACCTCCTTTCTCACCTGAGATAGAGGCCTCAGCCAATGTTGAAGTCTGGTTTACAAATGGGTCTGCTCGAGGTCATGCCTGGAGGGGAGTCACCTTGAAGATTCAAGATGGCAAGCAAGTAGTAGTACAAGGCCTCAGAAAAAGCACGCAGTATGCCAAGCTCAGCACTGTGCTCACCGTGGCGGAGTGGGAATTGTTGAATGGTCCACATCCGCCCATTTACATTTATAGTGACTCCTAGATGGTAGTGGAGAGATGCACTAAATGGCTACCCCTATGGAACAAGGAAAACTTTTAAAGACAAGGACAAGACATTTGAAGCCATGAACAATAGAAGACCTTGTGGAAGTTAGCCCAAGATGAGCTCCCTCTACACGTCCAACTTGTGAGTGCAGCACATGGGAATAAAGCGAGGGAAGGCCTAGAGGCAAAGTGGAATAGGTGGGTTAATCAGCTGACCAAGGAAGAGGGCAATGAAACCTTGTATGTTGAAGAAGAAAATGAAGCAGCTAGACCATTACTGCCCACTTCCTCCTCCCACCACACACCTAGAGAACGAGCCGCAGAATGGCTACATCGACAACACAGGCACCCCAGGCCCGATGCAACTGCCCACTCAGCCACATCTTAAGGCATTCATGTAACTAAAAAGAGGCACAAGAAATAGTTTACACTTGCATCACCTGCCGAGAGGTCAAGATGCATCTAAAACCTTTCCCGACTGTCTCATTGTCATTATATGGGGAAAAGGTAGCATGGCAAGTATGGCAATGTGATTTCATAGGCCCCCCTCCCTCAAACTTCCCGGAAGTGACAGTACATGTTTGTAGCTATACAAGATATTATGCGAATAACGTTTGCCCACGCCTCGGCAAGAGCTACAGCCCAAGACACTTGTGCAGCACTAGAAACTCTGCTAGTTTTGTATCCACCACCCATAGAACTACAGAGTGATAATGGCCCTCACATCCACAATCATCTTGTGTATGACTGGACCATGAAACATGGCATGTTATGGGCATATCACATCCCATACCATCCGCAGTCTAACGGATTGGTAGAGCGAGACAATGGCATCCTCAAATGCAATTTGCAGTTGGCAGCTGGCCCAGCTCTTAAGGACTGGGACTTGCACCTGAATCAGGCTGTCAGTTGAGCAAATAACTGACCTCGTCCAGGAGGTAGCCCTATACAACAAGCCTTTAGATTAAGTGGTCCCTGTGAGCCAACAGAAGAGCAACTTAGGAGTAGCAACCCAGGAATGCTCCAGGCAGGAGATCGGGTGGTAGTGAAGCATCCTCAGAAAGATAAATGGGAGGAGACACTATTAGCAAAAGGTATGCATAATACATAATAGGTATTTAAGTCAAATTCATCTAACGGGAGCCAAGTTCCTTGTTGTCTTGTTCCTACAGATTAGATCTGTCCACAAATGTGGCCATAGCCATTCCTAATTGAGCCTGTTACTAAAGACAAGTGCTATTCTATCACCTGTCTCAATCAGCTAGCACCATGAAGTGGTAAACTGTTATAACTGTATTCTTCTTACTAATGCCTTATTGTGTTTCCTAGATAGGGCATGTCTACTATCCTTCTTATTACCCAGATATTAATGAAATTGCTCCTGAAGATCTAAAAGAGTAGCCTGACCCTGAAGAGCATCCCCAAAAATGTGCTCAGATGACCTTCACATAGTCCAGCTGCAGTACCCATACTGGAAGAAACCTGCCACCCCAAAGCAAGTGAAATCATGGTATCTAAGTGAAAAAAAACAGAATAGTTGGCTGGTAAGGTAGTAACTGTCAGTGCACCTGTGGTACCAGTTATTATCTTGGGTACATTCCCTACCTGAAGGCTGGAATGGCTAACTGTGGGAGGGGAGGTAATTGTTGTAGCTCTGCTTGTTTATAGGTTTGTTGTTACATACTTCCTGAAGAAAACCCCATTGAGCTCAATGCCCCTGAGTCTGCGCCCCCAATAGTGCATTCTGCATCTGTTCAGACTGTTGAGCCGCTGCATTTATAAGAAAATCTACCCCCTCCCATTCCTATGACTGACAACACTCTCCAGCGATAGTGTGAAGCCCACCAGGTGGAAGGGCGTGTTACAGGTTAAAACAAAGTTATTACATAGTTTGTAAATCATACCTATACGGAGGCTTAGTAGAATAGTACCCACTTTAATACAACCAGAAAGAAGCTGTATCCACAAGTCTCTACCACTTATCCCCATCCTTTTATACCAGTGGAATTCCTAAAGCAAATTAATGCTATAATTCTGCCAGGGCAATGCCGTTTCACCAACCCGATAAAACATCGTCACCATAAGCGACAGTGCAAACTCTTTCACTCTCTGGGAGGTGAAGCATAGTTATGGGCTCCCAAAGAAGAAAGGATAAACGTGATCTGTGAGAGAATCGCGTGTTCACTATTATCTCTAGCCATTCCTCCCCAGGAGGCCCTGACACCCATGTATAAGTCCACACCCTGGTGAAGGTCACAGGTCAAAGTCCCAACCCCCCTAAATGCTTCCTTGTTCACTGCCCGGGTATTGTTCAGACCAGAACAATGGTATGTCTGAGCTACCTTTCCAAACTGTTTAGCAGGAGCCTGTATAGCTAAGGGGTTACTTAAGTGGGAATGGCCAACCATTTTTGATTCCATGAATACAGTTAAGTCTCACAAACAAAGAAATGCTCCGGGTTATCTTTGAGACAGACTTAACTCGGCTATGAATGTATAGAACTTAGATAAATCCCAGAAAAATACTGAAAGAGTAGCCAATCTCCAACAGACAGTAGGGCTGCTCACCAGGGGAGGCATGCTCAAAGGAAAAACTTTAGAGCACACTGATGAATTGCTAACTGATGTAAGATTAGAGACAGCCTGTCTTGCCCAAGTCATAATAGACACTGCTTGTAAAGCAAACAAAAATCAAACTTAGAGTACTGCTTGTGCACAAGTTCAGTTATCATTAAATATGCATTTTTCCCCCAAGTAATAAACAACATTAAAAATAGGGAATGGCCCCCTGGCTTAAAGCATCATACAATGCCTGCAACATTTAAAGAAAGCTACCCCTATCAAAGTAACTAGATTACCACTTGGGAAGGCTATAATAAAGAAAAGTGTTCATTCCTAGCACAGGGGGTAAAAGATAGAAACTAGACCACTGCTTATTTGCTTAGCATGAGGCTAAGAAGAAGTTGCCTTTAAGACTAGAATCTGCATGGCCCCATATGGGAGATAGTTACCCTAGATGGCCCTCGATATGTGGCACAATCCCCCTTAGTTCAAATCAGTAACACCTTAATTAGATTAGAGACCCTATGGAGAGGATAGCCTCTCAGCCCACCTAATATGACTTGTGTACACAAACTACCTAATGTGTCATATGTGACAATGGGGCAACCTTGTTTATTAGGAAAGACCAAGTCACTTACTGTATAAAAATAGTACCACCTAGGTTTTATGCAATTCACATTTCTTAGGAGCTAAAAGTAAAGCTGTTGCTCTGCTGCAATTAAGTAACCGTACTATTGCCCTGAAAGGGCCAGAAATTTCTTCTGAAACCATAACTCTCAATTTTACAATACCCACCTCATGGGTATCCAATGTACACATGCCACAGTTAAAAGATTAGAATAAAGTAAAAAATAAGCTGCAAAGCCTTGAAGCAAAAGCTCAGCAAAGAACTCAGTTAGCCCTCCTTCCTCAAGAGGATAGGTGCATCACCAGTTTAGCTGTCAACGTGCCCAAGCCATGTAAATAGTACAATGTGATTTACATTGTTCGCATGTCACCAGGTATCACCTCAACTATGTAGCTAAACATCTTAAGCCTCATAGTGCTCTGTATTGCCCTAATGGCAACAGCTAAATAGTGTTTTAAGTGTTGTTGTGGTAAAGCTGTTCATGCTATGCGAGTTAAATTTAAGATCCCTCCCCATTCCCTGGTGCAGCGCATGTAGCTTTAGCATCTCAACCGTAGCTATCACAGTGCTTAAGCAAGTAAGGGGTGGAGTATAAGAGCTAAAAATTGTCTGTGTGATAAAGGTGCTTTCTGAACGCTCTGTGAAGATTAGACCAAGTACTTCTTGTCGTTCATTCATGTATTAGAGCTGCATGTTGCCGATAAGAGTTTAATTAAAGTAAAAGATTAGTGAGGCCTTGTGTGTAGTGAAGCCTTGTAAGATTAGTGAAGCCTTGCATGTAGTAGCGCAGTTAAAATTAGCCTTAACAGAAAAATGCAAAAGCTTATACTGCTGTTAGTCAGTCAAATGGAGTTCGCAGTGAGTGGCTGCGAGTCCACAGCACAGCTCAAAAGTTATAAATCGGCTAGCACATCCAGAAATTATCAAAAAGGAGGTGCAGCATTAAAAGAGAAGCTACCAATTTAGAAATTAGCTGTTGACCTAGATTCAGTGGGCCCGTAGATCTCAAAGAACCTAAAGACAATACCAGGGCTCTTCCCGGTACCCCTCAGACAGCACAGATCAGGGATGCCTGACTTCCCTGAGCTTTATAGAAGAAGAACTTGTCGTACATCAGGCATCAGAGGAGACTGCCAATAAGTTGCCGATGTGAATTGTTATGGTCTGTCATTGTTGTCTTGTTATATTATGCGTAGTTGTGTTTTTATTAAGTTAATAAACCTTTCTTACCTTTTACTCCCAACCACACTTTCAATCCCGAACCCTCTGCTGGTGGCTAAGACAACCAGGGAGGAGGTTGCAAACCCGAGCAGCCTGGCACCACTCCCAGTGTTTGGGACACCGTGCACCACTGCATGCACCGAGTCCTCAGCCACACACTGACAGTAGCAGACCTGAGCTGCCACATGTGGCTCCCAGAATCTAGTGGCCCCATGCACCACTATCTGCACCAAGTATCCAGAGACCTGAGCTGCCTCCTGCAGCTTTCAGGGTCTGCCCCATACACCATGCTGTGCACCAGCTGGGGCTATAACCAAAGCTGCTTGGCTGTTGTCATCTCTGTCCTGTTATACAGGTGAAACTTGCATGACATTAAAATACCTGAAAGTTTGGGAACATTCAGCAATGGCTTTGGAAAATTCTCCATATTATCTGGAAGGACAAAAGAATGAATCCCAGCATTCTGTCTTGAAGTCTTCTCCAATTATAGCCACATTTCTGGAGAGCACAGGGGATAAAGAGGCATAAGCACTCACTTCTTAAGTCTTTTCTTGTTTCCTTATGTTAGTGTCTGCCATTATTCATGAGTCTTTTTTCCTTGCCTTTATCATATTCGAAGGATACCTGCGCTTGCCTTCCAAAACCTCTTGAAACTTCAAATTTAACCACAGACTATTTGCCTAACCCTTGCCTGTTTGGTATTTAAGGATATGCACAGCTTCTGTGGCTGTTATAAATAACTAGCCTGTGCAGAAGAGATCTAAGCATTTTAATTTCCTCACTTTTGATTTTAAGGTCTTTTCAAATGGCTTCGTCATTTTCTTTTTAAAAAATCTTTTTGATAAATGGTAGCATCACAGAGCCATCTTTGGTACCATTGCTCCCCAAGGATGCTGAAATTAATTGTGCTGCGTTCACTATTACTTATGTCCAATTAAGATGGCCCTTCTTTGTTTCCAAGAGAGCTTTATTGTGGTGAAAATAATTTAATTATTATACCAGATTTTGTCCCCAATTAATATTAGGTGATGTCCATGGCACCACAATTAATCTAAGCAGTTCAGAAGTTTAAAACAGTTGCCATAATGCGGGATTCCTTGCCAGATCTGGAACAGCAGGTTTTCTAAAGACATGCAATTTAGATGGGATTTAAACAACCTAAATTTGCTGCTCTGCTGGATACTCCTTGAAGTCCTCACAATTGCAGCTACTCGTTCTACTAGCACAAGATGCTGATAAACCTGTGATAGCCACGGAAGTTGTTCAGATTGCTAGCTCAAGATGGTAAGGAGAAAGAAACTATCTTCAAGTAGTTCACCAACATATTTCTACAATCAAGATGTATTAACAGTTTTCTTTCCATGAAAACACAGCCACGTGAAAATAACTTAGTCCTGACTCTTCCTAATTAACTGTTGCAATGGAAGTGATGATAAAAGCAAAAGTTTGGAACAACATTTTTTTAAATCAGAAGCTTAACCAACGATACTTTAAATGTTGATGGGCATTAGATTAGCAGCTCTATACAGCCGACAACTTGTTTTACCTAGTCAGTTAGCCACTCTGATGTAGTGGAAGGGAGTTTACTAAAAATATTTTATTCAGATGTTTAATTTGGAGAAAGAGAGAGAAAACAGGATAACAGTTTTCAAATATTAGAAGAGTTGCCATCAGAGGCAGATCCAGGGGAGGCAACTGGTGTACCTGCACTCCCCTGCCTTGTAGTGGTAGCAGCATTTCTAGTCATTCAGTGCCAAGAAAGTAAATTGACTTCATGGCTCATCATAATCCACTTGATCCCTTCTAATCTCTTCATCCCACAGGTGTAAAAAACCAATCTCCTTTTTAATGGTCTTGTTGTTCCACCAATCAAGATAGCCTTTGTTTTGCAGTTCTGCTGTCTGTTAACTGCTCCTGGTAATGAAGCTCCTATTTCACAGCCTGCAGATTGTGTTTAACCCATTCTAATGCAGTTATATTTGTTTTTGCTTCAATACTAAACTGAATAATATAGCCCTAGGCTCCTAGCATATTAGTACAGCTTCTAGTTTATTTTTAACTAGAAAAAATGTGTTATGTTATATGTGATGATGCACCTCAACATCTGCACCCCCCTTTTCAAAATTCTGCTGTAAAGAAGATGGAGAAACAGTGTTCTTCCTTGCCAAGAGGACAGAACATATGGCAAGGGGCTTAAACCATAGCAAGGCATATTTAGATGAAGTCTTAGGGGGAAAAAACTTCCCAATGGCAAATAAGGTTGAGCAATGGAAAAACGTACAGATATTTTTAAGACAAGCCTATACAGATGCCTATCTGGGATGGTTTAGGAAAAAAAGCAATCCTTTGCACAGACGCAGAATTTGCTAAAACATTCATCACTTCCACCCCTCCAATTCCTTGATGCCATACTTTCCATCACCTTGACACCTCATCATTGCCTATTTACAGCTAATAGCTCAAAAAAGGTGCCAGCAGTTCACACTCAATCATGTATACTTTTACAATATCTCTGAAGTGCTTTCTTAGGCACTTCTTTATCCAAGCCATTTCCTCTGCCACTGATCTCCTAAAGGAAAAAGATGCATTAAATATAACTGATCATCAGAGTTGTGACAGTTAATTTTAATATTAAAGATTAGATGGCAACACTAGTAGCATTTATTTGGGGGACTGGGGTTTGTGATAAAGCACATGCAGCCATACTTGCTGCTGTACTTTTAAGAACTGTATTAGTTGATATCATTTCTGCTATGAGCTAGCCCTGGTTGGCTTGGTGAAAAAGATAAGTGCTACAATTTATTGTTATTTTGCAAGGCTCCCAAACAAGTTGAGAAACCTGAACAAAGTGGCATGCTTGGAATCATCTATCATCAACTTAAACAGTGAAATTCTTGAAGTCGGGTAAAAATTCCCATCGAAATAAGTGAAGATGGCTGGATTTATAAAAGCAAACCAACCAACCAATTCCTCTCACGCACAGACACATATATTTTGAAGTCCAAAACTAGTAAATCTAGGCAAAATGCAAGAGCATGTTAACAAGTGCAATTTTCACATTACAAAAAGCACAATATGCATTCTAAGAGTCACCATGCCCATTTTATACAATTACTAAAATTAATAGCAAAGAGACCAAAACTATATTCCTATTTGGTTTTAGTAAATTTTCATCATGATGCTGCACTTGACTTTAACATTCTTTGTTACTGAGGTTCCTGCTTTTCATTAGGAATGCTGATGTTCCCACAGAGCTATTCTAATAGTATGAGATCCATTTTCCACAAAAAAAATAATCTTGAGTCCAAAGACATATCTTGAACCTCAGGAGCAGTTTACATTAGACTAAAGCTTTTGTTGAAATGCTTGGCATTGTTTACCCTAAGTGTTCCCTAGACCCATGTATAACACTTCCAATATTTTATTTATGATTTTGCTGCCCAGCTAAATTATTCCCATGTCCCTTGAAAAAAAAATTAAACTAATAATGATTCTAAACGTTCAGTCGGCTACTAGTGAAGACTCCCAGAAGCTTAATTTAGTGAAATCCTTTTTCTATGTTTTAATGGGAACTTTGTGGACAGGTTTTCCCTTCCATCTCAAATACAAATGATTAGGTGCCATGGTCTGAATCTATAAACACTCTAATGAACAGCAAGAATAAAAGAGCATGCTGTTTTCTGTCCACCAGTGTATTACTTTCCCTCTCCCAGCCTCCCAAACAGCAGAAGAAAGAGTCCCACTATAATCATTGTTTGAACAAAATTAATTGATGTTATGATGATTCACTAAGAAAAAAAAATGCTTTTCCTCCATTGTTGAATTTCATGGGAACCAGGAGATAGAGTAAGTGGTTTTGTCACCACATGAGGGTGCTCTCTCCTTAAAAATCAACAATCTTAGAAAAGGACCTCAAACAAAATTGAATCCAGACTGAATCCAGGATATTCTGCAGTGTGGGGTACAGCACTGTATGTATACCCTAAAGCTCACATCCGCTTGGTCAATTAAAAAAAAGAAAGAAAGAAAATTATCATTAGATGATGTGCACAGCAACCATGGATGGATGAAATCCAAATAATGAAACAAAGCAATTTTTGGATTATTCCCAGTTAGGCACAGTGATCACATAGGCTGCCAGAAGATAATCATAAATGTTATGCACTGGAGTGACATGATGATTCACTCCCCACATAGTACTGACTTTGAGATGACAGCAATGGTGATTCAGATGTATGGTCAGGGAGGGGAGGGAAGGGGAAGTATGGCAAGAAGAGAATAACTCACAAGAAAATAAATTGCTGCAGACATGACGTCTAAAAGGCCGCGTGAGTGCAGTGCGTGTGAACTGCCAATGGAGACTGGCCCAGAAACCTGACCGGCATGAAAGAGGCCCACACTACAAATGGCTGGAAACAAATGTCACCTTTGTAACAGCATAACTATTTTTATGGCAGCACAAAGCTGAAGCAAAAAGATGTCCATACCCTTTGTTGTGCCACAAATGCCCAATTTGTGGCCATGACAAAGGGTAGTAACAATTTGTGCTGCTTTTTCACAGCAGACATTTATTTTCTTGATGACAGGAGAATGCGGGCAATGGGGAGCTGTGTGCACCCTCCAGCTGCCCTGGGTAGGTGCTCCCAGGGCTCGTGGGGCCCAGTCCTACATTCCCCAGGAATTCCCACACAGGACTGGACCCCTCAAGCCCCAAGAGCACTGTCTAGCTTCTCCCACTTACAGAGAAATTGATCCCTAGAGATTCCCAGGGACTCATCTCTGTAGAGGGAACACATCACCCATTGCCCCACGGGATCAATAGGCAGGACAACAGGCAACATGTGTTTCACCCACCAAACTGGATCAGCTGGGCTGGGACACATTCCAGCACAGATAATTCACTTCATTTGAGACATCTATTTTTACACTTAAGCACCTTTTCTAAAGAGTTCTTATGGACTTCAAGAGATGATTCATATGTACTCTATTGGTACTATATGATCCTAAATCTTCAATACAGTCTGGTACAAGATGGCCATTGACCTGCCTGCCTCATGGTTTGATCATAGAAGTTACTTTACTAAAACCAGTAAAGGCTCAGATCAAAAAATGGATTAGTTACCCCAAGATGGAGTAATATAACTCTCAAGTTTAAGGTGTGTGACCATATAGGGAAATCGAGAATACTAAATGAGGTCTATTCTGTGCATGGGGAAAGTTAGGTGCCTCAGATTATGATCCAAAAAACCAAACATTTTGCCAGCCAGCTGCTTAGAGCTACTTGAGAACAAAGCAAACAGAGGATAGGGATATGCCTTAACTCCTGCCATCAACCTGGGACTCAGAAACCTTACTCATTACTGCCAGAGGGTGCTCTTTTCCCACAAGGGATTTGAAGTCCAGAACCCTCTACATTGTCAGTTAAAGATAAAGAGTGATAGGAGCTCCCTCTACCATTAGAAAAGGGACAAGCCTAGAAAAGATAATGGGGGCAGGGGGAAGAGGAGAGGGAGGGCAAGGACATGCAATTTATTTTATGTTCCTCAGACTATCCTTGAAACATTAGAGATAGCTATTTCTCCGACCTTAAAATATTAATATGCTACTTTATAGCATCTACAGAAACCTCATATCATCTGCAAACACTAACATAAGAACTAAGTTTAGGTATGTACTGCAGCTGCCCTCAGTAGTACAATATCATATCTTCAGTTCCTTGCTACATATAAAAACTGCATGATCCAAAAGCTGAAAGTTGACGATTTTTCAAATGCTACTAACACCTACACTTCATTCAAATTGCTCACTTATTTCAAACTGTGTATGCAAGTGTATATCACTTAACAAGGGGGTGGCAAAATGGTGAGGAAACATGCCAGTCTACCTAATACTTAGCATTAAATAGGAAAACATTCCACAAGTGCATAGAAACACACAATACACTTCTTATGAGAGGTTTCATTTTCTTCCCTTCGTTTTATTAACTAGTCATATATTTAAGATTTTTTTTTAAAGGTGGAGAAATATCTCAAATCCTAATGACAGGAGAACAAGGATTACTTTCTCTTTATTGGAGTGCTGTAGTGAACAGTTGTGCAATACGATGGATTTAAACAAAAAAAAAAAAACACACCAGAAGCAAACTATAAAAACACCAACAGACTCCAAACTATAGCATGAAACACACACTTCACCCCCATTCTTGTACTTTAACTACCTTGTTACTCCCATATCACTGAGGAGGCTTCCCCACACAGACACAACATTGCCAGTATCCAAGCATTTAGATACTTCTGTGAACCAAAACCTCAAAAATCATTTGAAGTTAGCTGAAGCTCCTGATTAATGCTGATGAAATACCACGGCAATCATAGGCTACTTTTGCTGCCAGCATACACTGAATAACAGCTAGATCAATCCCTTATTGTGCTATTGTGCCTTGCTATTATCATAAATACACATTCTGGATATTACGGAAAAGTAGCCCAAAGACTTTACTACAGAGTCTTCCTCATGTAGGATTCTTAAACATATTTCCCATCTTCTGTCTCCTTACCAAATGAATCTGCTTTTTTGCCCTGTGTCTTGCCTTTCTGTGGATCCAGGTACAGCACAAATGTATACAAGTGTAACTTCCACTAGTTTTCTATCTTGATTTAAATTATATCAGAATGCAGAAGAGAGACAAATAGTATATTTACTCAAATCTAAGATGAGAACCTCCCCTCCCAATCACCATGGGTAAAAAAAACAAAAAAACAAAAGTCTCATCTCAGATTCAAGTACCAACCCAGGGCAAGTAACAGATCAGCTCCAGCTTTGGCTGGAGGCTCAGGGCTGAGCTGCTACCTGCCCTGCGCTGAGATGGCTCATGTGGTGGGTGAGGGAGCATGTGGCAAGGGAAAGAAGACCCATTGTGTGCAGCTTTGGAAGGAGCATGGGACAGACTGCACAGCCTGCCTCCCCCACAGCCTCTTCCCAGCCCTGTCCCCCTGCTATGGCTTCCCTTCAGCTGTGGTTCCTACCCCTCTGACCCTGACCCAGCTGAACTGGGGGCACCAGTGCTGCTAACTGACCCAGAGCCAGGGCAGGGGGCAAGTAGTGGAGGGGGCAGGCAGCAGGTGCAGGCACCTGAAGGGACAAGTGACAGGTATCATATAGTGCTTTATCACTAGGTGTCAGAGCAGCAAATAATAGCCTGAGAAGATGCATACCCCAGGATAGCAAGGTTACTTTGATTCTATTCTAACCTCCATGGTACGCGGCTGGTATCCCCTCTTCAGGTGAAGGGAAGTCAGTGGGTGTGTGACTGCCTAGCTGCAGGCCAGCTTGCCTCCTTTCCCTACAGAGCAGAGCAGAGCAGAGACCAAGGACACCCAGTGATACTTAACTACTTACAGATTTAATTGTACAAAATTATTATAAAACTTATAAACATATACATGTATATACACACACATTTACATGTATATGTAAATAACATGTACATGTACAAATATAGGTCTACAAACAGAATAACTCTTATTAACCCTGAACTCAGGCACAGGCCTTGACCCTCTGTGGCCTTCTGGTCAGTATGCAGCCCCTTTCCTCAACAGCATCCTCCAGGCAGCAGGCAAGGGAACACGAAATGATAAAACACAGAAAATCAACAAAGGAAAATCTGGCGGTGATGGAATAATGACTGAACATACACAGTGAGATTACATCAAATGAGATACAAAATGTATAAAGATAACCAATACACTCAATTCAGATATAGAGCTGAGGCTGTGCTAGTAGACCCTACTAGCAGACTAAACAGAACAGTGTACAATCCTCTCATAATACAACAATAGGAATGCAAGGTTACAAGAACCCCAAAAGCATGAGGAACCAAAACACGACTATGGCACAGCAGCTATGCCCACAGAAGGACTGATACCAGGGGAAGGATCCTGTTACCTAAAGGAACACCATCGCCCTCTCCTAGGTCATTCGACTAGGAGGGGACCCATAACCATGAAATGCCCCCCTTAACAAACAGGAAGCCCTAGATTCCTCTCTACACCCAAGGGCAAATCATCCCCCTCCCCATTAGGGGCTTTCCTTTGATCACCTGAAATGGGGAAGGCCCCTCCTCCCCTGCAGAAATCCCCTTCCCAGGTAATTCATGACTCTAGCAGCTTTGGTGCATTAAGCCTGTCTATCTGTGGGTTGGATGCGGGGCATCCTCCCTCACTAGGGTGGTCGGTCCATCAGTTGCCTCTCTCTACAGGAAGGCCCCAGCTGTCCCATGCAGCCACCAGATCCGTCTGCCCTCTCAGTCCCCCGTGCACTGAAAGAGGGGTGCCTGCCTCAAATGCCCCACCAATCAGCCTGAGCCATTTTGGGCTCAAGTTAACAAAGCAGGCTGCCAGTAAGCCCACCAGCCAGCCTGCCACACTATCTTTTCCTGAAGAAGGGCACTTGTGCCCAAAAGATTGTCTAACATCTCTCCCAGCAGTACAGTTTGTTCAACAGAAGATACCACCAAAAAGCCCCTGGCTTCTCACATATTCCCTAGACCATTGTAGCTACTCCAATACTTCAACCCTACCGCCCCAGGAGACGGTCAGAAATAGCTAGAACCGCAGACATACAAAAGTTACACCTTTGTACTGGTGCTATAGATTTTTACAGATTAACTTTACACTACAGTGACTTACACCAGTAAAATGCTGCACATTGTGCATCTACTTCACTTTTATATGGGTGTAAAGGCAAACTATAGCGGTCTAACCTGGTGTCATACACTTGCACCTTTCAGTTCTCCAGTGGCTACTAATCTTCTATTAAATGTAATTGAAGCTTCTTGTTAACACCATCAAAACTCTACCAAATTTTTCTTCCCCCATTTTTTTAGCTTTGCATCAGCCCCAGCCCTTTACCTATGTCCTGCCAGCATCCCTGTACCAGGCTACCCGTTTTTCAGCTTTACACAGAATCACTAAAGTCTATTCCAGGTATGCCCTCTATGAACTCTTTTGCAAATCCTCTGCCCTCTGTATTTAAATTCATTTCCAAGACAAACACCAAATCAAGTTATTACACATAAAATGGTATGCAAATTGCCTATTATATTTCACATTCTCTTAACCTTTGTCTGTTTTTCTGTCTCTATAGTATGAGCTCTCAGAACAGGCCTAGCCTTGCTCCGTGTTTGAAGTTTGCCCAACACAAAATGGTCTCCACGATAAATAAATAAAAAAAGAGAGAGAGAGAGAGATGTTGGTGGGAAGGAGAGGAATTTAGCTTACTAGAATTTCACAAGCTATACATCAGTGTTTAACCCTTGAAAAACAGGCCGTTAGTTAACTCTTTGCCTAACAAAGCTGCAGATGTGAAAGGACAATAGTACTGGAGATATCCTGTGCAACACTGAATCCAAGTACCTTCTATCTTAGGCAACCATGCCATACTGTCCAAATCAGACACTTAGCATGAACTGTTATTACTACCACAGACAACTTGTGTTTATTTTGCCCTGGTACAACTTAGAATGCAATGAATAAAAAGATAGAGCCTGCATGAATTCATACACTTACATAATGGCAAAAAATTACTTGTCTACAGAATTTCCTCTTAACAGTTACACTTGTATGACTGCAATTATGGCTTCATCCACACACTGTTCACCCAATGCTACACAGAACCCAAGTCACATACATAGGATGTATTTTTAAACATACAATAAAATGCTACTACCAGATTATTGCAAAATTTGCAATGACAATCTAAAACAGCATCTAGAAGGGTTAACTAATCCATTCTTCTACCAGGGCAAGATGCTTCCCTGAAGTATTTTTTGTTCCCATGGAGCATGCTTGTCCCAGAGACTGACCAGTGGGAACCACATGCTATGCATGCTATGCAGATGTTCCCTGCCACCCACCACAGCACCATGCACTCCTCCTCCCCCAACAATTCCTTCAACATGCAGCCCCCATCCTCCCCCCAGATGTAACCATAAATTCACCCTTTGCTCCCTGCACTGCTGGAGTCCACCCCCCTCCCCTGGGTGGTAAAGGCAGTGACATCTGGAGAAGGGAGGAGGGAACCTGCAGACTCTGCAGCCCAAATGACAAAAGAAGCAGCCAGGTGAGAGTCCAGGTACTGCACATTAACCCATTGCAGGGTGCATGCAGCCCATGAGACATCAGTTGGATCATGAGGGTTTAAACCCTCTCAACCCCTTTAGCTATACACTTGCCATGTGCACTCACAGCCTATTTTTCAGACATGGGTGCCCAATTTGAGATCCTAAATAAGTGCTCAACTAGGGTTCTATGAGATTCGTCGGGCAGGGGGGAAGGATGCGGGGGAAGCTGTGGTGCAGGTGTCCCGGACTTAAGAACCTGACTTTGGGCACATGGATCTGACATCCCTTAAATTACATCATTCTAGAGATTAGAACACCCATGACTATGATAGGCCAACTTAAAAATGAATTATTAAAAGTAATAGAGAAAGGTAGTATTCTGCTTATTCTCCCTTCAATTTAACCTTTAGGATGCACTAGAGAATAATTCCACTGAAATCTTGAGCACCAGTTTTGGTTCTTTTAAATGAAATCCAAAACTCTCACAAAACTAAAAGGAATAAACAGTCAAACAAACCACACACACATACTGTAAAACAGGGCTATCAAACTTCTGAGTAGCTGGGGGCCATGAAGACTGCCTTTCCAACATGAAATCCCCATCCCTCCTCCACATCGCCATGCTATGTGAGTACCCAAGACCTCCAGGCTCCTTAGAACTCAAGAGCCACACACCACCCTACCACCAGGGCTGGGGTCAGGAAGCAGATGCAGGAGAAGGGAACAGGAGCCTGGAGACCCCAGCGACAGTGGCAGGAGACTGTTGAGTGAAGCATAACGCAGATCAGGAGTCTAGAGGCCATGTGTTAAGCCTTTGTGGATCACATTTGTCTTGTGGGCTGCCACTTGGACATCCCTTTTATAAATCACATTATAAAATTCACAAAAGTTGGCAACATTATTTCTGTTTCAGGGCATGACCTAAACATTAAATTAGTTGGTTGAAAAGAAACTTCTTCCATGATTAGGTTATTCAGTAATTACCAAATAACAAGTTTCTTGTACTTTTCTCTAAAGCTTTTGATAGTGACCTCTCTCACAAAGTCTCATCCTCCCCCAGTGGTAGCAATCCCTCCATTGGAGAATGATCTCTACCACAGTTCACTGGTGGGTCTTTAAATGACTTAAGAGCCAAATCCTTGAGCCAAACCCATCTGCAAAAGTTGCAGGTCTTTTCACAGGGGTGGGTAAGACACAAGCCAGAATTTCTCTTTTCCTTCCTCCACTCTGTCTTCTCTGCTTCAAGGGTGAGAAACTTTACCTAAAAATGGGTAGCCACTTGATTGAGGTTGAGGGGCCATCAATCAAGCCCATGGAAACCATTAACCACATCCTAGGACTGCATATAATGCATTAATTAATGGCTTTCATGGGCTTAATCAGGGGATTAAGCCCATGGAAGCCATTAACTGACACATTAGCAAGCCCCGGTTTGGGGCCATCTGTCAATCTCCAGGAAGGGACAGGACTTGTGGGGGTCCTTGGCCAGAGGCATGGGAGAGCACACCATGCTCTGTCTCCAGAATGGTACCTGGTGCCGCTCTTGGACAGCAAAATCAGAGGGCAGCCACACAGAATTCAGTACGTCTCTACTGATGACCCTCCATCTTAAACTCAACAAAAACCAGTATACCACCATCATCAGTGCATATGCCCTGATGCTTGATGCTAACGATGATATCAAAGAACAGTTCTACTCCAACCTTGGCCATATCCTGGCCAATTAGATAGATATGAGTCAACAGTGTACCCTGTCGGGGCCGAGGGGCTGTGGCCAGCAGCCCGGGCACGTGGGCCGGGGAAAAGGTCGGCACGGCGAACTAGAATTAGGCACTAATTTTACTTAGTTTTACTTACACCGTAGGTGGTCACTGTGCAGGCAGGAAAAACTTTCTTGAGTTGCAGTTACAAAAAGACACATGTGGAGTTTGCTAGGCTCCACAAAACAAACACGAACAGAGCTCTGGATACACACTCACGGAGTTTGCTAGGCTCCGTGGAACGACCGAAATGAGTCCGAAAGGTGACTCTCGACGAGCGCACAGGGTAGGGTACGTCGAGGGATCGTGCGGCGACTGAGAGAGAGTCTTGGTAGCTGATCAAACCACCGGTCGGCTCCGAGACACACGCAGAGTTTGTTAGGCTCTACCACGTGGCTCAGAGTTCTCCACAAGATGGATGCAGAGTCCCCCTAAATGAGGTCCTCCCCGAAGATCTCCGACTTGGGCGGAAACTGCTCAAGCCTCTTATACGGCTAGCAAGCCAATCGCTAGCCACCACATGGGAATAATTTAGAAACAGCCAATAGTGGGGTACAAATTTGCATGTGAGCGGCGGGAACTCCTTTGCACCGGGGTTCTCTCTCTGCAGCTGAGAATTGCACCATGCTAAGAAAGCTCCATGTGGCGGGAAATAATTCTACAGTGCCAAAGCACACACAAAATCATTGGGTCATGACATACCCTTGTTGCCAAGAAGGCTAACAGCATACTGGACTGCATTAACAGGAATGTTGCTAGCAGATCGAGGGAAATAATTATTCCACTCCATTTGGCACTGGTGAGGCCACTTCTGGAGTACTATGTCCATTTTTGGGGACCCCACTATATAAAGGATGCGGACAAATTGGAGAGAATTCAGCAGAGATCAATGAAAATGGATTGGGGACTGGGGCACATGACTTAGGAGGAGAGGCTGAAGGAACTGGGTTTATTTAGTCTTTAGAAGAGAAGATTGAGAGTAGATTTCATAGCAGCCTTCAACTACCTGAAAGTTGGTTCCAAAGAAGATGGAGCTAGATTGTTCTCAGTGGTGGTGAGAGATGACAGAACAAGAAGCAATGGTCTCAATTTGCATCAAGGGAAGTTTAGGCTGGACAGTAGGAAAAAAACTCTTTCACTAAGACGGTGGTGAAGCACTGGAACAGGTTACTCAGAGAGGTGGTGGAATCTCCATCTTTGGAGGTTTTTAAGATCTGGCTTGACAAAGCCCTGGCTGAAGTGATCTAGATGGGGATGATCCTGCTTTGAGCAGGGGGTTGAATTTGATGACCTCCTGAAGTCTCTTCCAACTCTAATTTTCTATGATATACCAACTAACACTTGCAAGGAGGACACGACAATTCTCCTTGGTGATTTCAGCACTAGAGTCAGATGTGACCTGGAATTTAAGTGGCAACATTGGGAAGGAAGGAGTAAGGAAAGCCAACTTCAGTGGCATCCTTCTCCTGAGCAACTGTGTCATCATGGGTCTTGTCATCATGAACATATTCTTTACTCCTGTGCCACTGAAGCCAGGAAAATCATAACATTGGCTCCAACAGATTCATGTGGAAGAACATGTTCAGATATTTGATTAGATCAATAGCAGATCCAATACATTATTGATCAGGTCATTTTCTATCAAATATATACAATTCAGTTACCTATTCTGTCACGTTGGGGTGTTTTTTTATATAAAAATAAATCATATTTACTCCAATCCAAGACAAGATCCATGTCCATTCCCCCCCCCCCCCACACACCACCACCACCGGTTAACATGGGAGGCTCTCTTTATCTTGAATTTCAGTACAAGCAGGAGAGAGCAGATGGCTGCTGAGGTTCTGACTCCAGCTCTGATCTGTCCTTGGGGTGTAGTCAAAGCAACAGCTGCTGCCTCCCCTCCTCCTCCCCCCTCTGCTATGTCACAGAGCACATGGTTGCTCTGGCCCCAACCCAGTCACAAAGCAGCAGCACCTCTGGGTATGGGGCTGAACCTGCCACCACCACCGCTATATGTCCAGGCAGGAGCCAGGGCAATCATGTGCTCTATGACCTGGGCTGAAGCTGGAGCCAGAACTACTGAATAAGCAGCAGTAATAGGGCAGGCTGGGGCTGGTAGAGGTGGCAGGAGGTGACAGGCAGCAGGGTGGGGTCAGATGGGGGAGGCACAGGTACCAGGGTGGCAGGTGCCAAGGGAGGCCAGTGGAAGGGAAAGCAGGTACCATGGGGGTGAGCAGGCAGTATGGGAAGCTAGTGGGGGGCAAGTCAGGCCACTTTACTCCCCCTTCATCTGCCCCCCCCCCCACTTGCCCCCTCACTGTTGCAATGGTGGGAGCAGAATTAATTTAAAGGTGACCCTCGAACAATTAGATTCAATAAATAGAACATTTTTTACAATTATACATTTTTCAGGTATAAAATCTTTTCTTTTTTTCCAGGGGGGAGGTTATCTTAAACTCAAAGTAGTCTTGATTTCAAGTAAAGACAGTAACATGATACATGTTCGCCATCAGAACTGAAAGGAGTGCACATGGGCAATGGAAAACAATGGTTTCAAACATTTTTTTTTGTCTGTTTTTACGTATGGGAAATTGTAGGTTTTGGGAGTCCTGTTTTGAACAGTCATGCCAGATTTCACATGGATACACATAGATAATGAGATTCTACAGCTCTGCTTTAAGCAACCATATAAATACTAAAATGCCAAAAGCACAAGGATTTGTTGACATTCACTAACTGTTATTGCAAGGATAAATCAAAATTGAGTGCTTCAATTAAAAAAGAAAAAAAACAAAAAAACTCTACTGTTACTATAAGAAGAATTTACATACTTTTAACATCTAGTCATCAGAAACCCAAATTATGCTTAAACAGTAATGAAATGTGAAAGATAAAAGTGTTACAGCCCATCAGAAAATGTAATTATAACCAATGATTTGATGTTCACAAAAAAGTCACATCTTTGGATTTCTGCATATTCTATACAAAAAATGTTTTACTCTGTGGTCTGAAAAGCAAAATTTGAGTCTAAATCAACTATGTATTTCTACTGAGACACCATGCAGGGAAAAAAAGTTGTGGCTCTAAAAACACTACTGCTGCTGACAGACCTCCACTGCTTTGAGCGAAATTCTGCCAATTTTCATCAACTGCTAGTTTGTCCCAGCCTTTATCCACAGTCTATAAAAAAAAAGGATTTGACAGCACTGCTAAAACTTCTAAGGTATTAATTTTCACACAGACATAGAAGGAAATTAGATATCTGCATGCTTCACATGTTACTGGAAGCAGGGAGGAGTACGAAATCTGAAGATTCAACAAATCTCTACAATCAAAAGGGAAGCATTTAAAATGGAAATATTACCACATACAGAGGAAATTCAGATTAGTAAACTAGGCACCTAAATCCAATTTAGGTGGAATTTAAGTGCTATCGTCATAGAAAGCACTGCAGAATGCCCCCCTACCCCAGCAAACAAACCCCTTAGGCCAGAGCTGCCCAACTAGCAGCCTGCAGGCTGCATGGGACCTACAAGATTTCACCCTGATGCCACTTCCTGCCCTCCCTCTCCCCCCTCTGTTCCCTACATCATTCTGGCTTTAAACAGCCAGTCCACAGGATCCTTCTCCCTCCTTTGAGTATTGCTTCCTGCCATCACCCCATAGAGAAGGGAGCGGAGGGAGAGTTCAGGCCTTGCATGAGTGTGTTAGGGGATGGAGAGCAAAGCTGCACATCGGGATGAGACTGCACCCATGTAAGGCAGCAGGGCATGTATTGCAGCAGTAAGGAGGTGCCCAGTGCAGTACTGGGGGGGAGGTGTCCACAAGGGTGCGTGAAGCACTCAGGAGAGGAGAGAGTGCCCATGCAGCAAACAAACCAGTGGCCTGTGGCTCACCTGGTGCTGCCCCCAAGTGGTGTGCAGCTCCCACTGGTGTGGCTCCTGGTGGCTTAGAAGTTGGACAACCCTGCCTTAAGCCTATGGTTCTCAACCTTTTTAGAGTCAAGGCACCTCTCAGAAAATGGCAGCTCTTAGCTTTCATTTGTTTTTTGACTATGGAAAAATATTACAGCAATTCTTCTGTTGCAAAGAACTCAGAAAGACCATGAGGGTCAAAATGTTTTTGATATTATGGATTCCTATTTGAACTCTCTGGGTTATCTTGTGAATCATATGTAGGTATATGCACACCTAACAGTGCTAATACTGTTCAGCATCCCAGCTGAAAATTGCTGTCTTAGACACTTATATTTGAGACCTCATAAGCACATATACAGAAACACCCCAGACTGAGCAGGTAGCTCCTACCCAAGCTCAAAAGTGATTTAGATGAAGCAGAGCAGTGCCTAAATTTCTTAGGCAAGGGTGTATGTGAGAGACCCCCAGTGGACAAGTCTGTGTTCTACCTTGATCCCACAAGTCACCAGTGAGCTCAGCTGGCATCTCCAAGGAGCCATCTCCATAGGCATCTTTCTGCTGTGCTTTACAGACACCCCTGACACCCATCCACTTTGCCAGAGGGATACCCTGGCACACACCTACACTGACTGTGCCAGATTGCATCCCCTCTTCCACCTCTTCCAGAACTTCCTACTAGGGTTCTGGCTGCACTTTTCTTGACACCTTTTCTTTTTTGCACTCCCCGCATCCACAGCCCCACCAACTTCCTGGTAAACCTCCTCTTGATTGGCCAAGCTGGCCATCTACAAGACCAGGAAGGAACCCATGCAAGAGTGGGACAGGCTTCCTCTCATCTTCTGCTCATATCTCCTGGCAGAGTTTGACTGGTCGTCATCCACAGGCTCCCTCAGTGGCTGCAGGCTGGCGTGCTCTGCTCAGTTCCCCCTTCTGGGTCTCTTCCATTGGCGATGCATAGGGGGTGCATGTGAGTGCACATACACCCCAAGATTGTCAGTGCACCCCCTGAGATTGGCCACCACCAACGATGCCAACAGCACCTGTGGGTGGTCACCACTCGCCACCCTCCTCCCTCACTGCCAATGGCATCTGTGGGTGGTCGCTGACCATCAGTCAGTGCTTACCACCCTCCCACTCCCTGCTGCCAACACCACTGTGGCCACCTGTGGGTGGTTCCCGCTCAGCCCGCCCTCACCACCAACATCAGTGCAGCTGCCCACACGCGGTCCCCACTTGCCACCACTGCTACCACCACCTGTGGGCAGTCACCATGCTCCCCAGCCTTGGGAGGCACAAGGCGTTCATGATCTCTTGTTATTAACCTGTAACCCTCACTCCCATTCCTACATTCTTTTTTATTTATCCCAAGAAGTCTGTTTTTGCATTCTCAGAGGCCTCCTTTTTAAGGGACGGTTACAATTTTTTTGGTAGACCTAGGCCTACCTTCCTCAAGTGCAATGAATAGGCCTGTGCCTCAGTCTAACCATGGCAGCACTTCAAAACAGCACACCTGTCTACAGCCTAAGTTAAATACTATTCATGCTACCAATTCATGCTAGGCAATCACTCAAAACACTTCCATTGATTTTAGGGCCTCGGTTAATTTTCTTTACAATATCTTGGTTAACAACGTAAAACAAAACACACACAGATGACATGAATCACATATTTCTAATTCAATTCCTTCAGTATGTCAAAAAACAATCTTTTCCTGGTAATTTCAATATACTGAATGTCACAGAAAGGCCGAGTGACAGATTGCCATGCTGCAGTCAGAACAACCATCCTACTGAAATGTGTTCAGTGATGTTTAGATTTTGCTCTAGTATGTGCAGCATAATATTTGGTTTGTGGGCTTTCTTTGGAATCATACTTTTTTTTTCCTTTTACATATTGAAGAAATATGTTAAAGTAACTTATGAGCTCCAGCCTCAGCCCCACAACGGGCCTAAGAGATTACATTTGGATTTAACTTAAAATCCAGTTTTATCACCTGCAAATTCACCAAAGTTCAGTGCATCAAGATCTGAATTTCCCTTTCAGATTCCTTTTTAGATGCAAGCTGCATCAGCTACAAACCAAATGCTATATCAGTAATAAACCCCATATTTATTTAGCCTCCTAAATCCCCCAATCTTCATTAGTATAGCAGAGAATGGGCTTTCTCTGTGTTCTCTCATTTAGTGACTGCTCTTTCAATTAACCTGCTAGTATCTATTTGATATGCTGTTCTTTGATGTACAGTAGGCATATTTGTTGTCGTCTGAGAACTATTTCACAATCTCACTGTTCCAAAGCTAAATAATACATACTGTACAGTTCATGTTTTAGAACTTCCATTTGCTGTTTCACGTGTACTTTTCTTCTTTACTTCCAAGTATATAGATTCAGAATAGTTAGTTCCTGAATTTCAGCCATCAGCGTGGGTGAAAGCTTTCTGAATAGCTATGCTTTTCAATTGTCAGACAGCAGTTGACTGAAATCAGGGAAAAGTTATTATTCTGTCAAGCCTTTGATATGTCATTGGCTGAAAAAAAACACTTTCTGTACTAAGTTTTCTGTCTGCCAAATATTCATTGAAGGCCTATGGCAGCTCCTTACCTGTGTGACATTTGATGCCAATTAGTTCTGCAAAATGTTAACCTTTATTATTCTGTTATAACAGTTCTCACTTTAGAAATTATAGATATGTTCTACTTTCTGAGGCAAACAGTTTATTTCAAAGGTCACATGCAAATACACACAAGGTTGTCCATATTTAGTCACATGCACAAACATTAGTAAATGCATGTCGTACCTTACACAAGAATCACATTTGAAAATAAAACTGACCTCCCTCTATATGAAGGGGACTCCAACCTAAAGTAAACATAAAAGTGAAAGTAAAAATAAAAAGGAAGAGACAGGAGGACAAAGGTTGCAATAATGAAGTCATCAGATCTGCTCTTTCTTATGCTGGCCTCTTGTTTTGAAGAACTCTTAAAACATGCAAAAAGAATAGTTGGGAATGTTAAAAAGGCAGGGTGAATATCAGTCACTTGCCTAAGCATTAAGCACATGCTACAATCTCTATGTTGGATACAACTGAGGTCAAATGATGTTCCTTGGCACTCTACTTCCCTTGTGTCTACAAATTACAATATCTTGTATATCAGTCTCCTACATGACTTTGGCATCCCAGCAGATCTTAAAGGAGCTAGAAAAATGTCTAATCAAGATGATCACAAAACGGAGCAGTAACAGACACTAGAGAAATATTTCTGCCTCTGAAAAGCAATTTATAACATACTATGGGAAACGTAACATTATAATGGTAGGTTAATATCCTAAGCATGTATGTCCACCCTGAAGCACCAAATCACAAGAACTAACCACATTTCTCATTTATACCATCCCACAGCCAAGACAAAATAGGGTTTCATAAATCTAACTATAACTATTTGCCAGTAAGATGTGCCTATGCATGTGCCTCGTTGTCAACCTGGAGAGATGTGGGCAGTGGAGTCCCCCAGGGCTCAGTTCTGGGGCCTGTACTGTTCAACATCTTTATCAGCAATCTAGATGCAGGTGTGGAATGCACGCTGTTCAGATTCACTGATGACACCAACTTGTGGGGAGAGGTAGGTACACTGGAGGGGATGGAGAGAATCCAGCTAGATCTAGACAAATTACAGAGGTGGGTGGCTGAGAATAGGATGGAGATCAACACAAAAGCGCAAGGTGCTGCATCTAGGGAAAAGGAACCTGCAACACACCTACAGGCTGGGGAACACCCTTCTGGTCAACACAGCGGTAGAAAGGGATCTTGGAATCATTGTTGACTCCAGAATAAACATGATCCACCAATGCAAGAAAGCAGTCAGTAAGGCTAACTACACCTTGTCGTGCATCTACAGATGCATCACAAGCAGGTCCAGGGAGGTGATCCTTCTCCTCTTTGCAGCATTCGTCAGGCCACAGTTGGAGCACTGTCCAGTTCTGGGTGGCGCACTTCAAGGAGGGATGTGGCTAGCATTGAGAGGTCCAGAGGAGGACCATGTGCATGGTCAAGGGGCAGCAGGACAGGCCCTACAAAGAGAGGCTAAGGAGCCTGAACCTATTCAGCCTCCACAAGAGAAGGCTGAGGGGGGATCTGATGGCCATTTACAAACTCAGTTGGGGGGGGGGGTGAGAGGAGGGGGACCAGCAGGAGTTGGGGGAGGCTCTGTACCCCTGGGCACCACCCAGGGTTACTAGGAATAATGGCCACAAATTGTTAGAAAGAAGGTTTAGGCTGGACATCAGGAGACATTACTTTACAGTTAGGGCTTCCAGGCTCTGGAATGGGATCTCAAATGAGGTGGCACTCTCTCCTACCCTGGGGGTCTTCAAGAAAAAGCTGAACAGATATTTGGCTGGGGTGATATGACCCCAGCACCCATTCCTGCCCAGGGCAGGGGGTTGGACCTAATGATCTGTTTAGGTCCCTTCCAACTGTAAGCACAATGATACTATGATTTAGCACAGTCTACACAGCTACAAGTCATGTACTTCTTACACGCATGTCTGCACAGTGTAAAGTGAAGACATGCCCTAACAGGCTAAGTACAGACAGTCAAAAAGCCTCGGGCTGAATCAATTAAATCTTTGCAGGTTTCAGTAGAGTGTGTAGATTGAACCAAGAAGCAAGTGAACAGATATTCTGGAAATGCAGCCACATGCCTGCAGTGGCTCGGGCTAGAAGGTGGGGGATGCCAGAACAAGCCTTCCATTCCCTTTAGCAGTGGCCAGAAGGCTGGAGGGAAACTGGAAGAGAAGCCCTTCAGACTTTCCACCTGCCTCATTGTCGGGGGGGGGGGGGGGGGGGGGGGGAGCATGGCCAGGACCTGGCTGGCCCATTGAGTATGACTGGGAAGGGGGGTTTAAATCCTGCCCCTGGCCTTCACAGACCCCAGCCAGGGCTCCCCCAGGAGGGGGAGGGGGGAAGCAGCCCCTGCCAGGCTTTTCCCCTGCTCCCCACTGGGGGAGAGCAGTGTGACTGACACGCTGAGGTGGAGGGGAGAAAAGGGGCATTTAAACCCCCTCCCCTGCCTGCATGCTACCCCAGCTGGGGTCTCTCTGGCAGAGGCATAGCAGCCCCTGCCTGGCTTTGCTCCACTCACCACTCCAGCAGCCGACACACAGGCAGAGGGAAGGGAGCTGGGGTTTAAACCCCCACACCTGCACAGGACTCCAGATGGGGTCTGCCTGGCAGAGGTGCAGCAGCCCTTGCCAGGCTTTTCCCTACTCATGCAGAGGAAGTGAGGGCATGTCCAGATGCTGCCCCCAGGCCTGCACACTGAGGCAGAGGGAGGGACCCCCCACTCTTCATTCTGCTTCAGCAGGCCAGCCTGGGGCCAATGTCTGGCCATGCCCCTGCCTGCTCCGCACAAGTAGGGAAGAGCCTGGCAGGGGCTGCTGCATCCCTGCTAAGCAGACCCCAGCTGGAGTCCCGTGCTTGTGGGAGATGGGGTTTAAACCCCGCTTCCCTTCCCTCTGCCTCAGCATGCTGGCCCACGGTTGGCATCTGGCCATGCCCCCCACCCCCTCTACTCAAGCAGTGAGCAGTAAAAAGCCTGAAAAGAGCTGCTGCACCCCTGCCAGGCAGACCCCAGCTGCCTTGTTCCACCAGCCTGGCCCCAGGGTCTGCCCCCCTCTCATTTGCTCCAGTGGCAAGTGGATAAAATTTTATGAGGGGCCACTCTGCCCCTACCAGGCAGACCTGACTGTGGTTCGAGCTGGGTTTCTCTACCCCCACCCCTTCTTAGCCAGTCAAGGCAGTGATAGTACTCTGCCTAGGGAGCAGAGGGGCGGAGCCAATCCTGCTCCCTGAAGCAGCCAGGATAGCCCAGCCCAGGGCTGCAAAGCATCTTTGGGCTGCTGGAGGACTTCCATAAACCCATTTGACCTAAATTAGTTAAGTCTGATATGACACTCAGCCAGATTTATCTTAAACCTGTTTGGGGCATTTTGAAAGTGGTTTATGTACACTAAACTTCTGTTCTGTTGCAGGTTTAATCTGGTTTCTGTTCACTTATACCAGGTTGTGTGTAATTTCTGTCCCTAGCCCCAATGCAAATATGCAATTGTTTCAATGCCCAGAAGTCCCCATGCCACCCCAGTACCTGTAACTCTGGGCCCCCACCCCTGCCTGATTCACAAACTAACTCTAATTAGATCAGGTGGCAATAAATTGAGACCACATGAAAGGTCATGGCAGAACAGGTTTTTGCAACATGCAATAGAGAGCAGACAGAGACTACTCTCATCTGGTGTTGCCTTTTATAATCAGCTCACCCTCCAACTAATCCCTATGCTTTCTTGAAGTGTGTAAAATTATAGCATCATAGAAAAAGTAAAGCTGTTCTTGATTACCTTATTCTTGTTTAGGTGCTTCAAAATAGATTCCTTAATGACCTGCTCCATGACCCTTTTCCACATACTGACATCAAACTAACCAGTCTATAAATATTCCTTCTTCCTTTTCTTGAAGGCAGACAATATATTTGCTCTTTTTCAATCATTGAGGACCTTACCTGACTTCCACAAGTTCTTATTACACTAGACTGCATGCCCCTCCCCCCCCCCATACCCTTGCTCCCCACTACACTCATCATGGATAATGATTAAATAATAGCATTTCTACTAGCATGATGCTGCTCTAAAGCCTGTGCCCTGCAATTGCACTCAGAAGGTAGAGCTACACACCCTTTAATATAATTTTGCATTTCACTAAGCAGGAGGGGAGGGGGAAGAGATAAAGAAAATGAGAGAAAAAAAATATATTAAATGAGCAGTTGTGCTCAACAGCATTAACAGTTGATGTCCACATCACTCCAAGAGGGCAGCTCATGAGTGGGACCAGGTTGTATTGGACAAAAGGTATTATAGAGTGCATTACTGTATTTTAGTTTCCAGAGATCATAGTCAAATCAGAGCCCCTCCAGTCAATCCAAGTATCCTTGCTCCATGGATGTAGAGGGTGCTCTATCCTTCTTTGAAGCCTCTGCTTGCCACCAAATTAGTAACTCCAAAAGTCACCATGCTAGTTGTCTGAGGCTGCATGAGGGGGCAAGAAAGCAGCCCTCCCCACAGACCAGGGAGGCCTGGCACAACTAGAGAGAATCAGTGGCCAAAAGCCCTGGCTGAGTCACCAGCAGTGGCCTGTGTTTGTAGGTGGTAGGAACACAAGAAAAATGACCTTCCAGGTCATTAAACCTATTTCCCTGCATTACAGACAACCAAGTAATAAATGTTTGTCCACAAGGGTTCATGAAATCATCCACTTCAGCCCCTTACCACAAAACACAATCACAAAGCACTACACAACAACTGTTATATCTCTGTGCAGCAGGACCTGGCTCCAGGAGTGGCTGTGATGCCTCACTGGTAGACGTTCAACTCCTACCCCATTCTAGCTCCTTGGGGGACTTCCCTTTTTCTCTCACGTGCCACACCTCGGTAGGATTATTCTAGTGTTAAATGTAGGCTGCCCCAGGTCCCAGAGCTAGCCTGTTTTGGCCAGTGGGTCCCTCCCATGCCTCTCTGTCTCCAGTCCTCCTCCTCAAGCACTAGGTGGGGGCCCTCCCAGCCCTGTCAGTGCCTCAGGGGCTATTTGAGAGCTTCTCTCTAGCTGCACCTTTCCTTCTCAGTCACTTGGAGTCCCTGACTTAGGTCAAATTGCTTGCATACCACTCAGCTTCTTGGGTCAACCCTTACAGGGTTCTATGTGGGGTGCCTTGCAGGCACCCCTGTGGCCTCCATACTGCCCCATAGCCACAGCCCTGCCCTCTAGTCTCGCACTTAAATCACAACAAAGTGAAGCAACTGCTTCACAGCCCAGAATTTACAAACTCTGGGTCCTTGCCTCACTATAAACCATAACTTCCCCTTGGCTCCCTCCTGGCAGCTGTAGAACAGCTCAGGTGCCTGCCAGTGTCTGCTGCAGGCATCTCCCTAGGGTGAGATTCAGAATACAGTCTTTGTCCATTCAGAGACCTCTAGAACTGGATGTAACCAACACCAGCTACTGTAATCTGGTGCTATGGGTAAGCTAATGAGCTCTGCCTCTTATTGGAACTAAATAATACAGACAGGTTCACATGGTGCTACAGAGACAAATTAGTTCTGTCAAGCGGCAGCATGTACGGTAGATGGTAGCACACTGTACGTGCTCAATAGAGACATTTCAAATTCACGAGAAATGAAAATGGCTAATAACACAAGGGAGTCCTTGTGGGCCCAGGACTGCTCCCCAAAGTCTGTGGCTGTTTCAGAAAATGTAAGATTACTGGTCAAGTTAGGAACAATTCTGCCCTTCTGTTCACCTACGACATGATGTTTATATAAAAAAAAAGCTCAGAATTTTTTTGGACAGTGTTCTCCACTTAATGTTTACCACAGACATTTGACAATATCAAAAAGGAAGATCTGTAATTACCAACAAAACACACACGGCCAGAGCAGATTATCTTTTAAGTAATGAACAGTCTGTTTTTACTCAGATGTCCTCACTAGGGGAGGGGGACAAAAAAAAAAATTGAGGGAAGGCAGAAGAAATAAGAAGAAAAGAATGTGATGGGGGTGACATTTCCAAAATTCATTAAGAGCTTAACTCCCCTGTGAACAAGGACGAATTGTTTCTAAATAAAAATACTAAGACATACAGCCACCCTTTTCCATGGGTATGAAGAACAGCAGTTCTAAAGTTTCATGAAAAACTTTTGTTCATTAAACAAACCTCAAGGGGGAAGTATAAATTAGAAGTGTTATATATTCAGTGTCATCAAATCAGCTAAAAACATGTTTTGTACCAGTCCATGAAAAACGCTTTTTATAGTGCCTTTGCTGTAAACACTGCCTGGCGTACATAATAAAATTAAACAAGTAACACCCGCTCTGGAGCCAGTAGCTAGCACATAAAATTTCATAGAAACAGTAAGATAAAATTCCAAACAAACACCTTGCCATTTATGAGTCTGTAAAGCAGAAGTGTTGCATGTAATTAGATGGGCAAAGAGGCGGGTTTGTTTAGCAAAAGAAGAAGCTCCTTCCTAAGGGATTCGTATCTATATGCCACCACCTGGGAAGAATCTCTCATTGCCTCCTTAGGGTTACTCTTCCTATGCATCTCATGGGCTCCCTTCCTGCTTCACTGCAGACCAGATAGATGATTACATAGATGTATCAGGAAGTGATTCACAAGTAGAAGCTGGTTCCCTTGGAAACAACTTGAACCTGGAACCCGTGCAGCTCCACTGAGAAATTTTGAGTAGATGCTGTCCAGCCCAGCTGGTGCTTGGGTAGTGAAAATTAGTCTGATAGCCAGAAAGTACTTTTGTAGAGTGTGGCACTCTAAGTAGGGTTGTGGAGGACCAAAATGATTTAGATGCAACAGCACCAATGCAATAGGCACTAGGGCAGTAACACAGAGTCAACTAACTATTCAGCCTCTCATGCAATAAGCTCTAAAAGGGCCCCAGGGTACACGGTACAAGCTGTAGCACAATACATGCGTAATTGATGGACTTTGCATTTAGACTAGTGGTTCTCAACAAGTCACCCCCCCCACCCCCCTCTTGGTAAATACTAGCTCTTAATTGTAACTCATGTATTGACTGCAGACAAATACTGGAGCAATTTTTCAGAAACAGCACAACAGATCACAATATTTTTGACATTATGGATCCTATTTGAAATTTCAGGGTTTATCTGAATATGTAGATGTTTGCACATGTTAGTGCTAATACTACATTAGCTCCTTGTTCCCTCCCCCCCCCCCCACATAGCACCTTCAGTAGGATCTTATTGCATGCTGAGGTGCCATGGCAACCTAGGTAAGAATCGCTAGGTTAGACATAAGCTATGCAGGAGGGAAAATAGTTACCACAACTTATGAGAAGACCTTAGTATTTCAGCCCAGATGCTGAATGGTACAGAATAAACCACTCTAAGCATCTTTACATGTGTGGGGGGCACTTTAATTAGAGCAGCTATTGGGAACCACTCTAATTAAAGCACCGTCAGATCTCAATTTCATGTAGTCAGCATCCCACACTTCAAAATGGCAGCAGGGGTGCATTAACTAAAACTTGTTTGATGAGCTTTAGTTAAAGTGCCCCCACCACCACCATTTTGAAGCATGGGGGCACTGAATACAAATGACACTGATGCCACTGAAGTATCCAACGCATGCTAATTAACACGCATCCGGCATGTGTATGGGTGCCTCTGTTCTCTTCCAAACTTCATATTAGCAATGTTTTTCCTTAATGAAACCACAGTAAACTAGGCTGATAATGTTTTGTTCTCTGTTTATAGGAAAAGCCCAACACCTCCTACTCTCCAGACATCAATATTCCATTAGCAAAGGAATTATAGTCTTTAGTTCTGTGTGCAGAAAAACTAAGGGGGAAGCAACCCCTAGGATTTCCTTAGAATTTGGTATTGGCAAGTTTCAAGCAATGAGACCTAGAGCATAAGGAAAAAAAGATTCACAATGCCATGATCACTAATTCCAAAAACATTTTTAAAGCACTGCACTGCCTATGTGGGAGGCAAGGAAAACCTTTCCAAACAGCAGAATTGTTCTCTTTCATGGTTGGGAAACTGGCAGTTCTCTACTGAAGCTTAATAAAATTATAATACGTAAATTAGCCAATGTAATATAACCTATCTTTTTTAGAAGAAAGTAAATACATTTCATTTAAAAACAATGGATACCAAACAAACTTGGGAAAGAGATGACATATTTCTACATTGCTCTGATTAGGTTTAAAAAAAAGTTTTGAGTACACTGTGGTTACGATCCAATGGGTATATCAACACAGAGCATATAGTATAAAGCACTGCTTTCCAATTTTTTTCTCAGCATAACCCCATTTATGGCACCATTTCCTCAGCCTGGCCCCTCACTCCCAACTCACAGTCCCCCACTCCTACAACCACATCTGCTGATGTTGTGACCCCACTGGGGTCACAACCCAGTTTGGGAACTGCTGGTATAGAGCCTGTGTCCATGGATGTATACAAATGAACTCAGATGATTATTCTTAAGTTGAAAATTCATAATACTGGAGATTTATTTTTTATTCTAGTTATGTGAATTTATTTAAAAAATATGGGCTTAAGATGATACCACAGAAGCACCACTTTACTTTTGGTCTTACAGCTACTTAAAGTGACTGACAAACAAACAGAATGAGAAATACTGAGAAAAAAAGTTAACCATCACCACAGTCCCTCATGAGACTTTGAGGTCAAATATACCAAAGAGGTCAAATATACCATAGTAATACAAACATTTCAATCTACTACCTGAAATTGGACAACTGAGAGAAAAGCAATAACTTTCAGCAAACATCTGAAGGACTTAAATAAGAACAAAATTATATGGCTTTGCTAACAGTTACTTAGGAGGGACAAGACAGTCACTCATTCAGCGTAAAAAAGATGCGTCTAATTCCGCATTCATTTTTGTATGTCTCCTCCGTGCTGCAGAAACCAAATCACACTAGACCAGAGAAAGACCACAATAGGGCAGAATGGTTTTAACACCACGGATTCCTATTTGAAATCTCTGGATTTAATCTTGTGAATCATGTTTGCACACCTAACAATGCTAACATTGCATGGTACCTCACAGCATCCTTGAAAAGGTCTCAAGGCACCCTAGGGTGCCATGGCATCCTGATAGAGAATCATTGCCCTAGACACTTTGGCTCAGACCTAGCAATTCTAAACAGTGAGAAGGATGCTTGATTTTGATTAAGATTCCCCCAACCATCACTAATGTATGAAGCCTCTAATGCTGGGAGGGAGGGGGCCCTTGTTTTTTGCAGAGCTGCAAAAATTAATTCATTCTAGAAATAATAAACACAGATTCACAATTAAACAACATAACTCACTATGCTGCCTTAATACAAGTCTCTGAGAAGTGACCCCGGCAGCATTTCCTTATCTGTAAATACCATATTTACTCACATAAACATACATACCATTTTCCTAATAAAGCAGCCCTCCAAAACTGCGGTGTATGCCTTAATCAGGGACGCTAATTTTTGCACCAGAATTGAAATATAGGGTAATCTAATGACTGCATAGGAACTCTGATTCTCTGAGGCTGCAGAAAGGGAGTGAAGGAAGAGGGTAATATACAAGAAAATTAGTATATTTCAGTAGAAGAAAGTAATCATGGATACAACTCTCAAAATACCAAAAGAAATGGATACAAAAAAGCAACAACATATTGTAAATAGAAACAATAATGACATCTTTTGAATGTCACTATTGTTCTATAGGAATCTGACACAGCCAGCCATTGTTCCTTAAATCCAATTATAACTCCTATTCTTACATTTTAAACAAAACTTCTAATTTTTTAAGCCATCTGGGTATGTTCAGATCTTTCCTCTCCATGATTCTACAGCATTACCATTAATAATAGTGTTCAGTTCTGGTGCAAAAATATCCCTTAATATATTAGCCCCAGGTGGTGGCTTGCAGAGCAGGGTTGGGTGAAACAGCAGATCCAGCAGGTGGCTGGACTCCATTTCCCAGCAGCCCCTGCCTGCACTGCTCCAGCCAATTTCCACAGAGACCCTGGGAGGGGTGGGGCCTTGACAGCACATTACCAGGGTTTCCATGGAGACTGGCCCAAGTAGCACTGGGAGGGTGGGCAGGGAGCTGCTCCAGGCCTGGGATCCTGCAATGGTGACAACGTGATCAGGAGTCCGGGCAGAGACACAAACCGCCGCTCACACAACCCAGGCAGCAGCATGTAGGCAGCAGCTCTGCCCCACGCTGTCACCACTACAAAACCCCAGCAACATAAGCAGGGACTGCTGCAAAATGGAGTCCACCATGGGCCAAATCTGGCCCACAAGCTGAACTTTGCCTTTAGCTGCTCTAGAGCCATGCTTGTGGAGGTGCTTGCACATGTGGATCTGCCCCTAGCATCATACCTCCCTAACCTGCCATTCATAGACCTGGAGAGAACAAGTCCATCAAGAAACTTAAATGCAAAAAAAAAAAAAAAATAGGGGCTGAGGAGATGTATATTTTCCCTCCCCAAACCTATATGGAAGCCACAGGAACACTAACACAAGCATGCAGTAAGTAGCTTGCCAGCCCCTCCTACTCTGAAATACCTTAAAAACATATTTCTAGGGAGAACAGAGTCTTTGAGAAATTTGTCTACTTAAGTATGTCAAGGTCTGGGTTCTGGGCAATGAATTCCTTATTCACTTGCTGCCCCTTCATGAAGTTGCTTCAATAAAAGTTTTCAGTGGAATTCCATCATTTTCTCTCCCTCCCATGTGCTTTTCTGACTTTTTGTTCCTCTATAATTAGCTTTAAATATTTACTCGCTATAATAAGTAGGTTTTGTGTTATTAGGTTTTATGTTGTTCTATGCATGATCCAGCCACAAGCATCTTGCATTTCAAAATCAATTCTTGGCAGCAGGAGAATTTATTCATGTCACCCCTAAATTCTGGAAGGCAGAAGATCAGTGGAGATTTAAGGATCAAAATAAAGATTGTTAAATCCAAACATTGTGGTTAAGATTTGCTGTCTGCCTTGTATCACATAAGAATGTATAACTCAACATCTAAAGAGTGTACATTTATAAATCTAATACATCAAACACTAGCTATCATTTCCCAGAAATCAGCCACAATGCCGTTTCTGTTATGACTACACAGCTTCAAACAAACTGAATACACACGCTGAACATTACATACTGTTCTGCCAGTTAGCTGCCCCATGTGACAGCTTCAGAACCACAGCTGCATTGGGCAGGAGATAGAACTAGGTAATACCCTAGAGTATGTGCAGACATTATGTTTAGATCAACCTAACCAGGGTTAAGTCAATCTGAATGCCAGTATGTGCAGGCATTTGAGGATATTAAATCCAGCAAAAAGTGGCAGGTCCTTTCTACCCCCTCCCCTGACAGAGTTATTTTTAGGCCTTCAGCCCTCTCACCCTCAGATGGACAACCCACCAACCCTCCCCAGCAGACCTGCCAGCCATAGGCAGCAGAAGGGGCGGAGGCTAACAGGGCTTAGCCCTCCCCAAAACACATTGCAGTGGTAAGGCCACAAGTCAGCCCAGCTATGGGCTTCCAGCAGCTGCAGCAGGTGTGGTGAGGAGTACTCAGGTAGCGGTGAGGGAGGGAGTGGTTCTGGGACAGTTACAGTACAGCCTGGGCAGGATGCGGGACTGAGCCACAAGCTGCTCATCCAAGGAGCATGGCTCCTGCTCCTACATACACCCTGGGAGGGCATGGGGGTCATGTGCCCCCAGATCTGTGCGGGGCAGGGCAGGTGGCTATTCTGGCCTGGGGGAGTGCAAAGCTCTTTCCACCTGGGCTGGGTGTGCTCGGGGCAGGTGGAAGCAGTGGTGAGAGGGGGCTATGGGGAGTGGGCAGCAGCCACCCCAAACTTTGGCATTGCCCCCCCCCCCCAAGCACTGCCACTGTCCACCACAAGCACAGTATTACCCAGCCCCCATGCCAGCCTGCAGCAGCAGCCTTCCCTGCCCCATGCAGATCCAGGGGCACATGCCCCCCATGCCTCCCGGGACACATTCACTGGTGGGAGCCACCCCCCTCCCCGCAGCTCAGTCCCATGCCCTGCCCCACCCCGGCTGTGTAGGGCTTACCCTAGCCCCTGTCCCAGGCTTTTCCCTGATCACTGCTCAAGGGGCAAGTTGTTGCCAGCCTGCAGCCCTGGGCTAGCACTCTGAGGCAAGGCGGGGTGTGCAGTGCATGCTCCTGTTGATTATATGGACCTTTTCACTCTCCCTCCCTGCTTCTGTATACTGTCTGCAGCAAATTGACAGGCAAGCAACAAGTAGGGGCGGGGGGGAAGAGCTGATAACAGTGTTTATCACCCTTATCTCAGTGTTTTTTTGCCCTATTAAGAAAACAGTGGAGAGACATTACCAACTCCTTGTAGATTCAGCACAGACCCAGCATGTGGTCTTCTGGATAATATACAGACCCCTCTGGAAGGGATGGGGGAATTTGTGCTTAGCAAAGAATGGTGAAGTGGAGCAAGGGGAGCAAACAGCTCTTCTCAAACATTTCCAAGGAAGGACATTAAACTACCTGTTGATTAGCTCCAAAAAGCCTGTCTTCCTTTGTCTCTCCCACAGCACGGACTGTAGCCATCATGTGGTCTGTTTACTAATCCAGAGGTATCTGCTATGGCAGGGGGGAATAATCCCTGCTGAGCACGGAGAAGCCAGGCAGACACAGAGGGGAGGGGCCAGCCCTGATGTGGAGCAGAGAGCCACACCCACCCCAGAGAGCATCCTGGGATGCTGCTGGTGTCTGGTTTACCTTAATCCAGCAAGGGGTCTGGGACAGATATTGCATAAACTGGTTTGAGCTAAATCAGTTAAATCTGATACTACATTCAATCAAAATTTATCTCAAACCAGTTCCAGCCATTTTCAAACTGGTTTACACGCACTGAACATCTGTTCTGCTACAGGTTTAAACTAGTTTCTGATCCCTTAAACTAGTTTACGTGTAATGTCTGTCCCTAGCCCTAGGGACTTTACAAACAGACTAAGACTGTGTAACAAAATTCACAATCCAAGAAAAAATAAATCACAAACTTAAGACATTGGATAATAAGTGAGAAAATGGAATAGGAATCCCTTGGAAAGGTGGTTTTCAAAGGAGGATTTGCAAGAGTAAAAGCAGGCCATTCCGTGAATTAGAAGCAGAAAGACTATTCTAGGTAAAGGAGGTGGATACAGCAGAATAAAACCAACTCTTTGGATGAGAAAAATCTCTAAATCTCAAAAAACACCTTGAAGCAGAAGTGGCAGTTAAGAGATTCCTCCTCCTTTTGTAATGATGACAGCGTGAACATGTTGGAAAGCAAGCAGACATGATAGTAATGGTACTTCTGGATCTGTTAGCCACCTGGCACCTACCATTGTCTTGGTGCAGGCTCTCCTTTGAAACAGTGTTCCTACTTTTGCCATCCTAACTGACAGATCCTCTACTTCCTTGTATCCAATAATGATCCAGGCTTTAAGTTTGGGAAGAAAACCTTCCCACTTTAATCCCTGTGCAACTACTCCAGCACTAATGTAACTACCGTTTGAGGCTGCAGGTAGGCATATATAAAAAAAAGAAAAAAAATATTCAACCTCTGTATATGCTTTAAATAGCTATTTGGAAGGTATGCACCATCTTGTATTGAAATCCCTCTTTCTGCAGCATGAAACAATGGTAGGCTTTAAAATGCATTTTAAGATTCTTTTCACATAAAATAAAAATCAACATACCCTTATGTTATCTGATTTGTCCTCCTGAAAAAAAAATGAAGGACATTGAAGCAATTTTGCATTAGCATACATTTGGGGATGGCTCTGTCATTTTTCATTTAGAAGAGACATGTTGTTGGAAGCTAGCAACACCATTCCATCTGAAAAAAATGCAGGTAGATTGCACTTTCCATATTTGACAACATTATGCCATTCAAATAAGCCAGTACATTGACTTACCCTAAATACATTAAAGAGATGTGCTGTCTGATAGAGCATTTTACATCAAATGTGACATTTCCTGTTGTAAAACTAGCTGTATATTTTTCCACCAGCCCCTGGAAGTGGCTATTAGTGCATAAGACAGCTTTTCAAAGTGGGATACATATGAGAATTTACACAGGCCATTTGGAATTAGTCCCTACAATGTCTGTGACCTACTAATCATAGTTAACTATGGAAAAATCACTACGGAAATATGAATGTTCAAAGAGGTAGACTGATCAGAGCAGAAGAGTTCTAACCACTGCAGAAGCAGTCAAGTTCTGATGGTCTGTCTCTCAGGCTTCTGGAAAGATTCCAGATACTTTCTAAAGGTTAAGTGGCATGTTGATAGCTCCTCCCACAGTGAACTGCATCACCTCATTAGTAAAGTACCCCAGTACTAGCAAAATGATACCTCTTTTCATGCAACACATATACATTTGGTTCAGAAGAGGGGAAAAATGTAGGGTTGTGTGAAACAGCACCGTTGTTTCGATGGAACAGCATTTCATTTTTAATTTGATTTTGATTTGAAATCACTGTTCCGTTTCATTTCATTGAAACAGTTTCACTGTTTTGATGCTGTTTTGACGTTTCACCCATAGGCTATAATGGGGATGCTCAAAACAGCCTAAACTTTGTCATTTCTGGCCTGATTTGGATGAAACTTTCAAGAATGGTAGCCACTTCTGAGGGCATGAAGGCTGCCAAGTTTCAAGGAGATAGGTGCAAGGGTTTGGGTAAAACTGCACCTCAAGCTGAGGACAAGCAAAAGTTGTGACGTGGGCGACACTGTGCGTTTTAAGGTGCACCCTCACTCAGCTGACACCAAGGCAGAAAGCAGGGCAGTTCAAACAATGCTGCCATTTATGCTGTTTTTTCCATCCCTCCCCCAGAGCACTGGGGTTGGACGGGACCTCAGGAAAGGATGACAGTCACTGGCCAGCTACGCAGTCAATAATGAGAGCAGTCCTTCCCCGGCCCCTTCTCCCCTTCCTCTCCTGACTTTAGTTTCTCTTTCCCTGTAGGCAAGCCCACTTTGAGCTTCAAAACTCGAAACATTTCGACATTTTTGAAACATTTCGACTTGCCTCATTTCATTTTGAGGCTGTTTCTAAGCAATCTGTTTCATTTCAATTTTGCAGTTTTGAGCTCAAAACGAATCGAAACATTGTCCAAATGAAAAAGCCGGCGAAATTGCACACAGCCCACAGAAAAGTGACCAGCAAATAGAACCCAAATCTTTCATAAGATAAGCCTAAGGTAGATGCATGTTGTCAGGACAGTTCAAATTGTCTTTCAGTTAACTGTCAAACTGAAATTTGCATTCTAGCACCACAATAAGTTCAGCTTTTCTAACATTCATAGTAGAAACCAGTTCCAAACAGCCTTGCCTCAGGACTTTTATACGACTTACTGGCTTGTATCAGTAGTATATTTAGTATTTATTCCAGGCTTCTTCTGACTAACCTACACACCCATTTCTGCCTCACTCATTCATCAAGACCAGTTTCCACACATCCAAAAGTCTTTGAACTTCCTTTTAAATAGCTTGAAAAATCACAATGTCAGTCTGTGAAACAGTGCATGAATAAGTTATTTCCTGCTTCAAAAACACCTCCGAGTGTATGATCCAGGATTCTTTCAAGACTTATTTCAAAAGTGCTCACTGATACAGGCTTCAAATTTGCACGTCAATCCTAAAATGGCATTTAAAATTGCTCTCTTTTCATAAGTATTCCTAAAGAATTTTATGAAGAAGTTTGTCAGCTTCAAAAGCTTTTCTTTTAATTACAAGTCTTAAAATGTTGGCTTTCCCCCTCCGTCTCAGTTAACAACGGTAAAAAAAAAAAAACACCTCAGGAAAGCTCTGATATACATCCCTTACACACAAAAGGCTACATTGCTGTACTTCAGGTAATATATCTCCATTCAAATGCAAACACTGGAGTATCAAATTTATGAATGAAATATCTAACCGCCTTGATATTCTACAACTTTGAAAGTACAACTAGATTTTACTAGATTCTAATAAATGTACTATAGTACTAATGCACAACAATGTAAGAGTCACTGGATATGCAGGTAGATACAAATAAAAGTTACCTAAATTGCAGGGGCCACTCTTGACAAGTGGAGAAAGGTAGCATTTTCGATGGTCTGAGGAGGAACTATAAATCAGTACTCTTCCTTGATTCTATTCCTGCCCCTGTTATCCCCCTCTCCAACTCACTCTATGACCTTTGTAGATGGAAAACCTGGTTTTCACAAGAAGCAGTAATGGCAAGGAGAGAAGGGAAGGGAATAATGAAAAATGATGCCAAGACTGAAAGTCTAATGAATGGGGAAACAGGGGAAAAAAAAATAGCACTCAGAGAAGAGAAAGGCGAATTTTGGGAAAAACAATAAACATTGTGACAAAAAGGTAATTCAAGCAAGCAGAAGAATATCCATAAGCAACTGGCTAAGGGGAGCAGAGATGCAACTATAAGCAGAGATACAAGGTCCAGCAGTATGTGGGCAGATCATTTCATATAGGGCCTTGTTACACATTACACTTAGCACATGCTAATGTTAAATGGTGTTAAAATTAGCACATTAAGGGCTAATACCACTGTAACATGCACTGCTCTGACCTGCCCTTAGAGGGACAGTGAACAGGGACATGGCTAAGAGACAAGCTGACTGTGCATGCCCAGTTTGCCTGCTTTCAGAGGCAGGGTAAGTAGCCCAAAACAGCAGGCTTCCAAGGTCTGGCAGGGTCCCACTGGGCCTGCAAGCCCCTGCTTAACCTGACTGGGTTCCTGCTGCTCCCACCACCCTGATCAAGCCCACCACCCCTCTGCTGGATTGAGCCCATTACTATCCCCACACCCAACACTTGAGGTTCCCTCCCTGACCCCCTCCCACTATTTGTGGCTCACCCCCACTCCCATCTCTCTATTGCCTTGTTCCCACCAATTGGCCAGCATGAAGCTTCTGCATGGGGCTGCTGCTGCAGCCCCTGGGGACCTGCTCTGCTTCCCCCATCTCCTGCTGGACCTGGGCATCAGGTAGGGAAGTGGTAGGGGCAGAGCTGCAGCTGGGCAGGAGCATGGAACATGGGCCTGGGGCTGGCGGCACCATGGTGCCTGTGCCCAGGGGAGTGGTGGCAGCGCGGAGCTCAGGTGGGCAGTGTGTGGGTGTGAAAGAGGGTGGGGGACCTCTCCACACTCCCCACATGGGGCACAGTAGCAGCAGGCAGGGTGCTCAGGGTGCAGGTGCTTAGCAGGGTGCAGGTGCTTAGCAGGGTGCAGCTCCGGCCAGTGCTGCACATCGCAGGAAGGAGTGCAACCACCACTGGGCGACCTGTATCATCGGCACTCCCTGCCACTCACACACAGCCCCCACACACACAGAATGGGAGGAAAGCAGCAGGCTTCCCTCCCCTGCAGCACAGCCATGGTGGGGAAGACAGCCGGCTCCAGTGCCTGAGGCTTCTCTCCTGTGCTGTGCAGCCCCACCAGGAAAGGCAACTGGCTTCAGCACATGGGGCTTCCCTCATGTGCTGTGCAAGCACAGGGGCAGGGAGCAACAGCGATACAGACAGCCTAGCAGAGGTTGCGCCCCTTGCTGTGATGTGCAGTGCTGGCAAGAGCTGCTCCTTGCTGGGTGCCCGCACCCTGAGAGCCCCACCTGCTGCTGCTGTGCTATGTGGGGAGTGTGGGGAGGTCCCCACACCCTGCCACCCTTCCTCACACACCCACACCCTGCCTCCACAACCCTCCACATATACACAACTCCCCAACATGCCCTATGCCCCCCACACAACCACACCCCCTTACAAACCCTGCACACACATCCCCACCATACTCCCCCATATATAAAACTAATAATTTATTTTTGAGTTATTATGCAGGCACCTCTGTACATACACTACACAAACAAATCATGACAGAAATATTCTTTGTAATAAAATTAAAATATGTTATAGTAGGTGTTTGACTTCTAGTTTATGAGTTGGGGGGGAGCGGTGGTTCTGGTTCTAAGATGGCAAACCGCCCCTCCCAAAAGGAGTATTTTCAGGGATCAAGGAATGGGACATCTGGTAGCAAAGGTCAGGGATTAGGGTTTGGGCTTCTGGTCCCAAGATGGCAACAAGAGGGCAGGACAACTGTCAAGGAGGACTACCCATGTGGCCCTTGACAGCTCACCAAAACTTGTTAGGCACCCTCCATCTGAAATAATTGCTCACCCCTGGACTAGTTCTTGCTCCTGGGCCGACTCCTCACTCATCTTCATTTCCCCTCCGATTATACTCCCCTTGGCATAGGACAATAAGACCTGATAAAAAGCTACTAAGGGCATGTCTGTGTGATAGCCAGCTACATTGCCATGGGGGAGGGCGCTGCCAACGCTAATTTAGGCCCACTGCTTGCACTGTAATTAGCTTAAAACTCCCAGCTGATATTACCATCAGCTTCACTGGTCTGGTTTGTCCCATTAGAGTACAAGTCCTAGCAAACAGAAGTAGGAAGCAAAATTTGTCCCAAAAATTCTTAAAAAAAAACATTCACTGAGTTGTGTTCAGGTCTATGAGTTACTACCTCTGCCTGCTGGCTATTTCCGCACACTGGAGTTTTAATTGGCCAAATTATTTCTTAGAATTACATGCATTGTATTCGTGTTTTACTTTCAGTCATGTGGCACATTTAAACACCAGAGGGAGCACGTAAGAAAGGCAAATTCTTTCGTCCCTTGCTTAGAAGTGGACTCTAACTAGAATACAAGTCCATTCAAATTACAGGGTTTAGTTTGAATCTCCAAAACTAAACAAGCTCCAGGAGTTCTGGCTGTAAAGCAGAAAGAGGCTAGTTTTCCACCAGTGCATTACTAGCATCCAGGTTCCTATAGAAACCCCAGCTCTATCTAATTCAATACAAACTTTTAATCTGTAATATTCATGCTTTGAAAACAGATCTCAAGTTTGCCCTCCTCAGTCCATCTTTAACGTCTACCTTTCAGAGGAATTATATATGTGTGCACAAAGTACTATGGTGAGCACTGAAAAAAACATCTAGAGGAATTGAATCATATCAAGTTCTGTCCATAATTTGTCTTATAACTGTGTGGAACATATGTTTACAAAACACAAAAATCAAGTATAATAAACATTTTCCACTGCAACTGAACCAGTTTTTTAGCCAAATCATAAATGCCCACACCGTGTCTACAAAACAAGCCCTGCAAATATATGACAAGGTGAACATGAACACAACTACTTTTTCACTCCCCAAAATGAGGGAAAAGTACATACACACACACGCATGTAAGCAGAAGTAATAAAGATTTATAAGCTAATATATTGTTAAAGTCCTTTCAGGTATAGTAGTATGCAGCACTGTAAGTAACATATTAAAGATGTCTGTGTTTTAAAACTACTATACTCAACTGTTTCCACTGAAAACAAGTATATTTCAAGGCTCTTAGAAAATTCCAGAGGCATGTACTACCCATATGAAAATCACTTTTAATTTACTACGCGTACTGCTTATTCAACAAAAACACACTAAAGTAACGGTAGAAAAAGTAACATTCACACTTTTAATTAAGTGAGAGTCACTACCATGACTAAAAAACAACTCATAAAAAGAGTGCTATCATTACTGTCTATATACACACTTTATTCTGCTTCACACTTTTTTTTGATGAAGCAGCAGAACACAATAAATTAAGTCTGATTTTCACGGAGGTGATAGTCATGATAATGACACAAAACATGTTAGAAAAAAATAGCACTGCAATATTCTTAAACTGAACCAAAATGATGGGGCAACAATTCTGACTTCATCAATTAAAACTTTGATTATTTTACATTTTTGCAATCCTAAATCTTAAACAGAACATTTTAATGTGCCCCACAGATGGAGAAATCTGTAACCAAACAGTAACAACATTCTCCTTTATCCTATTTGCTTCATATTTTGTTTCCCCAGCTATAGCAAGGAAGCCTCCATCTTGTTACCTATAAATCAGGCTTGTAAAAAGTGCACAAAAGCAACTCTAGTAATCAGAAGGAAATGCTCAGGACAGCAAGCATGCAGTGCTGAGTGTAGGTGTATGCAAGTGATTGTTTTCTATTGACAAACATACGTGTTCTTTATGTTTCTCTTGTGCTGAAGACTCATTTTAAAACATGTAACTCTTATCCTTCCTTAAATAGTCTATGGATAAAAGGGAAATTCAGAGTTTATGAATAGCTTGCTCTTATTAGGGAGAATAACTAACATAAATTTGATCTGAAATTGTTATACTTGACAACACTCTGGATTGAATAACATAATAGTTTTAAGTGTACTCCATCTGGCTGCTCACAGTGTCTACTAGCAGTGAATCTGGAGGCACTACTTACTCCCAGTCTCCTGCTAACAGCCCAGAGGCTCCTGTAACAACTGAGAAAGCTGAAGCCTTCTTCATATCACCCCAGGAAGTATGACTTTTGACCCCAAGTCTGATGTCTTTTGGGAAATGTAGTACAGTAACTGAATAACTGCCATTCTAGTGCAAATACTGTTGGCTGTGGTTAGTTCAACCAGTGAATATGGTTTTATTCAGAAAATATCAAAGTAAAGGGTCTCTTCTGATTGCTGTCAATTTTGAGAAGTGCTGTGGTACAGGTATGCTGTGGCTCTGCAGAGAGAGACTAGAAGGGTAATGCAGACTTGATTATCATAATAACCGTTACATTTCTGAGTGTGTTCAGAGGACTACATTCTACACGATTCTCTAGACATCTATTCTTGGAGTGTATCAGGGATTACTACAATACAGATGATAGGCCAACTAGGGAGGAAGCTTTTCTTGACTTGCTGCTCACAAACAGGGAAGAACTGGTTGAGAATGAGCAGCAGGGAAAGGCGCCGCTTACCTGTCCAGAATCAAGGAGACATTCTGCTTTACCCGAGTAGATACATAGTTCTTCTATATTACCAATGAGCAGTTGGCACATGGTTTAGGTACCCATGGGAGTACATTCTACTTCACCTTCCAGAACCATGCAACTCTCCCATTCATTTCAGTGGGGAGTACAGAGGCCTCTAGATCCTCAGTTACCTGGAGGTATAGAGTTCAGCATTCATTTCAATGGAGAATTTTAACCTGATTAAAATTCTACTTCCCTATGAATGCATAAGGCATACACATCTTAATTGGACATTTAACGAGCAGAAATGTACACAGGCAGCAGCATACAGATTTTCTCCCTCCTCTAATGGCTTAGTGGTTATTGAACTTGCCTACAAAAACATGAGTTCTAAGCCCCTCTCAAATTAAGGGGTTTGAACACATGACACCCATGATCCAGCAGGGCACACTAACCCTCAAGTTCTGGGGAAGACATGGCTCTGAGCACCTTCCACCCCACTCCTATAGCTGGCCCACTGAGAACATCTTGGGGCCAGGAAGAGGGGCTGTAACTCTGTGGCTAAAGGAGGTAAGCACTGCTTTAGCAAAGAGCAAGTCCTTGGTTCAAGCCCTTGCTCTCTAGGATGTTTCTGCATTTCGCCCAATGACACTTTAAAGGTTTAAATTGTCGGTTTAAATTGTCTAGGATCACTAGACAATTGCCCATCAAGAATGATGGGGGGGGATGGGAACTGAGCCCCAAGCTCCCCCCACCCCCATCTGCACCCATTCCCCCTTCCCTCCTGCTGCTTGGGGCCCAGGCCCACTCCCCATCAGCAGCTGTCTCCTGACCCCATGCAGCCTGCCAGCCCCTGCAGTATTTGCATGTGTAGACATGCCCAATGCCTACGGTATTTGCAACCCCTAATAAAATACCCTTCACTTCAACAATTTGTCTGCAGGGTTATTGGGAATATTGGTTTTGGGAACTATTAGGAATAGAGCCAATTCCATGCTAGTACCTTCAAGCAGCTAAAATTCTCTCAGCACTTGCTTCCAAATCACAACACACCCAGTGCACTTTAGAGTCCTGGTTTTCAAACTTCCTGAAGTTGTGAAACACTTTTGTATCCCTTCCTCTGCTGTGAAACCCCTGTCCCTATCGTAAAGGTTGATTGATGAAGAGCCAAGCAACCCAGCCACAGAATGGTCAGGTATTGCCTCCTGGTCCACTCCACCCTTACCCCCAACCTCTTTGTGGAACCCCTGATGACCCAGAACACACTATCTTAGAGGTCTGGTGTCCAGCAATACTGGACTGCTGTTCTGTTTGCAAGCCAAAAAATAAGAAAAAAAAATATGAGAGAAAAATGAAAGAACAAGCCTATGTAGCAGGCTTATTTTTCAGACCTGGGTTGAATCCCAGGCTTCAGATCCTGCTGTTTTGATGGGTGGAGCCCATCCACCAATCAGGAGGCAGCAAGAGAAATAACATCATACTCCTTTCCTGAGGGGAGGAAGAGATGAGTTCCCCTGGACCTGACTGAAGACTGCAAACTGTCAGGTCTGGAAGACTTCAGGGGCAGAGCCCTAGAGTGTACAAAAGGAGCTGCATGCCCAGCACGAGGGGCAGATGCATCGGGGACAGAGAAGAGAGAAGAGTGGGGCTTAGAAGAGCTGAGGAGAGCTGCTCACCAGGGCAAAGCAGTAGCCCAGGAAGACTTCTATCAGCGGGGAGTGGGGCACATGTCCAGTGGTTAGGCTCTCGGTCTACAGCACGACGCATGGCGTCCAGACCCTGGGAGCTGCATGAGGCGGCTTGGGTCTGTAACTTCTAGCATGCGGCCAGAGACATGGTGCACAGGTCGGTGCATGGAGCAGGATCTTTGGAGCCCCTGGGGCGGCTCAGGTCCTTAACCCTTGGAGCGAGGCTGGGAGCTTGGTGCAGGAGGGGCTGCACAGAGGGTGAGAGACCCTGGGAGCCGCTTGAGGTGGCTCAGGACTACATCTGCTGACATGCGGCAGCAGCTCAGTGCAGACAACGCAGCCCAGAGGGTCCAGGAACATACTGAGCCCCGATGCTGCACAAGACTGTTCAGGCCTCCAACCCCTAGCACAAAGCAAAGCATCCACTACACACAGTGGTTCATGTGGCCCTAAGCCAGGATGGCCGCAGCAGAGCCAGGCGGCAGGAAAACCCGGCAGGGACAGAGCTTGACCTGGAGAACAAGAGACAACCCTCTGGGACTATGGAGTAGTAGTAAGTTACCCTGGAGAGAGGGTCCCCACAGGGGAGACCCTCCCCCCCACCCCAAGGGTTGTGAAGGGGCACCATGTGGGTCACTCCTGGGTGATAGTGGGGGAGCTTAGGAGTCTTCCTCTTCTTTTTCTTTCCCCTCACCTCCTTTTCTGTAGCAGTACCTTGAGAGTGGAGCCCCTGCCCTGGAGGGCACCCAAGTATGTCTAAGGACTACTGATTATATTTGTGGACTATGCATTACAGTTTATGTGAATAATTTGAAGTAATAGTTTGTATATGAACAGAGTTATAAGGTTGCCCAATTAATATCCTTTGGTCTGGTTTTGTCCTATTGTTCATCTGTATTTGAAATGATAACTGGGTGTGGTAGTTAAGTAATTGATTGACTGGACCTGACTCTATACCGGACCGAAGTGGCCACTGGGCTGTTGTGTCCCTCTACAGCACACTGCCCTGCCAATAATTCCCTCAATTGGAGAGGAAAGTACAAACCCGTGTATATCCAGGCTACACCTATATAATCAGATGTTCCTTTTTGATGAGAGAAGAAAAATTAAATTGAGTATGCTTCAGTTTTCCCTAAATTCTTCTGGGCATGGTTATCATTCTGTTGTTCATCTTCTGCTCACGGCTCAGCTGGCTCCATGTATAGGAATTGGGGCCCAAAGCAATGCAGAGACTCCACATTAGCAACAGACAGGAACATCAGTGACAAGGCCTCCTTTGCAGCTCTCAGTCAGAAATCACTAAAGTCAGAATACCCAGGCTAGCTGGAAAGCCAAAGTGGAAGTTTTCAGAACGTAAATACTGCCCATACTCAATTTTAAGAACTCCCCTAAATTTTGATAACCCCTAGTTCATTCACATTTACTGCTGTACATCCAGATCATTGCTTCAGAAAATTCTTCTGTTAGCAAGATCTCCTTTTAGAAAATAGCAGTATTTTTGTCATCATATCCTGATGGAAAGCAGCATGAATAGTCACATCCTGTACCCAAAGCAACCACTTAGTCTCATATAAGTAATCGTTTTCTAACTTGCCCACTTCATTTCAGGACAAACAGTTACTACAATAAGTCACTTACTACAATACGTTATTCCAAGATTTTTTTCATATTTTTTCAGCTAGAATTTTATAAGTTACACATGTAATTCTCAACATCAATAAAAGCGGCATTTCATAAATCTTATCAACTTTTCAGAGTAGTGGCTAAGCATGTCAAAAACTACATTTTTAAATTTTATATTCCACTTCTTGGGATTATGCTTAATTACTCATATTCTTCTTAAAGTATCATTATCATAGACATTTGAAATTCGTTCCTCTCCCCTCACCACCCCAATCCCTTTTTCCCCTTAAAGCTAACATGACTGCTCCCAAGTGGAAGTTATAACTGCAGTGCAGTGTCCAAGCTGGTAAAGTTTGGTTTCATTTTCATACATTGAAATGGGTTTCAGTTTCTTTTAAATTAATTCTTAACTCTCAATTTCTTTGATTCCTAAGCCAAAATTTTCAGAAGTGACTAACTGGAGTATCTATCTTGGACACCCAAAAAATGCCCAATTTTCAGAGTGGGAATTCTGCACACACAAAAAAATAAATAAATAAATTAAAAAAAAAAATCAGTCACTGTGATCTGTTTCACAATATCGAGAATTATATTACTTTTGAAACTCAAGTTCCTAGCACTTTGGGTTGCATTTGTTTGGATAACTATGACATTCTTATTTAAAAAAAAACAAAACTTTAAGTTACTACTACAAATTCTAATTATGGAAACAAAGATATCACTTTACTATTATGAGTAGCCCCTACTTATGGTAGTAAAGTTAAGTGCGCACATAATTGTAAACTTATGACTACAGTCTTGATTTGAAACCATTTAAAAATACTTTTGTTTCATAAGAGATGTAACCAAAAACTACAGAATATAGTTTTGTGAAAATTTGAATTAATTTTCCTTCTCAATTGCAACAGAAAAAAAAAAGAATTGCCCACTTTAGGTTGGTTAAAAGGCAAGGGGAAAAAAAGACTTCAATATATTTTTGCCAATAATTACAAAAAAAAATTGGAAAAAATGTAAGCCAAGTCAACTTCGGAATTTCAGGGTACTTGTACACAAGCCAGAAAGCTGTTCTGATGCACTATAATTACAGCACATCAGATCAAACTCAATTAATTGAGTCTGCTGGAGCGTGGTAATTACAGTGCTTCAGCCAGCTTCCACATCTTGTGCATCAGTATCCCCACACTTCAAAATGGTTTTGGGGGTATTTTAAATAAGCTTGTTCAATGAGTCCCCACTGCCATCTTGAAGTGCAGGGATGCTGATACATGAGACAATCCAGGCACTTTAATTAGAGAGGCTCTTGGAACCACTCTAATTAAAGCCCCCCCGCCCCCTCCCAGAGCTCTTGTAAAAAATGCCCTCAATGACAGCTGTACAAAACTCCTTTGAAATGGCAAGGTATTTTTCTTCCTGCACCACAAGTGGGTGAACTTGGAAAATTGACTGGTCTGACTATCTAGCTGTCTAAAGCCATATCAGCCCTCTGGGATACATATTGTATTCGAGGTAGGATAGAGAGCAGAATTCATGGTACATGACTCTCACTTACTATTGTGCTGGAAATTACCTTCAGGGTTTACTCTGACCTATAAATAGTCAAGGAGCAGTTTCCCACTGATTTCAGTGAAATCTAGATCAAGTCCTTAAACCAACAATCAGTAAAGGAGAACCCTAGAACTCATGGGGCACATATAAAAAAAAGTTACATTTTTCACATGATCAGGCCCCTGAAACTGCTTTACAGCCACACCATGATACGTGCATACCTGCAGAGCACTTTTAAAGCGACTGATCACATGAAAAATTAATCCTTAAATGAGGTATCAGGTGAAGATGCTCTGCTTTAGGGTGCATTAGGAAACTTGTGTTCCCTAGGGTTGATTTTTTTTTCCTGATTGGTGCTGGGCTGATGCAGTCCAGCCTTGCACCCAGGGTTGTCATCAGGGAAGAAGGGGAAAGCCAGCAGCAACAAGCTTCACATATCAAGGATAACAAGTCCTTTTTCAGATATGTAGGGAGTCAGGGGAAAAAAGCAAGAGTAACATTGGACCCCTGCTGAACCAAATGGGACAGTTAATATCCGTTACCCAGGAAAAGGCCAATCTGCTTAACAGGTATTTCACGTCGGTCTTTCATCAGTTCAATGGGACCTGCCTAGCGAGACATGGGATGGCCAAGGTGAGGGCATATTTATATCCAGCATCGGTGTTGATCTAGTAAAGGATCACCTTAAGAGTCTGGACACCTTCAAGCTAGCTGGTCCTGACACCCTAGGGTACTCAAGGAGCTGGCAGGTGTCATAGCTCAACCATTGGCAAAAATATTCGAAAATTCATGGCGCTCAGGTGAAGTACCTGAAGACTGGAAGAAGGCCAATGTGGTACCCATCTTCAAGAAAGCGTGGAAAGTAGATCCCGGGAATTACAGGCGATCAGCTTGACCTCAAACCCTGGTAAGATTTGAGAAAATTATCAAGGAGACCCTTCTGGACAAGCTGGCTGAGGGCAACATCCTCAGGATAGCCAGCACAGATTTGTCACGGGTAGGTCTTACTTGACCAATCTCATCTCCTTCTATGACCAGGTGATGTATCACCTGGACAAGGGAGAAGAGATTGATGTCATGTACCTGGACTTTAAAAAAAGACTTTGATCTGGTGTCCCATGACCTCCTCATGGACAAACTGGCAAGCTACAGCTACACCATAGTCCGATGGCTGGGAAATTGGTTCCGAGGTTGGACCCAGAGAATAGTGGTTGATGGCAGTGAGTCATTATGGTGCTCTATAACCAGTGGCATCCCCCAAGGCTCTGTCCTTGGACCTGTTCTCTTCGACATCTTTATCAATGATGTGGACATTGGTATCAGAACTGGACTGCCTACGTTCACCAATGACACTAAAATTTGGAGCATAGCATACACACCCAAGGACAGGCTAGTGATGTAGGCTGACTTGGATAAGGTTAGTGAGTGGGCAGACACAAATCTGATGATGTTCAATGCTGATAAATGCAAGGTACTTCACCTTGGGGGGGAAAAAAAACCCTGGCATACTTATAGGCTCAGCAGTGCTACGCTTACTAGCACCACTGCTAAAAAAGACCTGGGGGTCATGATTTACCACAAGATGAACGTGAACCACCAATGTGATGTCACAGCTGGTAAAGCAAACAAAACCCTGGCTTGCATCTATAGATGCTTCTCAAGTAAATCTCAGGATGTCATCCTCCCACTGTACTCGGCCTTGGTGAGGCTGCAGCTGAAGTACTGCATCCAGTTCTGGGCTCCACAATTCAAGAAGCATGTTGAGAAGCTTGAGACAGTCCAGAGGAGAGCCAAGTGCATTATCTGAGGGCAAGAGAATAGGCCCTATGAAAAGAGGCTGAGAGCCATGGAACTCTTTAGTCTGGAAAGGCATAGGCTCAGGGGGGACCTGGTGGCTACCTGTAAGTACACAAGAGGTGTTTATCAGGATCTGGGAGAACGTCTATTCAGCAGAGTGCCCCAAGGAAAAACAAAGACCAATAGTCATAAACTCCTACAAGACTGTTTTAGGCTGGACATAAAAAAAATCTTTACTGTCTGAGCCCCCAAGACCTGCAACAGACTCCCTCCAGAGGTGGTGCAGGCACCTACTCTGGACTTATTCAAGAAACACTTGGATGCTTATCTTGCTGGGGTCCTTTGTCCCTAGCTAACTTCCTGGTCCTGGGGCAGGGGGCTGGACTTGATGATCTTTGAGGTCCCTTCCAACCCCAACGTCTATGAAGTCCTTTCACAAGCTGCTGGCTTGCCCAGCCTGAGCTGGAGTGGGGGATTGGAGCCCCCTGCTTTGTGACACACCACCCCCCCCGACAACCCCTCCATCTGGGGTACTGGTTGAGCTGGGCTGGACCTGCAAGGAGAGATGCTGCAATCCACCCCACTCCTCCAGCTCAGCCTGGGCAAGCCAGAAGCTCTTGAGAAGAGCAGCACAAGCTGCCAGCTTGTCTGGTCTGAGCAAAAGTGGGAAAAGTGAGGTGGATTAGAGCACCCCCACCTCACAGACCTCCTCAGTCTTCCTGTCTAGGCTACTGAGAGAAGCCAGGCCAGACCCAAGGCAGGGGGCACCAATACCCCACCCCCTCCCAGCTCAGACTGTGGAGCTGGCAGGTCATGAAAGGAGTAACTCACTGCTGCTGGCTTGCCTCTCCCTCCATGCTGACAGCCCTGGAGCAGGGGAGAGAGGTGACTCGTCAGCTCACTAGGCAGGTTCGAGTTCCCCACCATCACCCAACAGGTGAACGTCCATTCATTTTGTGGGGGGAGGGGAATGCACAAACTCATGATGCTTGATGTAAAGTGGTATGTGTTAGAGTGTGGGGCTTAATGTCTGTCAGTGCTCATTGCAACTCAATCACAGTTTCTCTTTGTCTACAAGTGGGTGCACCCACAAGTCATTTACTGAGCAGCTGACTAATTAGCTGCATAGTAAAACTGTCGGCATGTACACATGCACCCCTACTAGGCTGGAGCTAAATAAATTTATTCTGTGTGGCAGGGCACTTTTGGTGCCTGCTACATTAAGGGCAGAAAACAGGCAGCAGCCAGGTGCCTGATGAGGGCAATCATTTTGGACCCAGGGATACAAGCTGGGCTGCAGTTTGCTGCAGGAGGAAGAAGGTAACATCAGGCTGAGAGGCTGCTCCAGCCAGAGTCAGGAGGTAAGGGCAGGGGCTATGGGGTGGAGGTGATCGCTTGTCCTGGGTAAGATGTAAAACTTCACCCTCATGGGGAAAGGTGGTCTGGTGGGGCTCCTAGTGTCATGGGAGCCCCCAGGAAATGCCAGACCAGTTACCTCCCCAGTGGAAGGCGGGTTGGGGCACCTTAAAAACCCCAGCCCCACATCCTTGGTGGTATTCTAATGGGCAAGGGGAACCCAGGGCTAATTAAGGAGTCCTGAGGCAAAGCTCAGGCTGGAGAAGGGACCTGGGGCTGTGCCTAGACAGTAGGGTTAAGCCTGGGGGCACAAGTAAGATCCCGTGCTAGAGGGGCAATGAGCAGAGAGACCCTGTGAGTGTGGGTGAGTGAGGAAGCCCAGTGGGGGCATAGTGGCCTGGCAAGGGGCTAGGAGCCAGATAGGCCTACAATCATACAATTGCTCAGTCCTCACTCAGGTGAGGGTAGCAGGAGGCATCTGACAGACTACGCCGGGACTGACCAAGGAGAGGAGAGCTAAGCCCAACCCAGGTGAGGCTGGGCAGGATGAGCATGGCCCCTGAGAGAGGGCAGTGTGAAAGAGGATGAGTGAGAACCAGCCGAGTAAATGGGACCCCAGCGAGAGAGGGGTGGTATGCAAGTGGCCCTCTGGGGCTGTAGAAAAGAACTACAATCATGTGCCCAGTTGGCTCTGGCCATAAACCAGAGCAGTAACACCACAGTAACATCTGCAAGGCATGGGACCCACGAAGGGGAGGTCAGAGCGGGTATTAGGCCCTTGTCAGCAGGGTGACTAATGGGTAGCCTCCCACTATTAGTAACAGCTCTCATATTTTTCCATCAAGATGTGGCAGGAGAGTGAAGCAGGTGGTTACCCCAGGAGCAGGGTGGCCAGTGAATACCTGACGAGGCCACCCTGTAACGCTCTGCAGGAGGATAGTACTTATAAATACAAGAACTATCCTGCTGCAGAGTAAAATACTCCACCGCAGTGCACATGTAGATGCTGATGGGGTTGGCTGGAGCACAAGAATGCTTCAGTGTGGGGATTGCTTGCCAGCTAGCCCCACTCTGAAGTACCCTCATTCCCCAGCCAGCCCTGCTATAGCACACTGAGCCAGGGGAAGTGGTCCTAGGCTGGCAGACTGACCCTCTGTCAGCCAGGCTGCTCTGACTGGGCTCAGTGTACTGCATTCCTAGACATGAATAGCATTCTTAGAGCAATATATTCCAGTGCGATAAGCACTAGAGTTTATTGCGGCACACAAATATGCACATGTAGATGCCTTAGCATGTAGCTTACAATTCCTGGACTCCCAGCCAGTCTTTGGGCCACCAATGGCCCCATGCTCCACCTATTCCTTTGTGTGGAAGCAACCAAAACATAACCTCCTTGCTGTGTTCAAGATCCAGATTGAAATCGGATAGGACTTAATGCAGCTGTTTGGTAGGAAGAGGATACGTTTTGTTCCTGCTTACCCTTCCGTGAAGCACATTAGAGCCGATCTCAGTCCAGTTCTTATCTACTAAAACTAGTTACTACTTCTCAGTAATTTCTCCTTAAAGAAAAAAAGTAGCAGCAGGGGATTAGACTGGGAGTGAGGCAATCTAAGATGTGTTCCTATTTCTGGTTTGTAAACTCAGGCAAATCATGTCTTTTCTCTCTGCTCTTTCCCCTTCCCTAATTACTGTCTGCCAGGACTGGGATTTTCAGAAGTATGGAAACCCCAGGGTCTTTCAATGTGCCAATTTTTCTTATAAGCTTGTAAGATTTTTGCATATTAGGATATGTACAACCATTATACATAAATGGCCTGGCATGGAAGTGTTCACAGGACTTACATGGCCTAAAATGGTGCACCTGACCAAAGCTAGTTCAACTGAGAGCTTGGCAGAAGCTAACCCAGTTTAGTGAACACTTGAATGCATTCAAAGTAGAGTCCTGGGGTTAGCAAAGCCCGGCCCTAGGGCTGTGCTGATTTAACTCTCCTGGACCTGTCAGGCCCACCAGTTCCCTTGGAAGCCACAGACCCCCCACCCTCAGACCCACCAGCTCACACTGGACCTGCCAATCCCCACCTTTCTCCCCTAATCCCGTCAGCTCTTCCTCCATGCCTTACCTCCAGCAAGCACATAGCAGAACCCAACTCAGGGTTAGGCAACTCAAAGATGCCTAACCCGAGTTGTGTTGTTTGAATACTTGGTTGCAATCTTATTGTGTTTTTGAGATTTCTGTTGCACAAGAGTGCTGTGATCTGCATCAGAATCTCTAGGCACTACAGTAATATAAATAATTAAAAGAAGAAAAAAAAAAAATCAATACACAAGAAAAGACGAGCAGTGAAAGAAACATCATAGACCTGGGCCATCACATTCACCAAGTATGCAGACAGAAACTTGTTTGTCTTTCTGTTGCAACATAGTTTTTTCCATTGTCATATTTTTACAAAATCATGCATATCAAGCCATTCATATGAAGAGAGATTATTTTGACATCGTGAATATTGAATATGCTCGTCATCAGTTAGATACATTGTTAGATACATTCTAGTGAAAGGTGTTGCTTATTTAATACCTAGGCACATTTTCTCCATAGTAATTTTCCATCCTATTAGTTTTTATATCAGAAGTAATGCAGAACTGTCTGCAGACACTATTTATCTTTTTCACGCTATTGCAGTTTTGAGTTCATAAAAGTGCAAACTCGGAAAAAATTCTTAATATCTCTGTTAATTTGTCATTTGTCTAAAAACTGCACATGAGGTAGGTTTGCATATTCTCTTCTACACAGGTCTTTTGTTTTAACTGAACTATTTCTTTCCCCAGGAAATCTAATTTAGTTCAACTGTCCAGAAACAGGATTGCATTTCTTAAGTTAATTTTTTTGTACTGAAACTGATTATTCTTTGAAGAAAAAGTTATAGAATTTGCCACTCCCTTTCAAGAATGACCTATAGCACATGTAGCAGATGAGTCATTAAGAAAGTGCAGTGCCCCTCAGCACCAAGGTCTTTCAAGTCATGGTGAGCCACTGCACTGCATACATTTTTACTTTCTCTTCACTCCCACAGTTCAGCTGTGCCTTTCTTTCCCACTTCTGGTCATTCACATTTCTTCACCAGCCTTAAGTCTCTTGCAAACAGACAATGGGGCCCCAAACAGTTTATATCTGGGGATATAACAGTTTATCCAGAATCCCTTTGTTACCCCCTCTCTCAGCCTTTTGCACATGATTAATGTGGCCCTGCCCTCCATGAGATAAAGCTGGACCAGGTTGCCCTATGCCTTATTTGCATATATTTTTTGAGGATCTGAGGACTCATGACAAGACTTTCTGGTTCCAGCCATGAGTGGAAGCCAGTTAGCACACAGACACAGATGAGTGCTAAGCCGTGGGGTCACCATGGTCTTGAAATACTGTTGACTCTGTTGGGGCCCATCCCAATGAACTATATAGTAAAATCACAAGCCTTTTGGCTTTAGACTAGCATCATGCAGAGTTTGTACTGGCTATAAGTCAATACAAAAGTGCTGATAAGTGATTTATGGAGTACCTGTGCTAAAACTTGAAACTGTTGCTGCAAAGAAGGTAAAATGCATCAATTCTGGATGAATTAAGTCTATGGGTACTATATGGAAATTATCACAAACATGTTTATTTCAAGGTCAGTGTTTTCAAACTTTCCCATCACTTCCATGTGCTCAGGGAGAGCAGGGTCTGACAGGAAGGAGGTGGAGAAGGGGGCTGATGGGGAAGGAAGCTAGGGGTAGGCAGAGGGCACCTGACCACTCAGATTTTTTTCTGCTGCAGCAAATAGGAGGGGGACAAGTTACAGGAAAACTTCCAATAATTAAATTCTAGACCTGGAAAATTATAATAAGTTTATACATCTTCCATATACAGAATCTAATTATTGGAGAGGTCATCTCATATTCAAGTAAATACAGTATTTTGGAGATAACTTAAAATTAAATGATTGGTAGCTGCTGTTTTATCTTATTTACTTTCCTGTTAAAAAAAGAGTCACCTGGCTTAAGATTTCTAGGAACTTTCCCCTTCTCAGCATGTCATGTTCCTTTGCCTTGCTACCATTCCACCCACTTCCTTCCTGCCCCCTAAATTACACTCATGTCATACTCACCCACACAAACCAGTGCGCTATTATGGTGCTGCTTTCTAACCATTTTACAGCTCTCAGTGAATTTACCACTGTTTTGTCTAGTGAATGCTGCATTTCATAGGCTTAGATTTGCTGATGGTGCAAGTGAGACCAACTTCAGTGATACTTATAGAGTTGTACCTTCCTAACCCTGTAATGAACTTAATCTAGTGAGAATAAACATGTTTATGTGCAATTTCCAGTATATATTAAGAGGCAGGTGATTATGGCACAGCAGCACAGAGAAAATAGAAAACTTCCCTAATCTAACACTGGAAGATTGTCTTCCCAAAAATATCATCAGATGGTGCAAAGCAAGGATGGCTCCGTGTCACAGACACTTACTATGCAGAGGCACAGCAGGGGCCAAGAGTGTACAGGAAATGAGACTGATCGATGCACAAGGTATTTCAGCAGAACCTTAGTCCTCACTGTGGTCCCAGTTGGATCACTGAACCCAGTATGGTATAAAACAATTGTTTTGGCCCTCAGCCCAGAATCAAGAAAGCAGAAGAATTACCTTTTCTCCTTCGTTGCCTTCTGCAGCCAAAGGTTTCAGGGAATCCATTCTTCTGCTGAAGAAAATTGCTAAAGAAAACACAGAAACCTTTTGTTAAACATTTGACATTTATTCTACTCTGTACAGTGGAATAATTTCACAGTTTATGACTTTTCTGAGCAGTTTGAGTAGCCCCACTCATCTACTGCAGGTTTCAAAAGGATTGTTCAGGAAACTATTACACTGAGAAATATGCCTATTTAATCCTAGAATTTTGCTGGATTTAGTCAAAGACCAAAGTTGTTTATGTAATATACTACTCAGATTTACAACTAAAAAAGTTTCCAAGTGGTTCCAGATATAAACTTTAAAATCTGTTACTCTCCAGTAATCTGGCAGTATATGGAGTATACATCCACAGATACCACTGACATCCCTTTACAGTAGTTCTGTTTTACAAGATGAGTCACAAAAACCTTTTTCTGCAGGTATCTGTAACTTTGGAGCATTCTCTCCACCCTCTTGGTGTTATCCGAGCAGCCTCTCAAGTCTAAATACATCAGTATGCAAAATGAAGCATACAAAAGATGACAGCAGTGCTGTTCAATGGCTTAGCTAGCTTGATGTGATAAATTAATAAGAGCAAGTGAATGTTATATCTAAGTTTACAATCATTTAAGATATTTAGTTAAAGCATTGAAATCATATTCATATACTGATAGTGACTTTGGCTAGCAGGAGAAGGCCCTTAGAAACTCAAAGATGAGACCTGGAGGGATGTGGGCAGTGGGGTTCCACAGGGCTCGGTCCTCGGGCCTGCGCTGTTCAACATCTTCATCAGTGACTTGGACTAGGGGGTAAAAAGCACCCTGTTCAAATTCGCAGATGATACTAAGATGTGGTGAGAAGTGGGCACCCTAGAAGGGAAGAATAGGCTGCAATAGGACCTAGACAGGTTACAGGGGTGGGTGGATGAGAACAGGATGGGTTTCAACACTGACAAGTGCAAGGTATTGCACCTGGGGAGGAAGAACCAGGAGCAGACCTACAGGCTGGGGAACTCCCTTCTTGTCAGTGCAGAGGCAGAAAAGGATCTTGGAGTCATTATTCATGCCAAAATGAATATGGTCCGACAGTGTGGGGATGCAGTCAGGAAGGCCAACTGCACCTTGTCATGCATCCACAGATGCATTTCAAGCAGGTCAAAGGAGGTGATCCTCCTCCTGTATGCGACACTGGTCAGGCCACAGTTGGAGTACTGTGTCCAGTTCTGGACGCTGCACTTCAGGAGGGATGTGGACAACATGGAGAGGGTCCGGAGGAGGGCCACCCACATGATCAGGGGGCAGTAAGGCAGGCCCTATGAGGAGAGGCTAAGGGACCTGAACCTGTTCAGCCTCCACAAGAGAAGGCTGAGGTGGGATCTAGTGGCTGTTTACAAACTAGTCAGAGGGGACCAGCAGGCATTGGGAGAGTCCCCGTTTCCCCCTAGCACTACCAGGAGTGACAAGAAATAACGGTCACAAGCTGGCAGTGGGTAGATTCAGACTAGACATCAGGCAGTGCTACTTCAGTCAGGGTGGCTAGGATCTGGAACCAACTTCCAGGGGAAGTGGTGCTGGCTCCTACCTTGGGGGTCTTTAAGAGGAAGTTTGATAATTACCTAGCTGGGGTCATATGACCCCAGCTAACTCTCTTGCCCAGGGCAGGGGGTTGGACTTGATGATCTACTTAGGTCCCTTCCGACCCTACATCTATGAATCTATGAACCTCCAACCGATTCTGCCCCTGCCTGGCTATGAGCCCCTGGCCCTGCTTGTTCTCACCCCTAATAGGCTATGTGTCCCTGACCCTTTCTGCTCTCATCCCCTTATGCTGTGGTTCTGTTCCTCAACCTTGACCCCTATCGTTTGGGCCCTGGCCCCATTCCTGAGCCAATTGAGATGTCCATCACACCAACAGTCTCAATCCCTAAACCACCAGTCTTGCCTATGCCAGCTCAGGTGTTATTCAGGAGCCTTGCTGCAGCTCTTCTGCTCAAGATCTCCACTTTTCATGACTTCCAGGTCAGATTACCTGCCCAACTCTGGTCCTAGGCTTATATTCTTCAAGCCTGGCCCCTTTTGGCTCATGTCCTAATTGGCCTCTGCCTCACCTGCAGTCTGATTCTCCTTAAAGTAGCAGGCACCTAAGCTCCCTGCTACAAAGCACTCAATTTTACAATACACACAGAAAATATTTAAGCTTCTCAGGGATCGGATGGTACAGAAATAGCCATGTAGATTCTTATTGCCAAGTGGTACTTCACATGTAGTTTTTCCTCAATATATAAATTGGTGTCATAAATTAAGTTGTTTCCTGAACATTAGAAGAAAAAAAAAAAAAAGTGTTGAATGTTTTGGAGCACTCTCAAATCTTATTGAAGTCCTAAGTACAGACAAATCTGTTTGAAATAATCAATTCACATTTTTTAAATTAGTCAGCATTCATAAAATGTTGATGTGCTGGCCAAAGACATTTCTCATATTATGTTATAGAAATTACAAACAGAGGGTTTAATATTTGGTAATGGTTTTTTCCAAGTAGTCCTACATCTGAATGTGACATAGACATTACTATGAGCTATGTATAGACTCCCCCAGTGCAGATACATTAGAACAACTTTTTGGTTAGGCGCAGACCAAAAGCCCAAGGCAGAATTGATCTAAGTTATGTGGTTTCCTGCAAGTCAAATACCTTAGATCCATAGTGAACAGCATACACATCTGCCTTTTGTTGAGGGGTGGTGCAAATCTTAGACCTGTTTCCACCATTTTTAAACTAGTCTACATGAGCTGGTCTTCTGATCGGTTACAGGTATTGGCCAGTTTCCGAACACTCATACCAGTAAAAATGTAATGTCTGTACATGGCCTCTGAATTTGCTTCTAGCCTGTATTCTGAAAAGCCTTTTGGGTTAAAATATTCACATTTTACAAACACTGATTAAGTAAACCTATGTTCTATCTTATGTTGGCCTACATTTGAGAGTATACTAAAATAAAGGACATTATTCTACTTATTTTGTAAGTGAATTTAGGAAGGTATTGGATTAAAAGCCTTTAAAAAATACTCAATTTATACACAGAATAAATTAAAGATATAAACCCCACACCTGCAGACTTTGTGCTTAGGGGTATAAGAGATGAAGGGAATTTATGAGATGCCCACAACACTGAGCATTGTTCTGTCACTATTACCACCTGCTAAATTTACAGACTCTACAAGGGACCTGCTGCTAGCACTCCCAAGAACCAAGACAGCATCTCCTCTCCTCTCCACTCATAGCTCTTAAATATGATGCAAGCTGTCCTGTTTATCCGTAAGCTGACATAAGGGCTTTGTTTATGTTGCAAGTCTGGGAGCCCTACTAAGAATCATGTCCTACCTACTCACTCCCATTCAGTATATACCAATCCTTGGAAATTAGGCAGTGAAGCTACTTTAGCTGAGCCTAGAGTGTGAGGCGAGGAACATGCTGAGATAGAGAACCTGAGAGTGGGGCTGACATTATTCTGTCTAAGTTTTGGGCTTCAGCACATGGAGGCAGTCTACATATGTTCAAGTTCATAAGGTGGCAGGAAGAAAGGAAAGAATAAAGGAAAGTCAGTGTCATGGGGAAAGAGAAGGAAAGAATGAAAGAAAAAGTATTTGGCAGATGAAGAAAAAAAAAAGGAGGGAAAGACAAAAATATAAAAGGGTAGAAGATGGAGAAACTATAAAAATGGGGCAAGATGAACAAGCCTAGAAGAGCCAGGCCTCATTGTGACAGGTTCATGGCCACGGGGGCAGCCGTGATGCCCTGTTGTGGCCTTGCAGCTCCTGCCTGACTAAGACTCTAATGGCGCTCTCCCTAGATTCCTCGCCCACTGTGCCTTGTTCTGAAGTTTGATTAAGGGAGGCTGCTAACAGTCTCTAATCCTAATAGTTTCCCACTGGGTCTTTCATAAGGCCCCCACTAGCCTCAATCCTGTCCTCAGGACTGATAGGTCCCTCTCAGCCTTGCAAGGTCCCTGTAGCCTTAAGGGCAAGTTGTAGGGCTCCTTTTCCTCCTCTACACCACGCCCCAAGCCTCACAGATATTCTCTGTCTCTGATATTAACTCTTTGTACACTCAGCTCTGTTAGTCCCTCAGACCCCTTGCTCCCTTATGCCATCTCCCTCTGAACTCTCAGACCCCCACATGCAGTCCATCCTCCGGCCTCTCAGACCCTTTAGTCAGGCTTAGCCACCCTGGGCTTGTAGACCCTCTAGCCTGGCTCAGCCCTTTCCTGGGCACATGGACCCTCGAGCCTGGGTCTCAGCCTTTTCCTAGGCTCCTAGACCCCCTTCCTGAGTCCCACTCTTGGTCTGAGGGTGCCTGGGTCAGTGATTCTCTAAACAGGCCTTGAGCCCACCAACACAGAGCCAATGCTAAACTACCAGTGCCACTTAAACAAAAAGTACCCCAGTCCCTTGGCAGACACCCCAGCCCCTTAGGGTTGATATTTGTTATAAACAAAGGCCACTTGCCTGTAAAACCCAGTCACATTTAGCTAAATCCAGGTCCCTACAGCTGGGACCTGCTTACTCTGTGGTTGTCAGAGACAGACTACCTGACCTGGGCAGGCTCTGGGCTTATCTAGCTCTAGCCGAGCCTCTTCCAGTCAGGTGAGTTCCTCATTACCTCCCCTCTGCCACCTGTAAGCAGCCTCTCAGACTGCTGGCTCTGTTTAAGGAGCAGGCACATCCCAGCACCCTGCTACAACCATAATACAAGCTAGAAAATTCAGCATCTGGCTGAACTAATTGTAAGCAGAAAGGGAGTATAATGGAGCAAACATTGTTGTCCTTATATCTGCCTCTTGCTTTCCTGTGCCACCTGCTAATGTTACTTTCACCATGGTTCACAGACAGAGGTAAGCAGCATATTTCTGTGTGGTCCAAAAAAATCAAAATCCAAGTGTCTAAAAATCATAAGATTAGTGAAAAAGTTATGACAACTTTTTAAAAATAAAAAATGCCTGGTTATTTTTATTTGCTTCCTCCTTTTAGAACCATTAGATGTTTACCTTTTCAAGCCCTGTCCCCACAATCATGAAGATTAGGGATCTCTTTTGTTTAAAAATGAAAGCTGAGATTCTCAGATAATAGTATGGCTCCAGGGGCTGATGCTATAAAGAGAACATTAAATGTTGCAAGACTTCTAGCATAGTTGCTAGAACTGAAAATACTGCAGCCTCTGCTAGTGCCAGAGGAAAAGTAGTTTGGATTCATTCATATACCCAGTTTAAGGGGGTGCCTTAGAGACTGAGTGAGAACCAAGGAGCCCTAAAGCTATAGAGCCCTTGAGATACAGCCAAGGAGATATTAAACCCAGCTAAGTGCAGGAATAGAAACAGATGGTAAGGACCACCTATGAAGTATAGTCAAACAATGGACATGGCTTTCAATTGTGTGTTCAACTATATGGCAGACAAGGTTCTTTGGGTAGATGTGACATCTTTTATTAGACCAACTAAATAGATGGGAAAATTGTTCTTTGCAAGCTTTCAGGCACAAGTACCCTTCTTCAGGCATAGAGAGTCTGCTGGCGTTTTGTATGCTCTCCTGGGTGGACTAGGAGCCAAAATACAAAATGCATGTCTGTGAAAATGCAAATGGACAGCAGGGAGGATCAGAGGGAATGAGAGACAACAGATGTGAGACAGGTAGGTTGGGGGGAAAGGAGAGGAGTGTTAAACCGGTGATAGAAAAATGTGGCTGGTGAAATACAGACTGGTTACCTGGCTGTGGCAACATGGGAACTCCTTGACCAGCCACAGTTCTAGTCTTCCACCTGCCTCTGGGAATGCCACCCACCTGCTCACCTACCATGCCTTGTTGTTAAATAATTAGGATCTTAATTAGGTGAGAGGCTGCCCTTTGAATGCCTTGGCCTATGTATGCAGCTCCAACCACCCTTGTACAGCATCCCAAGCCTCACAGATGTTCCTAAAAGCTGTGCTCTGCTCCAGCCAGAGGCCAGGCCCAACTAATCACAGTGTTAGGCCTATCACTTTCTGCCCTGTACAGGCTGCAGTCATATTGCCTCCCTCTCACTGAGGCATCTCACTTTGCCACCTCTCACACAGTCTCTCTCACACTACCCCTTTGCATAGCCACTCTCACACCACCCCTCCTCTTTCCTGGGGCCACACTCACCCTGCCCTCACCCAGAGGGTCCTCAGGCTTCTTTCCCTGCACTCTGTGGCCAGCAAGTGCAAGGCCTTTTGGGCACTTCCCACTGCCCTTATCTGAGTGGGTGCTGGGCAGTTAATTGGCCTCCAGCCCGCCTCTGACCTCAGGCACCTGAAGGCTTACCTGGACCTAACCCAGCCCCCAAGTTAGCAGGACCTACCTTCACACCCCCTGCTCACGGGGGCCTACTTCATGCCCCTTCCTCACAGGGCCTCATCTCAGGGCCCCACATTCACAGGGCTTCGCCACTCCTGCGCAGGATGATAGGTGCCCCTCCATACCCCGCTGTGCACCTCCACCTCCTCTGAGACATACTCTGTCCCCTACACTGAGGCCCAGGGTTGAAAACCCCCACAGGCTCAGGTGCCACTCACCAGCATGTCTAGCCCACCACTCTCGCTCTCCGGGGTCTTGCACCCCACACAGCCACACCTGGGCACACCTGGTCCTCTACTGCTTCTGATGATAAATAACCCACCCAAAGGTGCAGGCTGGGGTTAAGGTGCCCCTCCTCACCTTTCACAGGGGTGATAACTGGCCTGGCATTTCTGGGGGACTGTTTCACCATGAACAGCCCCATCAGGGTGCCCATCCCCATGAGGGTGCAGTTTTAGGTCATACCCAGGACCAGGAGCTTCCAAGCCATCCCCATAAGCTCCTGCCCTCATCTCCAAGTGTTACCGGAGCAGCAGCTCCACTGGGAGATGTTGTTTCCTCAGTGCTAGGCAACAGACTGCTGTTTCTAGCTCTGCTGGCCTGAATCTTAAAATGGCCACTCATCAGAGCTGGGGCCGCACCTGCCGGTTGCCTTTTCATGCTCTTAAAGTGGCAGAAACCAAAGGTGCTCTGCCACACTGGAGTTATCAGATGTTAGACAGCTTATAATGGGCCAAAAATCCAATGTCTATATTTCTTTCATGATTTTTTGTATCCAGTAGATTTATGAAGTGAAGTTTGTAGGCTCATCTATGAAAGGTGTTTTGTAAATTCCCTTTGAGGATTAGAAATTGGAGAGAGAGTGATTGTCTTGTGAGCAGTTTGCACCCACAGGTACTTGGGTATTTTTGTCCTCAATAGATTTTTGGTGTGCGTTAATTCTGGTGCACAGTTGTTGTTTGGTTTCTCCTGCATATTTTTCATCAGGGCATTTAGTGCACTGGATGAGCTACATTACATTTCTGGAGGTACATACAACTATATGAATATTGTCGTATTTGAATGACTGGGTGAAAAATCAGGCTTCTTTAAACGTATCAGTAGTGGCTTTGCATAAAGATATTTAGATTCTAGAAGATGTTCTTCAAGTAGTCATTTAAAAGTAGGTCAAATGTGGGGCATAAATCAACTGCATATCCTTTTCAGCTCCTCAGAATACTTTTACTGTTACTTAAAAAGGAAAACCATAGAGGATAATTTGTGACCATTCCTTCATTTTTTTTAATAAGATAGTATTTTAGCTTCATAATTTACATCTTTAGCTTTGACATAAGCCTGATACTTTCCATTTGTGGATTTCAGCACATTATTAATAATCTGTAATACATAGTTAGAAGACCATAACTCAAGGATAATACAGAATCCTGTCACTGTTAGAACTGTACAATATTATGAAATACAGCAGAGCAGTACTTACTTCAGCTATTTTTCTACCTGCTCTGGGAAGAAGAGGCACCTGAGGCTATGTCTACATTATTTGCGCCACTTTGATAGATTAAATCTTTACCACAATGATGAGCTTTTAAAGACGTGCCTGTAAATGTTTCAGGATTCCACAGGTGCTTTTCCTGAGCGCAAACAAAGGCTTCTTTCTGTAGGTTGAAAACAAAATTAAAATGTAACAAAGTCCTGCAAGCTAAAATTTCGGCTTAAAACAAACCCTTGACTGGACATGTTTGGTCTATTTGTTTTTAATTGACATATTTTTGGATCTGAAAAAAATAACAAGTTTATGTGATCTAACCATGCTTCAACTAATCCGTCTGACATCTTGATTTTTCTGCTTGTGTGACACAGGCAGATTGGGACACAGGCTCCAGTCCTGCAAACATTTGCATTTAACATCTACATGTGCCTTTGCTACTGGGGCAGATGAACTCTTTGAGTAGAGGGGATATCTTTTATTAAACCAACTAAATAGTTGAAAAAAGGTTGTTATTTGCAAGTTTTCAGAATGCCATGTCCTTTATCAGGCAAAAAAATAAATTTTTAAATGGAGAGAGAAATTAAAGATGGTCAGAAATCTCTCAGTTATTAAACACACCAGTCTTGGAAAGCTGTTCTGCAGAAATGCAAATTTAGAGGAGATGCAGGAGATAAAGGCAGATTTTTTTTTTACCTGTAGGTATCAGATGTCAGGCAGGCTGGGGTGGGGGGAGAGGGGGGAAGCATAAACTCAATGTTAAAATTTTTGTCCAGGTTGTTAAAATTGGCTTTTTTTCTGCTTCTTCACATTGTGAAGCTTCCATTTCAAACAGCCAAATGTGATATCTTGCATATTTTAAGGATCTAGGCTCTAGTATGAGGTACTAAATAAATGCTTAGTAGCTGGCACTACTGTGTAGTAGCAAAGGCACGTGGTCTTTTTGTGACAATGTGCAGTAGACTAATTCTACTGCACTTTTCCTATGATGCATTAATACACAGTAGAATTAGTCTACTGTGCCTTAAGTGTCTCATGTAGACGTGCCCACATTGTTGCTATCAAATAATGCTGAGAGGATTATCATTAGTAATGATGTAATCCCTGAGATTTGGAGCTTTAGGGTACATACAAGTATTACATTTAGTTACTCCCTAACTATGGTTAATGCAATCTAAATGTCTTAGTGTACAAGCATTCACAGGGTTTAGGACACTTTAGAGATTAACTAATTTAAGATTAGCAAAGGGTTAACCTGATCTAGCAAGGGTTAACCTGGCCTAGTGAATGCATGTACACATTCACAGCACAGCTCCAGAGCTGGGAAAGCCCACTCACCACAGCCCTGGGGCGGTACAATTTTAACCTCCCTGTCCTGGGCTATTCTCTGCTCTTGAGAACCACCTCCAGCTGAGACAGCATCTCCCACCCCTACAGACCCACCAGCCACCCTTTAAAGACCTGCCAGCACCCCTCAATCCCACCATCCCCTCCGCTTTGATTTACCTTCAGGGCTAGAGCCAGCCATTCAAAAAGCCTCACCTGGCAAGCAAAGAACACTTACATGCGTGGAGCCTGACTCACTAAGCTGCCTAACCTGAGTGGGGTCCCATGAATGCTTGTTCACACCCACAGTGATTAACCACGTAAAAGCTAAGGTACTGATAAGGAGGTTATCTGTGTCCAGCTGAACCTGCTTGCTCTTGGACATTACAAATCATAACTTCCTGAGATCACTAATGTCTCTTACTTCTGGTAATTCCACTTCCAAACCCAGGACAAAGCAGGGAGATTGGCAGCCAAATAATATTGATATATTTAAAAAATACCGTAAAATTAGGGTTTTGCAAAGCTTTGGTCGCTGATTCGGTTCAGTGGAGATTTAGCTCGGGAGACCCTTTAACCTCTACAAATAGAATCAGAACCCTTTGAACTGATTCAGAGAGATTTGATGATTCAGACATAGACAAAGCTTTAAATGTTTTTTCTATATACCACAAGGTACCAAGCGACTTGTGAATGCTGAGATGCTGGGGTGGATGGAGCATCCCACGGAAGCACGGGGGGTTTCCCCAGCATGCTCAGCAGTGGCCCCCAGCTCAGCGCCTGGTGCTTCCTGGGTCTGGGGCAGTCACCCATGGCCCTCCCGCAGCATGGGAGGAGTCCCCTGTGTGCTCAGCGGTGGACCCACTTCTGGGTCTGCCACCAAGCATGAGGGGGAGCCCCCCTGCACTCCTGTGGGATACTTCATCCACTCCACCACCTCAGCATTCACAAGCCATGCCTGGTACCTCAAGATATGTAGAAAAAAACATTTAAAGCTGTGTCTATGGCCAAATCACTGATTCTCCAAACCAGTATCAGATCTTCAGATTCAGATGCGGCCAAATCGAATCAGGACAATGATCCAATTCAACTAGCTGAATCATTGTTCCCTGATTCAGGCCAAATCCAAATCAAATATGGCCTATTTGACACACCCCTATTTAAAATTATTTGGGATCAGTTATTTTTTCTCTCTTGCTTTTGTGTCATAAATTGCAGAATTTAGTGGTCTGATTTTCAGAGAACTTGCCTGTCCACTGTTTTATTCATTCAACTGATATCTGAAAATCAAGTCAATAATCTCATAGCAAGAATTATGCTTGGACAGTTATTCTGTCCTACATATGTACCTGCTATGGACAACATACAATTTGAAGGACACCACTGAATTTTAAGGCAATTAAATGCAAAGAATTAATTTTGATTTGACCTTGAGAGGCTGGATACCTTTAAGTCAGCAGGCCTTGACAATCTACACCCCAGGGTACTCAAGGGGCTGGTGAGCATCAGAGCCCAGCCTCTGGCACAGATTTTTGAGAACTCCTGGCGCTCTGGTGTAGTGCCCGAAGACTGGAAGAAGGCCAATGTGGTGCCTATTTTCAAGAAAGGGAGGAAAGTGGATCCGGCTAACTATAGGCCCTTCAGCCTGACATCTATCCCGGGGAAGGTCTTAGAAAAGTTTATTAAAGAGGCCATCTTTAATGGACTGGCTGACACCAACATTCTGAGGGATAGCCAGCATGGGTTTGTTGTGGATAGGCCTTGCTTGACCAATTTCATTTCCTTCTATGACCAGGTGACCTATCACCTGGACAAGGGAGAAGAGATTGATGTCATATATCTTGACTTCAAAAAAGCCTTCGATCTGGTATCCCATGATCACCTCTTGGTGAAACTGGTCAATTGTGGCCTTGGGTCCACCATGATCCACTGGCTGGGGAATTGGCTCTGTGGTCGGACCCAGAGGGTGGTAATTGCCGGAAGTCAATCGTCATGGTGCCCTGTGACCAGTGGGGTCCCCCAAGGCTCTGTCCTTGGACCCATATTGTTCATCACCTTCATTAACGATGTGGACATTGGAGTCAGAAATGGACTGGCCAAGTTTGCTGATGACATGAAAGTTTGAGGCAAAGCATCCACACCTGAGAACAAGAGGGCAATCCGAGCTGACCTGGAAAGGCTCAGGAAATGGGCGGACGAGAACCTGATGCTGTTTAACACCAAAAAATGCAAGGCTCTCCACCTTGGGAGGAAAAACCTGCAGTATCCTTATGGGCTCGGCAGTGCTATGCTGGCTAGCTCTATGGAAGAAAGAGACTTGGGGGTCATCATTGACCACAAAATCAACATGAGCCTTCAATGCAATGCTGTGGCTAGTAAAGTGACCAAAATGCTGGCTTGCATCCATAGATGCTTCTCAAGCAAATCCCAAGACATCATTCTCCCCTTGTACTCGGCCTTGGTGAGGCCACAGCTGGAGTACTGAATCCAGTTTTGGGCCCCACAATTCAAAAATGATGTGTAGAAGCTTGAGAGAGTCCAGAGAAGAGCCACACACATGATCAGAGGTCAGGAAAACAGACCTTATGATGACAGGCTGAGAGCTATGAGGCTCTTTAGCCTGGAAAAGCACAGTCTCAGGGATGATCTGATGGCCACCTATAAGTTTATCAGGGGTGACCACCAGTATCTGGGGGAACGTTTATTCACCAGAGTGCCCCAAGGGATGACAAGGTTGAATGGTTATAAACTACTGCAAGACTGTTTCAGGTTGGACATAAGGAAGAATTTCTTTACTGTCTGAGCCCCCAAGGTCTGGAATAGCCTGCCATTGGAGGTGGTTCAAGCACCTACCTTGAGCACCTTCAAGAAAAATATTGGATGCTTATCTTGCTGGGATCCTATGACCCCAGCTGACTTCCTGCCCTTTGGGCAGGGGGCTGGACTCAATGATCTTCCGAGGTCCCTTTCAGCCCTAGTGTCTATGAAATCTATGAATTCACATTCCAGAAAATTGTGGCAGATTTCCAGTTTTCTGTATTCATTGGTCAAACTACCACCTGAATATCTTCAAGAAAAGCTAAGTATAAAGCTTATATGTATAGGTAGGTATGTCTTTTGCCCACTTGCACAGGTTGGCATTCACCCAGAGAAGGAGGAAATACAAACTAATTAACAATAGCAAACACCATTTAATAAAATGCCTTTCACAAAATATCTTCCAGGCCTGTTTTGATATACTTACAAAAGTTCTATCACATTAGTATCTGACACTCAGATGCAAGATAATTTGACTAGCCTCACAAGAGACCATTATTTTCTTCCGTTCTCAGTGTGAATACACCAGTAGTGTTTTAGTATTTTATTTTATATTGTTTTGTAAACTGAGAATACATTTTCTTATTTTCATTCAATTCAGGAAATTGATGGTCAGGTAACATATTTTGCAATTGATCTAACATTTTTTTTTCAGATAAATAAGTCAATGAATACTTGTTTCATTAGTCACTCATTTATATAACTAAATTAAATGAATAATTAACATATACATTACATTTTTCTAACAAAAATTCCCCATTGTTGACTTTGCTCCATTCATAAGATGTTCCACAAATAAAGCTTTTATTTCAATAGTTGCCTCTGGACCATTTGCTTATGACTCATGTCCAAAGTGAGAAATGCCATCATTTGGGAAAACAGCAACAAGAAACGGAGTCAGAACTTCCTTTTCTATCATCCTGTTCCCTCCATAAACTAGTCCCAGTCCCTTTAATCTTACTTCATAACCAAACTGGTTATGACACTGTTTCATTCCCCAGCTGTTGAGCATGGTCCTCTAATTACTACCCAGTGGGTACATCTACACATGTGATTAGCATATAACAATAACCTCTGGTGCAGTTTGTGCTAGGGTTTGTTTCTACCAGGTGCAGCATAACATGTGAGCCTGGGACTGCAACCAAAGTAGAGGAGCCCCAGACTGGCTGGGAGCCCAGGGGGATCATCCTGCCAGCCCTGGGCTGCTCTGCCCTGGCTCAACATGCTGCAGAGGAGTTGGCTGGGGCACAAGGGTGCTACAATGCAGGCAGTCCCCACACTGTAGCACCATCATGTCCCAGTCAGCTCCAGTCACCATCTACACACGTTTCAGCACAATAACTACTAGGGCTGTGTGAATCTTTGGTCCCTGATTCAATTCAACCGAGATTTGGCCCGATTTGGTGGCCAAATCTCAAAATCTGAATGGAATCAGGAGACCCTTTAATCTCTTTGAATTGAATTGGAACCCTCTGAATCAATTTGGAGACATTTGGAAAGATTCAATGATTTGGACATAGACACAGCTTCAAATGTTTTTATACATATCTCAAGGTATCAGGGGGCTCATGAATGCTGTGATGGTGAGGCGGATGGAACATCCCACAGGAGAGTGGGGACTCCCCACCATGCTCAACAGCAGACCCAGAAGTGCTTCATCACTTCTGGATTCACCACCAAGCACGCAGGGGGCCCCTCTGCGCTCCTGTGAGACACTCCATCTGCCCCACCATAACCGCATTCGCAAGCCACGCCTGGTACCTCGAGGTATGTATAAAAAACCTTTAAAGTTGTGTCTATGTCTGAATCACTGATTCTCTGAATCAGCATTGAATCTTCAGATTCAGTTTCAGCCAGATTGAATCACAGACAGTGATCCAAATCAATGAATCAAATCACTGTCCCTGATTCAGGCTGAATCTGAATCAAACAGGTCCCATTTTGCACACTCCTAATAACTACCTTACTATAAGATAGTACTTGTCTCAGACACTCAGTACTATCCTACAGTGGAGTTAATTAATTTACTGTGCCCTAATACAGGTGCACATGTAGATGATGACACTACTACATAGTTAATCATTCAGCTTGTAGCAAAACCCCCCGGTTTTTCTTTTCTTTTTTTTAAATGCATTCCCTTCCCTTCCCTAACCATTTCTAGCTTTCTTTATGACCTCTCTATCCCTCATAAGTAGTTATTAGTAGTATTAGGTAAGCTAAGTTCTTATATGACAAGCCCCTTTTTTTATATATTGTAAATAGTGTTTTGCTAGGTTTGTATTGATTTTTACTGTTGTATATTGTATTATTATCATTTTTGTATTGATTTTTATTATTTCATATGGATATTGTATGCTTTAGGCTTGTGTTTGTAAGTGAACTACGGTGATGTCAAGTTTCCATTTTGAATGTCAAGCCTCCATCTTGTGTCCTCTGCTGGACGTCCCCTGTGTTGTAACTGTGACTCATGTCTACCCCTCCCATGTAAATTGGTTTCTGGATGAATGGGAATGATTTTGAATGATTGAAATACAATGGTAGCAGGCCTCTACTGAATGTCCTGTAATGACCGGGCCATCACCTTGCATTGATTCATCCAGGAACCATGGACCTCACCCAGAAACAAAGACAAGAACCCAGCATTTGAAAGACAAAAGACCCTGCAGAACTAGCAACTCTACTATTGTACCCCACCATTACAGACACCTGAAACTGCACATCCCTGCCTGGAACACACATGCTCAGTACACCAGGGACTAACCTTTGCTTGGGCATGCCTCCTGTCACTAGGGTCACACAAGATCTGCCCCTATAAAAAGGGGCAGTGAAGACAGACCCAGTAGGAATGCCATTTCTATCTGAACCAGACTAGCTCCATGTCACACTGCCTGTCCACCCCAGAGGCCCTGCTGGAGACCCACTCTGGACAACACCAAGCTGAAGAAGACCCCAACTAGCCATTGAGGACCAACTTTCAGCCTAGGATAGGTATATATCACCTGCAGATATCCTCCTCCAGTTTGGACTCTTTCTCTCTCTCCTCCCGGACATCAGCTGCTGCACCAAGCCTCTTTAACCCCTGCTACCATTGTGTCTGTGTGTGTGTATGCAAAGGAACCAATAAGATATTGTGTCACCATCTCCCCGTTCAATAAAACCACTGTCATTTGTAACCCTGAGTTGGGTTGTATTTTACTGAGCCGCGGTCCCTTCCCCATCTTAAATTCTGGTCTCTCTCTCTCTCAGCTTCCCCCCCACCCCTTCTCCTGCCACCTCTCAGCTCCTCTGTGTCCCTTCTCTGTTCCCCTGCTGCAGCCTCTTGGCCCTGTTGCTTTCTGCCATCTCTCAGTCCCATTCCTGCCATCCACCACCTTCTTCCTGCATCTTTCCACAGCCCTTCCCACCATTTCTGCCACTTCTAGCCTCCTGGCCCCGTTTCTGCTGTCCACCGCCTCCTTCCCGTGTCTCTCTGCAGCTCTTCCTGCCACTTCTAGCCTCTCAGCCCCACTCATTTCTGCCTCCTGCTTCCTCTCCCCACTCCCTATCTCTCTCTCTCCGCCTTCTGTTCCCAACCTTTCCTGCCACCCCTGTGTTCTCCAGCTTTCCCCCACACCCTCTCTAGCCACCCCTTCTCCTGTCACAGTCCTCTGGCCTGCCACCAACTTCCCTGCAGCTCCTTCAGGCTGCCCTGCAGGTGTCCCGGCAACCAGATCCCTTCTCCAGCGCCCGGCACCAACAGCCCCTCCCCCTGTAGCTTCCTGAGCAGTCCCTCTCCAGCACCCCTGGTTCCCAGACCCAGCCCCCATTTTCCTCTGCACCCTCTCTAGCGCCCCTGCACCCTCTGTCCCAGTTTCCCTCTCCCCACTTACCTTTTGGCTCCCCCGTAGCTCTGGCTTTGGTCCCAGCCTCTGTGTCGGCTTCTCTCCGGCATCACTCCCCTGTTCTGCAGGCTTTGAGCATTGTCCTTTAATCAATTAAGGTCAATTATCCTAAAGTGACCCCCAAGCCTCAGTTCTTCAGCCCAGCTCTCCCTAGTCTACTGGTTCTAATCCTGGTCCCAGCAACTTTCACTCTCTACACTTCCACTTTCTTACCTTAAGCTTTCCTCAGGTATCCCAAGTACACCAAGCACATACATACACATCACAACACCCAAGTTAGGAACTCACCTGTGTGTACGTGTAGGTGAGTGGTATGTATGTGAACTGATATACATTTATGTCACTGTGCGCATGATATACGAATTAGTGATCTGTGTATGTGTATTGAGTGTACAGGTATTGATAATTGATTCTGGTCTAATTTTTGGTCTGTATAGTGTGTGTAGGTGTTTGAACTGGTGACAGGTGTGCATATGCCTATGCTGATAATTGACTGTGTGTGTGTCAACCTAATTGATTTCTGTGTTTATGTATGTGCAATTGTACACTGCGTCCTCCTGTCTAGCAGTGCAATTTTGAGATCCTGGGAGTTGGCCTGACCCCACACGGCAACAAGGTCTGCAGTAAAGTGAACACGTATATGCACCCATTGTAAACTGTAGAGCTTTTCCCATGTTCTAAGAATGATACATGTGTGGGGATCTCCTGAACATTCGAATGTTGCTCTTTACAGCATACTCCACTTCTGAGTCACTTCTAACCAATATTTACCTAATTTCCTTTTGAAGGCCTCCAATGAAGGAGATTCCACAGCTTTCCTGGGCCGTCTATTCACCTGTCTTACTGTTTGAACAGAAAATAAGTTGTTCCTGATATCCAATCTAAACCTGTTTTGGTGCAATTTCAAGACAGCACTACACACAGTGCCCTCTAAAAATAAAAGAAGAAAAGTTTTTCTCCCTTCGATGAGCATTAGTCCTTAGTGTAGAGTCATGTGCAGATAGCTAGTCTCTTGCAATTAATCTAAGAACCAAATTAAATTAGTTAATAAGAAATTTTGAGGCACAACATAAACTGACAAAAATTTATCAAATTAGATATGGAGTGATGACAATGAATTACTTTACAAAAGATCCTGATCTGGAATTCAAATTTGAATAGGAAAATGAATATGAACCATCCTGAATACTAATTTATTCAATATATATATTAAATATATTTATTCAACTATATTTGTTAAATCAGAATACTTTGCTGACATTGTTTGCATGTAAAGAGGTATCAATCATTGTGGTATAAAACTGCTTATCATTATCATATCATTATTCAGCAAGAATAATTAGTAAAAATGCAATGCTTGCAGTTTATCACCCTCTGCTGTAATTTCCAAAGGCCAGGAATGGAACAGCTAAATGAAAGGAACTTTTCTAGAATGAATTTCTTTCTTAATGGTTGAAACTTCTTCAGGCTATGTATAAAAAAGTGATTTACTCATAACTGTAGGAACTCTTCCAACAACTAATATACTCAGCCCTCATACAATAGATCTCACAGCATTATACACGAATAGGTAACCATCTTTATTCCTGATTTACTGATGGGAAAAATTAAGTTAAAAACATTTCACAGCAAGTCAGTTGCAGAGCTGAGTAGTAAAACCAAGATGTCCTTACTCCGGAGAAACCGCTATATCTCCTAGGTAAGATTTCTCTTGCAAAACATTCTAAACTTCAAATGATGTAAATTATAAAAATAATCCCAATTTTCAGTAACATATAAGGTGCTAAAACATTCCATGAAGTGAGTCTTAGATCAGACAGTTCAGTCCTTTTTACGGTCAGTGGATGTGTTAAGCATTCTTTCAAATTCATGGAAAGGAGCAAACCAAACTTTGTATGCAATGGGACAACTAGACTGCTTGTACATGCCATGGGGGTTTACTTTGTTTTAATTCTCCCTAAATTGAAGTGGTGGGTTTTTAAAAACACTGGTTCAATTTAGGGAGAATTAAACCGAAGTAAACCCCCATGGTGTGTACACAAGGGTTGGGCCCAATCCTTACCTGCCTCTCTGGTGGCAGGGAGAGGGGGTGGTGCCAGTGGGCTGAGCAGTCCCTGAACTGTGGGGGAGCTAGTGCTTCCCTCCACAGCAGCACCCCCCAGGCAGCACCCACCTGCAGGCACCTGGCCTGAGCAGTCCTGGTGGGCACCACAGCCATGGAGGGAAGCACCAGGCCCCTATGCAGATCAGGTAGAAGAAAAAACAAAAAGATCAGACTCGCTGCTTTTTTTTTTTCTTCAGTGGAGCCTTCCTGCATGGGCTGCTGCCAGGCTGCCCACACGGGCTTCCTGCACAGCCGCTGAGCTGCATGGGGCATGGTGCTTCCCTCCACAGCTATTCCACTTTGTTAGGTAGCAAACTAAAACACCTCAGAGGTGTTTTATTTTGCTATGTCCCAAAGTCATTTAAAGCGCAATACACTGCCAACAGTGTAAACAGCAGTGCCATTAAAGCTGTGCAAAAGGGCATTTAAGCTGCTTTAAAGGCCAATTTTGTGGTGCATACAAAGGCCCTTAGAAACAGAAAGCTTCCATTCAAGATAAAAGGCCAATGGCTAGGCCTGAACAAGGCTAAAAAGATACATTATCAGGGTTTTCCCTAATTACAAACACAAGAGCAAAGAATTTAGAAAGTAGGCCACAGACAGGTATACACTTCAGAGAAATTAGACATATTTGAAATAAGAAATATAACCCAGGCACTAGAACGTACTAACCTCCTGGGCTTTTCTAAGGTTGAGGGTAGCCCAGTTCTAGCCCCCTGGCTGAAAAGCTACATAGGTGAGCTCTTTAGCCAGGGGGCATTTGAGGGCTTCTCCCTGGGCCACCCACAAGCTTAGGAAAGCCCACTGATTGACACATCTTCTTCCCTGCCTGGAAAAGCAGCAGGCAGTCCATAGGTAGCTGGCAACTGCTGAAAAGAAGCGGCTGCAACAGACCATGTCACAGCTGTCCCCCAGCCCCCACAAACCTCCTAGTGAAAATGGAGGCATGCAGGAGGCAGAGAATGAGGGAGACAGTGCTCTGCCTTGGAGGGAGGGAGAGAGGGAGGGAGAGATGGAAAGCAGAGGACTGTGGGATGCTGGGTGTCCTCCACACCTGAGAGAAGCAGACCTCCATTCCACCAGGAGGAGGAAGATCTTCCTCCTAAGTACCTGATCTTCTTACAGAAGAACCAGTTCTTTCCCATAAGAAAGCCCTTAAATGACTCTACATTCTCCATTTTTGTGCTGCGAGGAAGGATTTTCTCTTGCCACAAATGTAATGTAATGCACACAAATGTAATGCCTGCTCATGGGCTTATAGGCAGAAAGCTAACAGAAGGTCTGGAGAGCTGTAAGTGATATTCTGATGGAACACACTGGAATGAACAAGGGGACTGCATATTGTTGTCTGTCTCCAAAAGGGTAATCTTCAGAATGTGAATAGTGAGAGGCACTCAAAAAGCACAGGAAATATTCTCATTTGAAATATTCTTAGTTAGTGACAAATGGCAGAAGTCATAAATCTCTTCAGTGACATTTTTTCCTGGCTCATAAAAATGAAGATATTTTTTGCAATCATGATTTGTAGGAAAACTCTGAAAAGTATTCTTTAAAACTGTTTTGCCTACTAGTTTCACTGAAACAAGGTGACCTTCATATCCTTCACACTGTACCTTTTGATTGATTTTGTATTTCTATAGGTTTAAAGGTATTAAGTTTAACCATTGCCTGAGGCCTTATAAACAGCAAGGCATTTTTTAAATATCCATTGAATAGTCTGGATGTGGAAGCTAGTTGGAAGAGACTACAGCACTAAAAACGGGTCTGGATTTCTCAGATCTCAAATTGCCCTCTAACAGTTTTAAATGGGAAAATATCCTTTAGCCCAAGGAGGCTTTGTGCTGCAGGACAGTTACCTACCCCACACCTTCCCAAAGTGAAATGGGAGGCACGTGTGGGGTGTGGGACCATTCTCCTGTAGCTGCAAGGCTCACAGTTTCAATGGGAAAATATCCTTTAATATATTCAGTTTGTGGAATATAGCAAGTGTTCTAATGTCATGCATTTCATTTCTTGTTCTTAAGCTATTTAACAATACAAAAAATGAGGTCAAAATGAATAAAAATAGTATTGATGATAATCACTACGCCACTTTTTTAATGTGGAGAGAGGTAGTTAGCCAGGTTAGCCTGGTCAGAAGGAAGGCAGAGTACATATGCATAGATCCTTGTGCTTGTCCTTTTACAGCATCTGATGAAGCAAGCTCAAGTTCACAAAAGTTTATGCTCAACATATATCTTATTTAGTTAGTCTTTAAGTTGCCCATCTACCCTGCCCTCCCATTGTTTTAAAGTTCCACGCTGTTTAAAATATTTTGTCATAAATTCTCTGATAGCATAATGATCAGAGACTATTTAATGTACATCTTAATATATTTGAAGTAAGAAATACAAGACCAGTAGTTGACTAGAGAAAGTACTTTTAGGTTGTTTCCAGCATGTGTGTTAAATAAAAAATGTACTTTCTAAAAAAGTGCCTTCTCTCCTAGTTACCCGGGAAATTGATATCAATGTTTTTAGAAGGGCAACTTGTATCTTAACAACGACAAAAACACTTTGTAAAATTTCTGTTTTCTTGCTGTCACAGGGTAGCTAAAGCTGTAATTTAAAAAAAATGGCCATTTATTCTAGATGCCTATAATTTTAGGGTACCTGATTAGGAAACAAATAAAATGTCCCTAGTGAGCACCCAACATGATGCACCCCAATTTATTTTGAACCTCAAAAAGTTGAACCAACAAATCTTGAAGTTCTACCACTGTAGTTGTTGAAATGATCCTTCAAGAGAAAAGAGGTGAGAACAATATAATTTATGACAAAATTGTAAAAATGCCAGTTTTGCAGACATTCACTGGAAAGTTATTTCAACACAGATTTGAATGAGACATTAGGAATGGTGAGGGTCAATCCACACAGACTGTGATTTTAAGAATCCAGAGGCTTCAAACTAAATTCAGGGAAATGTGCTTTAACAGAATGGAAACCTTATCAAGTGAGCTTAAAGTACTTAATGTTCACTGAATTAACAATGAAACACTCATTATTTTATCCTTTAATGTGCCATTTTACAAATGGTTTAACTAACGTTAGGCATATCCAAAGATGTCTAACCTATCTGATGATTCTGTGAGTAAGTGGCAGACCTAAGAATTCAGGACAGTGATTCTCAACCAGGATAACCAGGCACCCTAGGGTACCTTGAGCACTTTTCAAGGGTGCTGCAGGATGTCACACAATGTTAATACTGTTAGGTGTGCAAACATGAGTCACAAAATAAATCCAGAGTTTTCAAATAGGAATTCAGAGTGTTAACAACTATCTGCCCTGTTATGGTCTTTCTGAGTGCTTTGCAATAGAAGAAGTGCTCTATTTTTTCTGTAGCCAAAAATAAGTGAAAATTAAGAGTTGGCATTTTCTAGTGAGTACTATGAGTGTAACAGGGGATGCCTTGAGCCTAAATAGGTCAAGAACCATTGGCTTACAATGTCCACATCATCTGATTTTTTTAATTTGTTGCTGTCCTAAGAATGTCTGCCTGTCCTTTTCTCCTTCTTCAGGCTTCCCTCATCTTTCCTGCAGTTTTGATGTCATGGAAGGCATCATGTGTATTTAGCATCCAGTGCTTCAAAATGGAGGCGGGGACACAGAATACACATGATGTGGAGTCTACTACAGCATGCTAATTAGCACACTCCAGCAGGCTTGCAGCAGGCTCAATTAATCAAATCGGCTCTGGCACATGCTAATTAGCATGCATCGCAGCAGAGCTCTGTCATGTGTATAGGTGCCTTTACTGACTAACTGGGTCAGGGAGGCATGAGCTTTTATAGACAACAGTCTGTTTTCACAGCTGTTGCCTATGGAAGCTCATACTTCCCTGAACAAGTGCTACCCTGCCCAACCTTTTGCCTAACTTACCACATGAATATCTAAAGCATGAGATTAATTCATTAAATTAACTTCCTAGATATTTCAAAAAGATATTCTTTTGTTGTAGGACTCTCAAAACATTTAATCATTTGTCAGTGAGAAATAACTAGCCATAAAAAATTAATAAAAGTGACTTGACAGGTAAATTCATTTTGAAAGGTTGATGACACTGTTTTAAATATTTAGAGCACTAAGAATATGAGAAATGAAAAACAACATGGAACTCACCTTTGCATGATAATACAATGTTACTTCTCTTTATCTTTCAAAGTTGCATCCAAATTACACAAGACTGTTAAAAATATTGCATATCAATTTACTTATTTTTGTATCAACTCTGAAAAATGCATTTTTTTCTGGATTTTTTTTTTCCTGAGTAGCCTTTTGTTTTTCCTTTTTCACTAGAGTAATCAATAAATAGATAAGTCATGGCTATCAATCTTCAAACTACCTAGTGATATTTTATTTTCAAGCTGAAAGCTTCATATGATGAATTATAATCATTAGGCAGCATGATAGTGTGTTACAATAGCTCCAGACCACTCATAAGTAACTAAGCTGCTACCAGTATCAAGTGGGAGGATTTGAGTCTAAGTTTTACATCTGAGATGCAAATATTATAAGAATATGCAACTTTTCCTGACAAGCCATCAGAACAAAACTGTAACTTTCCCCAAACATCTGAAATTAGATATCAAGGGTATTTTAGTTATATGTTGCTATTGAACTTGAAAGGTTTTTAATGCGTATGAATCTTTAAACATTTGGAGATGTATTTATTAGTTGTGTTAGGAGAATGGTAAATATCATCTGCAGTGTTTTTCTACTGTCCAAGTACATTAGAGGACATCACAAAGCCAAATTCTTCACTATAATACAAGTGCTGCTTAGTCATCTCATTTAGAAAGCTAGCGGAAGATTAGCAGTGCCAGATTATGACACATGCTAAGGCCCTAAACTATGCCCAATTTAAAAGGCGCCTTATGATAAAAATAATCCACGAAATCCACAAAAGTGGATTTCGACGAAATGTTAAGATGAATTATTGTTATGTCTGCACAAATTCATGAACTCAATATGAATAATAAATGTGGAGCCATCTATATGTATATTTTTGTCATATTAGAATGAAAATGTCCAGGGTTTTTTTGTGTTTTTTTTTTATTTAGAGGCCCCTCATATTGAGCATCTTCAAAATGTTTAGGTAACAACTTTTTGTCAAATAATGAGACTGTAACAGTAGTTGCTTTAAGTGTTTTGAAAATATCAAGCTAACTAATGATTGTTCTTCAAAATTAAATGTTGTCCTGAAGTAAAAATTAAACTACTGACTTTTTAAGTTTCTGGTAGGGTTGATTCCATATTAAAGTATTGAGTCAATGATATCCAGTTGAGCACTAAGGTTTCAAGTCTACTTTATTATAACCTGCTATAGTTAGACACACAAAATGTCAATTTTTTCAGTACAGTGAACAGAATTTAAAAGCACAATATTCGCATTCTTACATACAAATTCTCAATAACTGCATGTACTCGGAGAATCTCTTTTCCTCAGCAGTTAAAACACAAAAACAACAACAAAACCCCCCCTTGCCTCACTCATGGCTAAACAAATTTCATTCTTACAATGTGTTTGTATCCTAACCCCACAAGTAACAGCTGATACAGTATAGGTTACAAATCTTAATACATAATTCCTATTCTCTGTCCTGGCTCCTCTCCGATTCTACATGCAACTTAAGTAACAATAACTGGAAATGATCATCAAGGAATCCATTTCTAAGCACTTGGAGGAGAAGAAGGTGATTAGGAACAGTCAGCATGGATTTACCAAGGGCAAGTCATGCCTGACCAACCTGATTGCCTTCTATGACAAAATGAGGCTCTATGGGGGTAAGGAGAGCAGTGGACATGATATACCTTGACTTTAGCAAAGCTTCTGATATGATCTCCCACAACATTCTTACAAGTTAAGTATGGGTTGAATGAAAAGACTGTAAGGTGAATAGAAAACTGGCTGGATCATCAGGCTTAAAGGGTAGTAATCAATGGCTGAATATCCAGTTGGCAGCAGGTATCAAAAGGGGTCAGTCCTGGGGCTGGTTTTGTTCAATATCTTCAGCTATGATCTGGAAGATGGGATGGAATGTAGCAAGTATGCAGATGACACCGGGCTTGGGGAAGTAGTATATAAACTGGAGGGTAAGGCTAAGATTCTGAGACACCTAGAAAAATACGAGGATTGGACCTAAAGAAATTTCATGAAGTTCAGTAAGGACGAGTGCAAAGTCCTGGACTTAGGATGAAACAATCCCATGCACCAGTACAGACTGGGGACTGACTGGTTAAGCAGCAGCTCTGCAGAAAAGGATCTGGGGGTTACAATGGAGAATAAGTTGAATATGAGCCAACAGTGTGCCTTTGTTGCCAAGAAAGCTAACAGCATACTGAGCTGCATTAGTAGGTGTATTGCCAGTAGACTGAGGGAAGTGATTATTCGCCTCTCTTCTGCACTGGTGAAGTCACATCTGGAGTACTGTCTCCAGTTCTGGGCCCCCCACTACAGAAGGGATGAGGACAACTGAGATGAAGAGAGTCTAGCTGAGGGCAACAAAACTGCTTAGAGCAGGGGTGAGCAAAATATGGCTTGCAGGCCGGATGTGACCCACAAGGCCATTCAATCCAACCTGCAAAGCCCCTAAAGATTTAGAAAATTAACATTGATCTTTCATTGCTTCCTGTCAAAAATGACAGGAACCAGAGGTGGTAGGACCCAGGAGAATCCTGGCTGGCTCCTGCAACAGCAGGGCCCGCCCGGCCCTGCCCCCTCAGCTGGAAACCCCAGCAGGGGCTTCTGGCCTGGAACCACATGGCTGCCCCAGTACAGGAACCTCAGGTAAGGGGGGCAGGGGCAGGAGAGGATCCCAGGCAGGGAAGGAGCCCAGGGAAAAGCAGCCCCTCACCCACCCTGTGGCTGGTGCTCCGATTCACAGCCTGCACAGGGCTGTTCTAAGCATAGATTCATAGATTCATAGATGTTAGGGTCGGAAGGGACCTCAATAGATCATCGAGTCCGACCCCCTGCATAAGCAGGAAAGAGTGCTGGGTCTAGATGACCCCAGCTAGATGCTCATCTAACCTTGTCTTGAAAACCCCCAGGGTAGGGGAGAGCACCACCTCCCTTGGGAGCCCGTTACAGACCTTGGCCACTCGAACTGTGAAGAAGTTCTTCCTAATGTCCAATCTAAATCTGCTCTCTGCTAGCTTGTGGCCATTATCTCTTATAACCCCCAGGGGTGCCTTGGTGAATAAATACTCACCAATTCCCTTCTGTGCCCCCGTGATGAACTTATAGGCAGCCACAAGGTCCCCTCTCAACCTTCTCTTGCGGAGGCTGAAAAGGTCCAGTTTCTCTAGTCTCTCCTCGTAGGGCTTGGTCTGTAGGCCCTTAACCATACGAGTGGCTCTTCTCTGGACCCTCTCCAGGTTATCTGCATCCTTCTTGAAGTGCGGCGCCCAGAATTGCAGGCAGTACTCCAACTGCGGTCTGACCAGCACCTGATAGAGGGGAAGTATCACCTGCTTGGACCTATTCGTCATGCATCTGCTGATGCACGATAAAGTGCCATTGGCTTTTTTGATGGCTTCGTCACACTGCCGACTCATGTTCATCTTGGGGTCCACTAGGACTCCAAGATCCCTTTCCACCTCTGTGCCACCCAGCAGGTCATTCCCTAGGCTGTAGGTGTGCTGGACATTTTTCCTCCCTAGGTGCAGCACTTTGCATTTCTCCTTGTTGAACTGCATCCTGTTGTTTTCTGCCCACTTGTCCAACCTATCCAGGTCTGCTTGCAGCTGTTCCCTGCCCTCTGGCGTGTCCACATCTCCCCATAGCTTTGTGTCATCCGCAAACTTGGACAGAGTACATTTCACTCCCTCGTCCAAGTCACTGATGAAGATATTAAAGAGTATCGGTCCAAGGACCGAGCCCTGTGGGACCCCACTGCCCACACCCTTCCAAGTCGAGACCGACCCATCCACCATGACTCTCTGGGTGCGACCCTCTAGCCAATTTGCCACCCACTGGACTGTGTAGTCATCCATGTCACAGCCTCTTAACTTGTTCACCAGTATGGGGTGGGATACCGTATCGAAGGCTTTCCTGAAGTCTAAGTATACGACATCCACCCCTCCTCCTGTGTCCAGGCATTTCGTAACCTGGTCATAGAAAAAGACTAGATTGGTCAGGCACGATCTGCCCACCACAAACCCGTGCTGGTTTCCCCTCAGCATAATTTGTCCTGCTGGGCTCTCACAAATGTGAGCCTTGATAATTTTTTCAAAGACTTTACCAAGGATGGAGGTGAGACTAACTGGCCTATAGTTGCCTGGGTCCTCCTTCCTCCCCTTTTTGAAAATGGGGACCACATGGAGGCACAGGCAGCCCCATGTGGGCTGCAGCAGCTTGTAACCCACCTCTGCTGCCAGCCTGGGTCCTGTGCCAGCTCCAGGCTCACCTGTTGGGGCTGGTCCATGCCAGCAGCAGCCACACCCCACCCCGCTTACCATGCCAGGCAGTGTTGGCTGCTGCTGCCTGCCCAGAGCTCAAGCACTGGGCAGCCTAGAGGCAGTGGTGGCAGCTGCACACTGCCCAGCATGGCAAGTGGGGGGACCGCAGCTGCTGCTGTTGCAGCACAGCCCTGGTGGGTGAGCCCAGAGCCGGTACAGGGCTCAGGCTGGCAGCAAGCTGGGTTACAAGCTGGTGCTGAGTGCAGGGGGAAAAAGTGGCCCCTTGCCTGCCCCGTGGCTGGCACCCTGCACTGCAGCCACTTGCAGCCTGCATAGGGCTGCCTGTGCCTGCTCAGGACAGCCCAATGCGGGCTGCAAGTGACTGCAACAGAGAGCACCAGCCATGGGGCAGGTGAGGGGCCACTTTCCCCTGCACTCAGCACCAGCTCCTTCCCTGCCCCAGAGCAGGGCTCAGGGCTGCACACTGCCCCCCACCTGTACTACAGGGCTGAGGGTACTGGGAGTGAGTGGGAGAGTGGAGCCCGCACTGGTGTCCTGGGTCCAGCACCAATGGAGCCCAGAGGAGGGCAGCAGGAGTACAGGGTCCTGGCTGACAGGAGCTGGGCCAGCTCCCCCTCTCCCTGCTGGTGCAGCCTAGCCAGGCTCCAAAGGCCCCTGCTAGCCTGCACCCTGGTCTGGGCCCCACCGGTGCTGGCCCTAAGACATTGGTCCCAAGACATTAGGACACTGGTCCCAAGATGGTGACCAGGGGGTGGGGCACCTGTCAAGGGGTGGGGCTACCCATGTGGCCCTCAACAGCTTGCCAAAACTAGGTAAGTGGCCCTCCACCCAAAATAATTGCCTGCCCCTGTGTTAGAGGCTAGGGAAAAATGATTTATAGGGAGAAGTTGAGGGAACATGTTTAACTGAGTCTCTTCATTCAAAGATTGATGAATCTGTAGCCATACTACAAGCCCACCAAGCTAACGAGACTGCTCAGAAAGCACTTAACAACCCTGCTGGGGTTCCAGGTGTTTAATATGTGAGTTCCTTGCAAAATAAATTCTTGTAACTTTTTGTCAAATGTAGTAGCTGATAAAACAAAGGATGCATAATTTGGTAATATTCCTAGAAAGCTTGCCCTCACTTAAATTGGGTGGACTTAGTTGACTCCAAGATGAACATGAGCAGGCAGTGTAACAAAGCCATCAACAAAGCCAATTGCACCTTATCATGCATTAGCAGATGCATGACCAACAGATCGAGGGAGATGATGCTCCCGCTCTGTGAGGCACTGGTCAGGCCACAGTTGGAGTACTGTGTCCAGTTCTGGGGGCTGCACTTCAAGAAGGATGCAGAGAATCTGAAGAGAGGCCTGAGAAGGGCCACTCATATGATTAGTGGCCTCTGTATAATACCCTACAAGAGAAGGGTGAAGGATCTTGCTGGAACCATCATCACTTGCTGGAATTCATCATCCAGCGCAGGGTGACAAGGGCCTGCAGCAAGGCAGTAGCCCTAGACTCCAAGAGGGCCAACTTCAGAGAGTAGAGGAGATTGGTGGGAGAGGCGCTGGGGTTCTCGAGGGCAGGGGAACTCAGTGCCCAAGATGAGTGGTCATTCCTTAAGGAGATGATACTCAGGGCCCAAGGGGTGATGATCCCAACAAGAAGCAAGGGGGGCAAGAGTGCCCAAAAGCCTCCCTGGCTTACCAAGGACGTCCAGGAATGCCTGGTTGCCAAAAAAGTGGTGTACACCTGGTGGAAGGGGGGGGGCGATCTCCAAAGAGGAGTATACCTCCACTGCTCAGGCCTGTATGGGGGCTGTTAGGAAGGCTAAGGTGGACATAGAGCTAGGACTAACATCCAAGATCAAAGATAATAAAAAAGTCCTTTTTCAAATATATAGGGAGGATGAAGAAGGCACCAGGAAATGTGGGGACCCTGCAAGATACGCTGGGCAATCTGGTGGTTGCACCAGAGGAGAAGGCAGACCTCTTTAACAAATTCTTCACCTCCATTTTCTTGTGCAGGGACTGGGACTCCCCCACCGTGATTCAAGACATACTCGAGGGGAAAGCCTCCAGACCTAAGGTTGAGGAGGACCTGGTTAGAGTGCTTCTGGAGGGGCTAGACATGTTCAAATCACCAGGTCCAGATGCTCTCCACCCCAGGGTGTTGAGGGAGCTAGGAGGGGTTATTGCAGGGCCCTTGGCATGGCTTTACAAGCACTCATGGTGCTTGGGCCAGGTGACAGATGATTGGAAGACAGTCAATGTGGTCCCCATCTTTAAAAAAGGGAGGAGGGAGGACCCGGGCAACTATAGGCCCGTCAGTCTTACCTCAATCCTGGGGAAACTCTTTGAGAAGATTATCAAGGAGCACATCTGTGATGGGCTGGCATTGGGGATGATGCTCAAGGGCAACCAGCATGGTTTCATTAGGGGCAGGTCATGTCAGACCAACCTGATTGCCTTTTATGATCAGGTCACAAAAGCATTGGATGCAGGTGTCGCCATGGATGTAGTCTTTCTGGACTTCAGCAAGGCCTTTGACACTGTCAACCACCCCATCCTCATTAAAAAACTAGGTGACTGTGGCATCGATGCCTACACGGTCAGCTGGATTGTGAATTGGCTGAAGAGTCATACTCAGAGGGTGGTGGTGGACGGGTCATATTTGACCTGGGGGGAAGTGGGCAGCGGAGTCCCCCAGGGCTCAGTCCTTGGGCCAGCACTGTTCAATTTCTTTATCAGCAATTTGGACGACAGGGTGAAAAGCAACCTGTTCAAATTTGCTGATGATACCAAAATTTGGGGTGAGGTGGGCACGTTAGCAGAGGGGGAAAGACTGCAGAAAGACCTGGATAGGTTGCAGGGGTGGGCTAACAAAAACAGGATGCGTTTCAATACTGACAAGTGCAGGGTGCTGCGCTTGGGCAGCAGTAACCAGCAGCACACTTATAAGATGGGAAACTCCCTTCTTGAGAGCACGGAGGCAGAAAGGGATCTTGGAGTCATCATTGACTCCAAGATGAACAAGGGCCAATAATGTGAGGTCAAGGTCGGCAGGGCTAACCGGACCTTATCATGCATCCACAGGTGCATCTCAATTAGGTCCAAGGAGGTGATCCTCCCCCTCTACGCGACACTGGTCAGGCCACAGCTGGAGTACTGTGTCCAGTTCTGGGCACCCCACTTCAAGAGGGATGTGGACAACATGGAGAGGGTCCAGAGGAGGGCCACCCACATGATCTGGGGACAGCTGGGCAGACCCTACAATGAGAGGCTATGGGACCTGAACCTGTTCAGCCTTCACAAGAGAAGGCTGAGGGGGGACCTGGTGACCATCTATAAACTCACTAGGGGGGACCAGAAGGGTTTGGGGGAGACCTTGTTTCCCCTAGCACCCCCCGGGATAACAAGGAATAACAGCCACAAGTTGTTGGAGAGTAGGTTTAGATTAGACATCCGTAAAACTACTTCGCAGTTAGGGCAGCTAGGATCTGGAACCAACTTCCAAGGGAAGTGATGCTGGCTCCTACCCTGGGGATCTTTAAGAAGCGGCTTGATGCCTACCTGGCTGGGGTCATTTGAGCCCAGTTTTCTTCCTGCCCAGGCAGGGGGTTGGACTGGAAGATCTACAAGGTCCCTTCCAACCCTACTTCTATGATTCTATGATCTGGATCTCTTCAGCCTTCACAAGAGATGACTGAGGGGAGACCTTGTAGCAGACTATAATTTTACCAAGGGATGACAACAGAGAGCTGGAGATGCACTATTTACCAGGAAACCCCTTGGAGTAACTAGGAATAATGAGTATGAACTAGTGGAGAGTAGATTCAGGTTAGACATTAGAAACAAATTTTTCACAGTAAGGGTGGCCAGAATCTGGAACCGGCTGCCAAGAGAGGTAGGTACTATTATCACCTAACTTGGAAGTCTTCAAGAGGAGGCTAGATAGGCACCTGGCTGGGGTTGTCTGACCTCGGTCCTTTTTCTGCCTGTGGCAGGGGATCGGACACGATCCTTTGGGGTCCCTTCCAACTCTACAATCTATGAATCTGTGAAACTGCATAGAGGGGAGGGGCCTTTAATAAGGGAGTCCAGGTGCAGGGGTGAGCCTTGGGGTGTGATGTGTCCCACCCACCATGGTCCTTGTAGTAGTCTGGCTACTACTTGCAGACCCTTGGCTACAGCTCAGTGCCCAGAGCCTCAGGTCCTTCTGCTTGCCCTCCCACATGAACTCCCATGCTAACTCATTCACTGAGCAGACAAGTGCACCTGTTTGCATGTCCTGTTTGCGCAGCTCCCTGGGGGAATGGGCAAAATAGGAGCTGGGGCAGGGCAAGACCCTCCTCATCTTCTCTCAGCTGCCTCCCCACTGCTGGCTAGCCTGTCCCACCACAGGCCCTGCTTACCTCCAGCTCTGCTGGGGGTCAGGCAGGGGTCCTCTGCAGTTGCTGGGGGATGCTGGGGGGCTTTGAGGTGTGGGGGCATAATGGGCCTTCACCTATGCATCTCTCACTGCTTCTGCAGTCCAACTGCCTAGGAGTTGTTGTTTGCCTCCAGGGTATAACTCATCAGTAAGCAAAAGAACATTCTTGGTAAAAGCTCCTCAGCACTATAATTTGAGTTTGGTGATTATTTGACAACATGGTACAGACATATCTATAATCTCTGAAATATTCATAAAATGGGTCTTTAACCAGATTACACTGTCTGTAGTTTTAAAACCCTTCTGCATTTTCCCAGTAATTGATCTAGGCCCATTTTACATTTTTTATGTCTTAGTAATTACATTTTTATGTGAAAGAGGCAGTTAAAATATTTTTATGAAATATAAATACTTCAATAATCATTTTATGTACTGATAAACCCAGTAGCATTACCAGAAGTAGGTGAGTAGGGCAAGAGTCCCATGTGCCAATTTAGAGGAAATACCAGAACAGTGGCCCACTGCAGAGTTTGCACCATGGCAGTTGCAGCCAAAGCCGTTGAGAACCCACACTGAGTTAATGGTCAGTGAGAATGTATCTGCCACTTAGCCCTCACCCACTCTCCAGCATCTGTCCCCAGGGCACCACAATTACTAGCTATGCCTCTGGATAGACAACAGTACAGGGGTAGGCATGTTTTCCAGCAGGTGGGCCAGAATAACCCAGGTCTGGTCAGAGACGGGCAGACATTAGGACCCCACCACTGCTGTCACTTCTCCCTGCCAATCAGATGCAACTCAGCTCTGCCAGAATCTATGTTGCCTAACTGCATACAGAACATGCAGAGCTCCCTCTTTACCAGAAGCCCAGACAGCTGACTGTAGCATAACACAGAAGAGATTCCCTCCACTGTTGCCCCAGGTAGGTGACTGTGGCATGGCCATCACCAAATGCTGCTGTAGGCACAGCTCTGCCACAGGTTGTTCACCTCCATCATAGTGTCATCAAAAGAATTACAATTATCTTCAGTTTCCTCATCCCCTGTTATCTGACACTTTGACACATAACATGGAAAAGGTATTTCACTTTGTTCTTTGGCAGTGACTATTTAATATAGGCCCAGTTTCTCAAACGTTTACTCTCAAGTATAATCCTTACTACCTGAAGTAGTTCTATTGGTTTCAAAGGGCCTAGTTTATATAATAGGAACTCCATGCAGTAACATATGTTTGAAAGGCTGGGTGTTAAAATAACTTGATATGGTTAAAAGAGTCTTTTTGTTTGTTGCATTCAATATATTTCTCAAAGGAAAATATATACTTTTAATGTTGTAGGAAAAAAAAATCATGGTTTGGACATCTTTTCCCTTTGTATGTACCTTGAGCTTTAAAATGGGTGTAAAGCAGCCCAAAAAGAGTGCTGATGGGCCCATGTTAGAAATCAGAAGTAAATAAATAATCTAAGTCTAACATGTTAACCCAATTTCTTAGCCATTTGTTAGAGAAATAGATGCAAAGAAATAAGAAGTGACAAAATTCCATCCCTGGTTACTCAGAAATTCTGGTAGGATGGTGCTGGGAAAGAAAGCAAAGGAGACACATCCACTTGCTCCTTCCATGTGATTAATAGGCAAATTGTACATCATCAATAATCCCCCAACATTCAAAATTGTGTCTTGCTAGCTCTATTGGGTATGTATCTTCATATGCCAAATAACTGCCAAAACTTCAACACTCTCCATTCAGAGGATTAAATTTAATCAAAATATTGTTATATGAAAAAATGTGTGTGCTATGGGGCATTGAATCTCTTGATTTTATGCAGTCTGAAAATCTTACAAGGGATATTGGAAGTGTGGAATGGACACTGTATGTAAGTTAACAAGGTCATGGGCATGAGGTTTCAAAAGGACAGATCTACAACTATAAGATTAACACGTATTGGTGCCCTTTCATATTTTGAAGCTCATTTGTTTTCTTTGTCACTTTAATTTTGTTTGTTATGGTTTGTTTTAGCTGGATGTGAAAAGGCACCAGAGAACACCGCAAAATAAACACTTTAGCATCAGTTGAATCAAATAGGTTTAATTTCATTTAATTATCACTACTGATCTCTATACAGATTATTAATGTCATTAATATAAGTTATGGATTATATATCTCTGTAGAAAGCTGAATGGCCTGGAATGATCATTGGGTCAGGAGTCATGATGTAAAGAATTCTAATCATTAGGAGTGTGCAAAATGGGTCGTATTCAATTTGGATTCGGATTTGGCCTGAATCAGGGACAGTGATTCAATTAGTTGATTTGGATCACTGTCCTGCCAACATCTCTGCAGGTTGAAAATGACCCGTCCACCACCACTCTCTGGGTGTGGCCCTCCAGCTAATTTGTGACCCAACTGACTGTGTAGGCGTCGACACCACAGACGCCTAATTTTTTAATGAGGATGGGGTGAGAGACAGTTTCGAAGGCCTTCTTAAAGTCCAGGAAGACTACGTCCACCGCAACACCTGCATCCAAGGCTTTTCTGACTTGGTCATAGAAGGCCACGAGGTTGGTCTGACAGGACCTGCCTGTAATGAACCCATGTTGATTGCCCCTAAGCATAAACTCCCCTGCTGGTCCTTCGCAGATGTGCTCCTGGATAATTTTCTGAAAGAGCTTCCCCAGGACCGGGGTAAGACTGATGGGCCTATACTTTCCTGGGTCCTCTTTCCTCCCTTTTTTGAAAATGGGGACCACACTGCCCCTTTTTCAGTCATCAGGCACCTCACCAGAGCATCAGGAGTGCTCGTAAGCTGTCTTAGTAAATCAAATTGCTTGGTTTATATTTATATGAGGTTTTCAATTTAAAGTGGACTTGGATACTGTGGAAATGAGCACCATGGAAACTTTGCTCATATCTGAATTTGAAGTTTCTTAGCATTCAGGAATATCCAGATTCAGTGTCTTCCAGTTCAGCTGTTCAAAGCACAAAGGACAAGACCTTCAGTGTCCATGGGGCCTATCCAGGCTTACATTTGCAGTTCATACACATCTCTTCCTCCCAGACTCCCTGAATAAATCAAAATTATCTAATCACCTAGGTCATTTTCTTTTTTATTTAGGGGAGATTCTCTATCCCTGCATTCTACCTGCAAGGATTTAGCATCAAGAAAACCACCAGAGCTTGACTGAAAACACATTTTGATCTGTAAATATCATATTTAAAATAAAAAAGAAACAAAACCCTACTTTTATAGCCTTATTTTCATGGTGACAGTTTAATTGCATTTGTTGCATTGTAAACCAAGTAAAGCGCAGCAATAAAACATCTGCAATCTGTAGAAGTAATAGCAGGAATGTCTCATAAACAAGATAAGTTGTTTCTTGCCAATATTGCTACACTTCATAAATATAAACTCAAGTCTGTTCTGTGTTTTCTAGATCAGTAGAAGACTTTTATTTTAATTAAACACAACATATAAAATATTCATTTATGAAACAAACATCATTGTTTTAAAAAACATTATATTAAATTAAATTATAGTGCTTTTGCCATAAAGCCCTTGCACAATGGAACCATTTTGAATTTTAAGTGGATTGATACAGTTCAAGTGTCCATCAATAAAAACTGTATTAGGAACACTCTAACAGTCCTATGAATAAATGAACTATTTATATTTCCTGATAATGTAAGTGCTTATATGAACTCATTCCAATTTCCAAACACTAGTCATTTCAGCTATGGTTGTAATTAAGAAACTATAATATCCAGAGTAGAAAGGTAGATGCTGCCAATGCCATTTTATACATTGCAGTTCTAAATGTTTTACTCCATAAATGGCATAATTTATAGCCCTGTTTTATTTGAACCAGATAACAGTGGTAGAGCCAAGTGCAAGTGGTTCTCTCTTAAAATCATTTTAGTTTTTGCATCCTACATATCTGAGTTCAGCTTGTGCAGGCCTGTAAAATATGGCTACAGTAGTAGGCATCAATTACAATCCCATTCAGTGAAATTACTACTACTTCTGGCTCCCATACAGTGCTATCCAGGATTTAGCATGGAACCCAGAGATGCTTACTCATACACAGCCTGTACATATAGTTTCTTTATTAGCACAGAGATTGAGCAAACAATTGGGAACATATTTAGAGACACTATTGTTTAGTAGTGTAACCTGTGTGGTACTCAGACAAGGTACCTCCTCTCCAACTAAAGGGATTTAGTGGGTGCTAGTACACTATGGGAGGTGTAACCATTTATTGGGAGCAGCTCTCCTCCTATACCCTATAGAGACACCAGTTGGAACTTAACCACATACAATTTAATAAGGGAAGAACCAGGTTGGGGTATGGCTTATGTGCAGGAGAGTATGGGGGATCCTGGATAATAAGGGTACAATCCTCTTAGTACGCATGGGGTGGGGAACCAGGGGAGCAAGACAGGATTCAGTAAAGGTTAGGTACACATACACATCTAGCAGAGACAAATCAACATCAAAGCTTAAGGTGTGGGGTTTCACAGAATATGACACAGGGTTTCCCAAAATATGAGGTGCTGATCCCACAAAATTTGAGGTGCATGCACCCCAGAGAGGCAGGCAAAAGAGGCAAGGAGAATCCTTCTCCCCAATGGGGACTCCCTTTTCCTGGTAACTCACCCCTCTGGTGCCTTTGCCAGGGGTCAAACCCTGCTCTTCCACAAAACAGGCAAGAACAGTACCACTGAGTCATTAATGCCTAGGCTACTGCCTGCAGCTCCAGGCCTGTAGTCCTTCCAGGATCCTCCATGTGCTGTCTGCATGCCAAGCCAGCCACCTGGCATCATGCCAGTGATCAAAAGAAAAAGGAAAAAAGGGGCCAAGCTGCTACCTGCAGCTTCGGTCTTGGATAGCTCCCGAACCCGCCACCCCCCCCCCACATGTGCCAAGCCAAGTTGTTGCCCCAGCTCCAAGGGTTATGCTCCTGCCTGGACCCCTCTGTGCACTGTCCTGTGCACCATGGCAGCTGAGACGAGCCACCTTCTGTGGCTCCAGGCTCAGGATCCCCCACCAGAGACTCACCATGCACCACCCTGTATGCCAAGCGGGCTGAGCCAAGCTGCCTCTTGTGGCTCCCAGGCTCTGGGTCCCAGCCGGAGACTCTCTGCGCACCACCCTGTGCACCAAGCAACCAAACCAAGCTGCCTCCTGTGGCTCCCAGGGCTCTTCTTGGGCAACTGCTCTACCCTGCTGGCCAGCTCTCACCATCTCTTCAGGACTCCTCTCCTTCATCCCTCATTGTCTCTCCCCAGAACCAGATGTGATGCCCCTTTTGTCCCCTCTCCCACCCTCCAGGTGGCTGACACGACCAGTCAGGAGACATGAGAGGTGAGTCTTCACTCAGGTCCAGTTTCTCTACCTAGCCCAATGGTGAAGGGTGGGAGCAGCCTTCTCCTTTTCCAGGGGCCTGGTTGGTGGGGAAAAGGGAATCCCCCCACCAGTCATTTTTGAACTTTTCAAAATCCCTGGGCTAACCCACCACTGGCTAGCTTGTCACATCCTCCCCTGTGGAACCTTTCACCATCCCCAGTAAAGTGCAGACCCCAAGCTTAGGGACTATTGGGCCCAAGGGGTGGAGATGGGAATCTCCCCTGGCACTCCTGGGGTATTGTAGGTGAAGTGGCAGACTGGTCGTTGCTCATGCCTTGGCTGTGGGGTGCGGTCTGGGGCAGTACTCCATGAGCGTCCTGGTGACTCAAGTTCCTTCTCACTCAATGAGTCTTTCCCATTTGCAGGTGAAGGCATGGGGAGGGTTCCCCTTTCAGAGCCCACCAGTGGGTCATTCCCTTCTTCAGCCCTACTAAGCAAGTCACCATGGACTGTATCTCCCAAGTCTCTCTCACCTTCAGGAGCAGAGGCCCCTAAACTTGGGTGAAATTTGGTAGGGTACCACCAGTTGTGGTCAGAGTCTGAAAGTGACTCTTCTGAAGGAGCTGCCGGTGCAGGGTTGTTGGCAAGAGGCCTCACTTTATGTGGCAGTCAGGACCTCTCTTCTCGCAGCTCGACCTCAAGCAGGGAGGGACCCACTAATTCACCAATGGGCAGCAGGAGGTTCTGATGGACCACATGACTCTGGCCAGGTCTGGACTCCACAGTATAGGGGTTGAGCCACCAGCAATCAGCCAGGCCTTGGCCCCCATTCCACTTCTTTGTACTGATTTGACTATTTAAAGCTGTGACAATTGTTTTGTTGTAATATTTCTAGGTAAATGTGTTTATGTTCTAATAATGCTGCATGGCTCACTTTCCCAGACTATCTTATAATGGGGGAAGGAAGGGGTTAAGAGATTTGAAGCGAGAGTTGTCTGCCCACATGACAAAAGCCACATCAATCAGCAGGGAATTGAATGTCTAATCAACTGACACTTCATCAAGGTGGGATTGCTGACATCCTTTGTTACAAAATCAACAGACAAGACAAGGAAGGACCTCTGTTTTTTACCTATGGTTCCCAGCTTAAATACCTTGGACGCATCATTAATAATCTTCAGTCTCTCCTGGAAAGTGATGACCCTCTCAAGGCAGCCATGGGGGTAAACCTGTCCTAGCTTACAGACAGCCAACCAACCTCAAACACTGTCTCTTAAGCAATAGGCTACCTCACTCCTAGTCTCACTGACTCACCAAGCCTTGCAACAGACCCAGATGCAAGCTATGCCCCTTCAGCATCACAAAGACCACATAATCACTGGACCAAATAACACAGATTAAAACATCTGGGTTCACTCACCTGCTCTACTATGGTTGTCATATATGCTGTCACCGGCTTACAGCGTGCCTCCACTGTCTACATTGGACAGACAGGGCAATCTATACATGAAAGAATGAGGAGACACTTATCTAACATGAAGTACAAAAACACACAAAAGCCTGTGGCAGAACACTTTAACCTAACTGGACAGGGCTGACTTCTGAGTAGCTGTTCTTCAAAAGTAGAACTTTAAAAGATGAGTTGAACACAAAATTGCATAACAAGAAATCATTCAAAGACAGGACTGTGTTAACTATGGTCCAAACAGGGAGTACAGATTTTTATCCCATTACTTAGATGAGTTTTTTTTGACCCCTATGGTCTCATCCAGACATGCGTGCATGTGCCTCTTGCCCCATCTCAAACCCCTTTGAGACAGGGCAAGAGGCACATGCAGGAACGAAAAAAATGTTCCCTGTGCTGCAAACTTGCAAACAAATGGCCCCCACAGGGGCTAAGACCCCCCAACAGGGGCTACGCCCCCCCAACAAAGGCCTTAGGGGCTCACAAATTCTCCAGCCAGATTTAAATATCTTTCAGTTAAGTTATTACAAGCCTGAAAAACAGGTTATTTAATTCTGAGATTAACAAATCTAAAACATGTTTGAGAAAGTTGTATAGACTATCCTCATTCCTATTATAGATTATAAAAAAATAACATTTTAGGTCACTACAACCCTCCTCAACATCTCAGAATATATTGCAGAGTTGTTCTTCATTTTTTCCTTCCTTTTCCTCTACTTGTATTTTCCCTCCCCTCCTTTCTCATTCTCTTTTGTACCATCCAAAACTTTGGCACACATCTCCAGAGATATGCATACCCCTCTTTCAGTAGCTCTGCTTTAAATAGACAACTCCTTTCCAGAAGGAGAACATTGCAAAGTTAAAACTGTAAACAAGAAACTAGAGAATTATATTTTATTGCAACTCAGATAAATTCTGATTCCAGACATGTTTCCTGTTCATCTTTTACTAGCAATGGAAAACTATTAATGTTCTGAGATACTACGATAACAGATCTGTAAAATCTATCACCTCACTGTCTTATATAGTCCAGCAATAAAATCACCAGATGGAATTTTATTTGCTTATGATTAAAACTTGAAGAAGATTCTTTAAAAATAAATTATAAGCCATGAAGTGGCACTGAAAGGACTGAGGCAGTGTCACTTCATTTTGCACTTCACTGGTCTATAATTGAATTCTGGTTTTTCTACCTTTTTAAAAAAATGTGTAAACCTGGAGCTCATGAAAATGAGGGACTAACAGTACTAGCTAACCCAAGCATAGTAGAAGCACATACTGTAGCTTGCCAAAATAGCTCAGTACTAACAGTCCTCTTGTTAGGGCGTCACAAATAGAAAATGCTCAGGGGATTAAATTGTATTTTGTGATCTAAACTGTAAACAAATGTCCACAGAGAAGTGATGACTGAACAGATATTCATTTGAAAAGTAAGATACGATTTCAACCTGAGTGCCCCCATGAGAAAGGTTAATGCATAGCATAGTATGCTATGGAACGAGGATCATTAATACTTTCCTCTCCTCTTTTCATACTAGATAGCTTTTTTGGGAACTACCATTTTTGTCTCATAAAAACTTGAACAAAATGTTGCAATTTTTTAAGCCAGGATTTTGATTTGGTTAAAAAAAAAAGCCAGTACATATGGTGTGCTGCTTAGTGTGGCTTCATTTTACAAAACAACAACCTGATGAGCTTTTCTACACACCAATTGTTGGCTTAGACATGGGATTTTAAAGGTTGTTTTTGTTGGGAATTGGCTTATAGTTAAGATAGATATATTGTAAGTGTTCAAGATGGACAGCAGGGATTAATTGATTTCTAAAGAGCTTGGGTCTCACACACAAAGTTTCTCATGGCCCTGGAAGCAAACAGGCTGTCTAACACAACAAGGCCAACAAAGCTGGGACCTGAGGGAGTATGTGCCATACTGCCCATAACACAACATAAGTGGTACCAGCTAACAAGGCCTCAGAGCAGGGGCATCTGAGTCCTGGTTTTGGGCGAAACAGACCAAATTAGGAGAAGGCCTGGAAAGCTATGTGGACTGTGACAACAGCATGGAGTGACCAACCAGAGATAGACATTGATCAAGAGACATCAGGAGGGAAAGAGACTATAAAAGAAGAGACTGGAAAATAACAAAGGGTCCCTCCCTTTGTCTCATCCTTTCCTTTGTCTCATCCCTCCCTCCCTCCCCTATCCCCAACCCCCAGGAAGGGTCCCTGAGGCCACTATGGGGGGCGCACACCCAGCCCATCTCATACACTTCCTGGAGGTGGGTATGGGCCTCAGCATCCCACCTCCAGACTGCTGACATTTGACACCTAGGGGAGAGCCTCAGTGTGGAGACTGCATCCTGGCCAGATGTATTTTGATTCTGGTGACAGCCCTAAGATTTGGTAGATATATAGAATTGTTTGATTGCTTGTACTTTTTTTTTTCCTGTTATGAGTGTGTGCCATTAAATTGACCTATTATTGAATGGAAAAGCCATGGTCGGTCAGAACCAGAGGCCTTGTTCCCCCTGGAATAAGGCCTGTGTCCTAAATCCAGAGCCAACAACAATAACATTTCATTCTCAGACTCACATGCTTTTCAGTACAATTTCCTTTAACCGTTTTTCAGTAACCACATCCCTTCATCTCTGCCTCTTCATTGGGCACAGTGCTCTTTATAGGTAGTGTTTCACATAGCATATATTTGGAGCATGTGGAAGAGAACTCTCAAAAGAGATCTGAATATAAAGTAAAATTATTATTTATATGCAAGGTTTTCCTCAATGTAATATACTAGCTTCCAGAAGACATGGGGGTGAATCATGGCATCCTTAAAGTCAGTGAAAGTTTTGCTGAGGTTTCAGTATCTAAAATAATTTATTTAACTCATCACTCCAAGGCTTAAAATTTTATTTTGGCCTGTTGAAATGTATTGAGAAAAATATATTTTGGAAATTTCTAATATATTCCATATGATATACATGTCAAAATATAAAGATCTATTGAAGAGTTGCTTCCCCATGCAGTAGTCACTGTTAAAAATGTTGCATTATTTTGCCACCATACAAGATACAGTTGCACTGTATTCTAAACAAAAACACACCACCAATCATAAATGTAAAATCACAATTTTAAAAATTGAAACTATGTTTTAGCTTTAACTGCAGAAAGATATAAAACCAATTGTACAGCACATCAATGATAAACTAAATTGCATCCCAAAGCAATTTTAACCTCTTTGTTATAGGCATTTGATAAAGATGGTAACAATGGAAATACTACCATGTCTTAAGTCATGTGTTCAATGGAAGCACTACTATGTTTATGCTGACATAATCAAACTGGAGCAAATTACTCTGCTTTAGTGATGATTATTCATCTCAAGTGGCTATAAACTCTATTTATGCCAAACAAAGGAATAACTGTTCTAAATAACAACAACTAAATTAACTTGGGTGTTTCAATTAGAATGGCAAGGACCTTGACCTCTTTATTTTACAATAATGCAAATAACATTTTTGCTTAAATCCTTTATAGTAATGCTTTTAATATGCTAGCATTTGCATAGCACTGTACAAATTCAAGTTGCTGTGCAAACATTAACGGTTTTTTTCCTCAGAATATAACCAGCAGGTAAATTAATAATAATATCCCATTTTATATTTGGGAGCACTGCCAGTGGGTAAAGAGCTTGCTTTGACACACACAGTGAGTCAGTTACAGAATTGAGATTAGATATTACATCAATGGGACCTAACAAAGATTAAATTAATCACCTCTATTAAATTATGTACTTATGTACCTTTACTTTAGTGAGGTGAACACGATTTGCCCTTTATTTTCACATTAACAAACTGTAAAATATTTTATTAAAATGTATGATAAAAGTGCCAAAGTAAATGCTTTACAAGTATATTAAACAATGTTGAAATGTCTACGTAAATTTTAAGTCAATATTTTTTTATTTTTCGTAAAGATCTATGCTGTGTATCAAATGTACCATGGAAGTCTCCTAAATAACCCTATATTCGGTTATGCATATTAAAGTTTGACAATGTGAAATGCATTAGAGAAGGGCCACACTGGCCCTAAGCAGAGGCCAGGTAAATGCAGACCTCTTTCTCATGTCACTCTTTAGGATCAGAAATATAACAGCTACCCAAATGGAGATAAAAGCCATTTCATCAGGCTGGTTACAATGCTTCTACAGCACAGGTCACAGTATGACTATAAAGGATTGCACTGCAGGATCAAGGAGTAATATTAATATTTTCCAGGTGGGCCAAAGTCCTCATTAAGCAACATTTTCTAAAGTTAAAACATTTACTTCAAGCAATTTTAAATACCCATAGAGCTAAATAAAGTAAACCTTAACTTGAAAAATCACAGCTAAAGCTAATATACACTCTGCAACAGTCGGTGCACCAGCTGTGGATCAAAATGTGCTGAAAAGTAGAACATTTTGTTTCTTTTCATTTATCAAACATTCAACTACAAATTCATGGTAATCTGTTTAGGAAGAGCTAGAATCTATTAAAATGATTCATTACATAATTTTGCTAGTCTAAATCACAGTTCTCTATGGTTTTTAATTCAATAAGAGAAATTATATCAAATTCTCAGGAATCTTTTTTATGTATAATACTTTCAAATACAAAACAACTTTACTCATCAGATGTCATTAAGGTTCCTTTTAGTGTCTTGCTTTTTGTTGTTGTTGTCAGCAGGCTGTTGACAGAAGGATGACATTCTTCAGTAAATCGGAAACTCATCAATGAGTCCATAGTCCACCAAGGACTCTGATGAGATCTGCACATTCACCTGCAGGTGTGGCAAACAGTTCTGGGTGGAAGAAGTAGATCCTGGTTATGTTAGGTCACAGCTGTCTTTACATATCTCTCTCATGTATCCACCTCCATAATGAGGTGAGTTTTCGTAAAATGATCAATGCTACATCATGGCACCACTGCAGACAATTCAGTTCTTGAGTGTCCAGGTATTGATGTTAATGTCACATTTCTTCAGATTGGTCTTTAAGGTGTCCTTAAATCTCTTCTTTTGCCCACTTCTACAGTGCTGACCACCAGTGAATTGAGAGTATAGGATATGTTTTGGGAGCGGGTTGTCAGGCATCCTTATGACATCCTGTCCAATGGAGCTGGTGCCACAAACATGACTTCCATGCTTGTGGTGTTTGCTTGAGCCAGAACACTGACATTCATTCTTCTGTCCTCCCAACTGATATAAAGGATTTTCCAAAGACACTGCTTATGCCATGGTCATGTTCCAGAGCTATCAGGTGTTTCTGATATGTCGTCCAAGTTTCACCTCCATGCAACAGGGCACAAATTGTGGCAAGAGGCTTGGTGTTTCTGCCACTTTAAGAAGCAGGCAGGCTAGTGTTGGGGCAGCCTGCAGGTGTGGCCAGGGTTGATTATGGAGTTATCTGACCCTGCCGGAAGGCTGGGCTAAGGTAGGAGATAAGCCCAGACCTGAGTGGAGCCAGCAGTAACAGGTTGGAGCCTGCTGAGAAAGCATTGATTGCTTCAGTAGGATGGCTAAAGCTCCAGAAGGTCAACATGGAGGGTAATACCTAAAGCAGTCTGGAGGTTTGGGGAGGAACAAAGGGGAGGGGGAGGTTCCTAGGGACACAGGGAAGGGTCCAGAGCCCAGATTAAGGGGCTGAGAGTGTGGGACCAGTGAGGGTCCAGGAACCTATTGAGGGGAATGTGGAACCAGATAGGGTCCAGGAGCCCCCAGAGGAAGGGCCAAGTGAAGAGAACATCAATGAGGATGCCATCTGCAAGACATGGGGCATGGTATAGGGTAAGAAGAGAGCTATGCAACTAGTCCATAAGGCAGTAACTATGGGTGCCTGGTGGTCATTTGAGATACCAATTTGGGAAGCCCTGTTGATTGAATCAAAGGGCTTAGTTTGTTCAGTGAAGACCCTGTGAAGATCTCTGTGTTGCTTGTGACATTTCTTCTGCAGCTGTCTAGCAACAAAGATCATATCTACTGTACCTCTGAGTGGTCCAAACCACCTTGGGACTTGGGTGAAATCTTCTCAGTGAGGAAACTGAGTCTATTGTGGAGAATGCAGACAAGGATCTTCCCAGCTCTGGATAGGAGCGCAATACCTTAATTGCTTTAGTCTGATCTATCTTGAATAGGATAATGATTCTGGCATCACTGTAAATCTGTTCATGTTTCCAGACTTTCATAATAATAATGTATATTTTGTGAGAGCTTTTTTCCACCTTGCTTATAAATTTCAGCTCGTATTCCATCAAGATCACATGCTTTGTTGTTCTTCATCTGCTTAATGGCTTTCAAGGCCTCTTTATAAGTTGATGGATCTTCAAAGTAGTCCTTAATGGGATGTTGCAGAATGACTTTGATGATTTTGTCTTGCAATATTGGTTGCACTGAGGAAAGTATAAACATCATGGTTGTCAGAAAACTTTCAAATCACTTTTGCTTTGTCCTCCCACCACGTTTTCTTTCATTTTCAAATTTTCTTCTGGATCTCAGCTTTAATATGATAACAAATGTCTATCTCCTGTTTGGATCTGATGTCATTTTGCCAAGCTTTGAAGGCTCTTTTTCTGTCAGTGAATGCTTGAATTCCTCTATCATTCTCATCAAACCATTCCTGATGTTTCTTTGTGGAGAAGCCTAGAGATTTTTCACATACCTAATGGATGACTTTCTTGAGGCTGTTCCAGTGATAAATGGTGTCAGGATCATCATGGAGATCAGAGTTTTTCATTGAGGCACTCTTGGAGATGATCACTTTTAGCAGGATATTTGAAGTACTTGATATCAGGCCTCTTCCTTAGTTGCTTTGTTTGCTTATATTATTTTGGGGCAATATGGATGGATATGATGGAATGCACCATCCATCATTCCTCTCCATAGCTTGGAGACCCTTCCCACTCTAGCACTGACATCATTGAGAAGAGTTATCTTATCTTCCTTGGGGACTTGGTCAGATTTACAATAGAATTTTCTTTTGTTTTGTCACCTGCATCAAAGGTTAGACATACACACTGATGACTGTATCATGTTGCCTGTTGGTCTTTTGAAGATGAAGAGCCCTGATGCTCATTGAAGCCAACTGGACATTCAGTATCTGAGTACCAATCTTGGTCCTGATAAAAAAAACAAACAATACCATGGATGCATCTGTCCTTTTCAGCTTTTCCTTTTAAAAAAGGTATAATTACCACCATGCTCTGTGAGCTGCCCTTCATCTGCACTCCTGATCTCATTAAGTGCAGCAATGTCAATATTAAGTCATTCAAAGTCTCTGGCCATGAGTGCTAACTTTGCTCTGCTTGTTCCCCATTAGGGTTTCCATCAAGGTGAGAACATTCCAGGTTGAAACTTCATTACTTGATTTGGACCACAGATAAAGTGATCACAATGGTTTTCAATCAAATGAAATGAGACAGACTATGGTTTAGGACACTTTTTTTAGCTCCCTACACATATGGGGTGAGCAAAGAGGATTCTAAATAGGCCTGCACTGTCATGATTGATCTGCTGAACTTCACACTTGTCTCCGTTCTAAGTACAAAATGATTATCACACAATCATCGTTTCCATGCAAGTTCATGACTCAGAGCTTCTAGAAATTACAAGCACCTGCCCTCATTGCCACTTGACCATCACTGTAGGACTTGTTATTGAAGAAATATCCCTCCACGTGTCTTCTTTTAACGTGGAAGTGCCATTGTGCATGAGCACCCAAACACCATAGTTCACAGGAAGGAAAACTTAAACCAATGACAAGGAAAACTTAGGGTTTTCAATTCTACTGCAACCTTCATCCACCTTTGCAGTCATTCTGAAGTATTCTTTCTTCATCCACCTGCTCTACCACTGAGGACTTATTTGTATTTTTGGATTAATCTGGAAACCTTGCTCCCAATGTTGCCACCATGGGTGACTGCACCAGGAGTACACAATTCCAGACAGCAAGCCTCAGGATCATTGGTAGTACACAAGCCATGTCAAGACTGTGATCCCTGGAAGTTAAAGACTATTTTCAGAGCAAAATAATAAATCCATATAACTGCAGACAAATTCAGATCATGATTATGACTGTTATTTTTCTAGTGTGTTTTTTATGTTTAACAAAAAATCTTGATATGATTGTGGGCAGATTGTAATATCTGTCAACATTAATATCTGTACATTTCATAGGGAAGAACCTATACACTTCTGTCTTGATCTATAGATTGGCATTTCAGTAATTCCCCAATTAAGGTCATTGGTTGGTATACATCTGCCTCTATCGAAGTCTGTGAGCATTCTCCCATTGAATTCTATGGAACCAGGATTTGTTCTACTCAAGTCCATGACAATTTATCCATAAGACAGGTGTATGAGCATGTGCTTGTGTGGCAACTTGTTGTGCTCCAGCCAGGGAGCCACATATGCCAGCCCCTGTGCTCAGTTTTTTTGTAGTGCTACATGCTGGTGCTATCTTTGAGGTGGATTTCTCACTAAGTCCTCATTCCAGGATATATCTAAATCTTTCCAATTCTTTCTGCATATTATATCAGACATATAATCTTTCCTTTTCATCCATGTGAGTAAAATATGAGAAAGAGGCAACTTCCTTTTCCCTGGCCATGATAAATGCACTACTATATGTCTGGGATGCTGCAAATTTCATTCTAGCCAATCCATTTAAACAGGTCACTTTTTTTTTACATCCCTCCATTGTTTCTTCCATCTCTATTATGTGAAATGAACTCGTCTTCACCTTGAAAGCTGTCAACTGCACATGTCTGCCTACCTATCATCACTCATTCAGCTCTGAGAGCTTGGTTCCTGCCTCCATTTTGCCCAGCTTGCTAATCTCCATTGCTCACTTGCTAGATTTTCCAACAAACACCTTTGCGCTTCCTTTCATGCTGCTCCACAGGCTTGCAAGAAACTATTTGTAAGTGTCCAGAGAGTTACATTACCTTTTTTCCAGATCCTTCCTTAACACTATCTCTTGCTATGAAGCCTACAAAAACGTTGACAAAATGAGCATGCCACCATGCTCACAAATACTGGCTTATGATTTTTATCCTGTTCTTACCCATTTTCATAAGACAAAAACCAACAGATGGATGCTTAGATTAAGAACCCTTTGGGACCACAGCTGCCTGTTTGTTCTGTTTGAATAATATCTTGTAGAATGGATCCTGGTCTGTGAGCTCCTAAACACTTTAACAACCACTCCACTCCCACTACTCACGTAATGGAGTTAAGATATAGATGTTTTCTAAAGTTTAGAGATTGTCAATTGGGGCAGTTTTGATTCTGTCCTATTTGTACCAAACATGTGCTTCTGATTTGTGTGAAGCACATGATTGGAGCTGTGGGTACTAAAACATAGGCCACACATGTAGAAAAGAAATATACTTCATTCAGGTCAATGTAAAGCACAGTCCACCTGATGAAATGTGTTTGCTTTCTTTATCAAGAACTGCTTCACTTTTTTTTCCCCGAGGGAAGTGTTTTATATGGTTACAATATCTTTTATTTTCCTTTTCCTCCCAAGCTGAGACTCCAGACAGCTAGAGGTGTTTAAAGGAAAAGAAATGCATATTTTTTCAACAATACATAGAATTTATATTCTTATATTAGTTTATATTCTTACTAAGCAGCTAGAGCTGAAATTTGAGTTCCACTGCAGTGCCCCTACTAATTGCCTTGAATAATTCAAATTTTTACCACTCTCAAGGGCACAACTGGAGCCAGACTGTTGTAAGCCACATTTGTTACTGTAGAACCAACAGAATAAGTACAGTTTATGCTGCAGAGCATGCTGAGCTTAAGTTACACAGTTTTTTTGTTTCAAATTCAAATAAGTGAAAGAATTACTGTGGGTTGGCTTGTCAAGGGATGCTACCAGTAAGCACAAAACAACCCAGATTTTACTTTCAAAGCAGCAGGAATATTTCAAAATCACAGTGTAACATAAAGATTGTGTTTTACTAAACAAAATTAGATAAAGCCTTAACTGCAGGATCACTCTTTTTGGCTCAAGAGACAAATTCTAAAGCTGCTGATGACTTGAAATAGGTCCTGATGAGAAGGAAGGAAGGAAATTAGATTTTTTTTTAACTTACAAAACTGTCTTGCCTATGTAATAACATTGAGCATGACTGTCACTCTGAAGACGTATTAGCTCATTTAGGTAATTAGTGTGAGCAGCATGTTTCCCTACTTATTCCATTCAATTATAGGGTGCTCACTTTGTCATTACTGGAGTATCTTAATGTGACTTGTAATTAGTGTAATTACAATCCAATGTTAATTATATCTGCCACTTAGACATAATTTTATATAGTAATGGTCTCTAGTCTCAATAACCTTATTATGTTGTTTATTCAAACAGGAATTTAGTCTTCTTTCATGCGTCAAATATGGAGATTACAAAAAGTACTGCTTGTCATTTTTGTAGTTATGACTGGGAATCATTGCTGTAGCAAAATCATATTTGGGACAATCAATGAATGTGAAAACTGAATTACAGCAGACACTGATTGTTAGAGACATGCTGAACTAACAAAAATAATTTGCACAATAGGCAAACATTAAGAACTGGGTAGAGGTCAATGTCTGTAAGCAAACAAGAGGAACAGGAGACTGACAGAAGGTGCAGAAGTTACTGCCTGGTTTATCCATCTGTATCTTTTTTACTGGCCGCATCTACATGAGACGCTGACTGCGCAGTAGCTCAATACTACCGTACAGTAACATCATGTGGCACAAAGTGTAATGCGATGCTACTGAGCGGTAGTAACGAGCTATTGCACAGTCAGAGTCGCTAAGAAGCTGTGTGGGGATGCTACTGCGCAGTAATAACAGTTCCTGTGCAGTCATTTAGTACTTGTGTATGCAAGTACTAAATGACTGAACAGTAACAACTGCACAGTCAGTGTCTCATGTAGACATGTCCACTGTTACTTCTTTTACTCCCAATAAAGTGAAATACTGAAATTGGACTTAAATTGTAATCAGGGAATAAAATCTTATCAAGGGGAGATGACACTTAACCCCGGAGCTCATCTTTCTGGTAGGTCACTGGGCTTTTTTCCATTGCTTCATTCCTGTCACAAACCACAGATGACAACTACTTATTTCGGGCACAGAAGAACATTCCACAGTAGGGAAGAAGATCATCTGTGCAGAAGACAGGAGCCTGGTCCAAAACTGGAATGGACTCCTTAATAAATTAAAGACTATTGCAAATGTCTCTACCTTCTGCACTTCTTCAAAGAGCAAAGTGCATATGTTTGCAATAATCTGCTATTATTGCAGTCTTCTCTAATGTAAACATATACAAGCATGCATATTTGTTTTAAAACACACCAAGAAGTCCAGTGAGGAAAAAAAAAGAAAATACTCTGCTAAAATAAGGCAGTTGATTACCACATACTTTCCCATACTGGAGTTGATGGTAATCATCAACTTAGATGGATAAACAAATACTTGGTGTTAGCAGCTAGGATGAAGTATCAAAATCTTAAATCCTCAGTTAGGCCATATTTTTCATCTGGCTCCCTGTTGCCTGTAAGCTTTTCTTTTGACTCCCTATATATGTATCATCCTTCCCAAAACAGTTCTTTGCTTTGTTACCTAATACAGTACCTCTTCCTAGATATACACCTTCAATATTAAGATGTATATGAGTCTAGCCAGGAAGTCATTTTTGTTCCTACACTAATACAACAGTTATTTCTTCAGTGCAACACCTGGAAGTTAATCACTCCTTAAGCTCTGGCAGAATATTTATTGTAGCAAATTCTGACAGAACCCCAAACATTCCTAAATTAACAGTTTTCTCTTCTTTACTTGACAGTATCACTTCAAAGGACTTTTTGGTATGCTCTCTCAGCTATTACCTATTAAAATGAATGAATCAGGTTTATAGATAGTTTGAAAGCTGATCTGTGAAGAGAGATATTGGGCTGCTGACATATTTCATGTTAATTACAAGGTGACCTAAGGGTTGCAAGTTTCTAAAATGTCTAAAGTTGCCAATGATGAATTCAGAGTATGATTGTGTAATAAGCTAAGACCACATGAGTTATTTTTAACAAAACTGCTCCTACATCTGTGGATGGAAACATTATGATCAGATTTAACGGTATCATAAATATCAGCAATTCTCTAATACTCATTTCTTTTAGAATACATCTGATGTAGTCCAAATGTTCCTTGTTTCACTTTACATTAAGTCATAACATTTCTAAATATACTATATAGTGACTAAATGGGTTTAGTGTACTCTTACTGCCCTATAAATAATAATATAATTCTTGCCTAAGCAGAGATTCCTTGCTTACTGTTGGTTAAATCATTCTCATGTTAGTAATGCCAAGTAAATAGATGGCCAGCCTTTTTTTTCTTACTTTATATATAAATTCCATTTACTAATAGCAGGTAGTACATTTCTAGCAGATTATTGCAATTCTCAGGTGGTTAAAGTCACTCAGCCATCAGCCCTTCAACTCATAACACCAGTTGAGGAGTGTTGCAATCACCTAGAAATGCACTGCCTGTAGTGTTTTATTGCTTAATAAATACAACCAGCAGGGGCATCTTTGGAATGTGTATTCAAACCAGTCCTAGTCATTAAATATTAATTAGCAGCTATTCTAACTTTTTTGTTTTATTTTTTTTATAACTACTTAGTCTTTGTGCTGAAGAAGAAAGAACGCGAGCTTTGCCCTGTAAGAAAGAATTGTTTTACACAACTTGCTCAATGGTTTGCCTTATTAAAACAGGGCAAAGCTAAACCTGATATTATTTGTCTAACTTTTGGTCTTTTTATAAGGAAGCACCATCACATGAGCTACATCCTCAGGGTCAGTTAAGTTTAGAAGTAGACTTGATATGGGAGACTCAAGATATTTTAGACCAGGTTCTGCAATTTTTACATATACACTCTTAGTTCTGGGATTGAGAGGGAGTCAGCTCAGACTCCTGCTCTAAGTTACCCCAACCTGAGGGTTCACATAGGGCAGGGGTTTTCAATCTTTTTGGATCAGTGTACTCCTGGCAGCTGGATGCAGAGCATGGGGGGGTGGAATGAGGATGCTGAGTGGGGAGGGGGGATAGGGTGGTGCACGGCCGGACACAAGAGTGAAGACAGCCACCACATACAAGCTTCCCCTGCTCCCCATGTCCAGCTGGGTGGGTGGCACCTGCATGGCAGCGCAGGACGTTGCATGACACTGCTCTGTCCCTGCCCTGCGTACCCACAGTTGACAACCCCTGACCTAGAAGTACAGTTAATTCCTGCTCAGGTGTACTGCGTAAGTGAGGAAGGGAAAGGTGAAAGGTGAACAGAGAACAGCCACCTAAAACTGTTGCTACTCAAAAGGAATCTTCCACTGGACCTTTAGGAAATAGCCCTTCAGTAGCCACTTTGAAGGATTCCTGTAATTCACTGAAATGAAGATGAAAGTGAAACCAGTGCAAACTTTGATGCAAATAGGGCTGCCTATTTTTGTTGTGGTTTAGGCCTTCATCCCTATGTTCTATTCCCTCGTCCAGTCAACATCAGTAGCTAGCTAAAGCCTTGGCTCCAGTCTTCAAATAATTTTGGAACTGGTTCAAGCAATTGCAGAAGCTAGGAATGTAGAACCAGAAAATATCTCCCAAGCTATTGAATCAATTGCCCCAAGTTTCAGGTAAACATTTGCCCAAAAATATCTACAGGAATGACTACTGTGGCCTTTCTTGTACATTGTAGCTTGAAAACACACAACATGGCTTCATCTGTCCAGGGTCTGTAAGAGACTCCCCCGAGAGGTGGTGCAAGCACTTACTCTGGACTTTTCCAAAAAGCATTTGGATGATTATCTTGCTGGGATCATTTGACCCCTGCAGACTTCCTGCCTAAGGCAGGGGGGCTGGACTCGATGATCTCATGAGGTCCCTTACAGCCCCTCATGTCTATAAATCTATGAACCATCTAGATAGTTTTATCCCATGGGAGACTGCAGGTAGTAAAGACCAGAATGATGCAAAAGTCAGAGATAAGAACACAAGAACTACCAGACCGGGTCAGAACAATGGTTCATATAGCCCAGTATCTTGTCTCCAACAGTGGTACAGGTGGATGAGTTAGAGGGAAATCACTGAATTGGGTATATCTAGAGTGATCTATCCCCTTTTCATTACCATCTACCACTACTGGTTTAGAGATGCAAGAAGAAACATCACCAACCATTCTGTTCAACACTATTAACGGATCCATTATCCATGAATTTTTGTAGTCTTTTTTTGAACCTGGCTATGCTATCTGTCTCTACCACCACCTGTGGCAATGAGTTCCACAGGTTAACTACATATTGCAGAAAAAAGGTACTTCTCTTGTTAGTTTTAGGCCCATCTCCTACTCACTTCAGTAGGTGCCTCCTAGTTCTAGTATTCTGGGACTTGGTGAATAACAGTTCTTTATTCACTTGTGTAACAGGGCTGAGCCCTGTTACTATGGGTGCAGGGAAGCCTGAACAGCCCCACTCCCTAGGAACACTTCCCCACTCCCACCCCAGACATGGAAGGACTCACTGAAGGTCCAGGGATGCAGCAAGGCGACCAGCAAGGGAGCTAGCCCAAGTGTCGTGAAAGAGGAAGAGCCAGCCGCATGGACCAGCAGAAGGGGAGAATAAAAGATACTGAAAGCAAGGCTGCCAAAGGCAAGGCTTCTCTTTTGTTTGTTTGTTTGCACAAGCCCTGCCTCCCTTCAAAGCCTCTGAAAGATAAGACCAGAAAATGAAGCCTGGGAAAAGCCTAGCAAGGTGGAGGTAGGAACCCAGCAAGGAGCTAAGTGGCAGTTTATTTGTTTAACTTTGTTTATTTTGAATGTCTTACAAGCCCTGGGTGGCCACATCAGGTTATCTACTACCTCTGCTGCAGCAGAGGCAAGGGCCCTGAACAGGGTCCTTAGCCAAAGCCAGTAGCAAAAGTAAAAGTGGTCAGGTTTCTTGGTGAGATCTTGGTCAGTAACAACAAACCAAATACACCTGGCTGATCTGCCCAAAAGTTACCCATAGTAGTGTATAAATTGGTCCAAACTCTTCATAATTTTATAGACCTCTATCATATCCCCCTCAGCCTTCTCTTTTTCAGACTGAGGCAAGTCTAGAACTCAGGCTAGTGTCAGGGATTAAGGACAATAAAAAGTCCTTCTTTAGGTATGTTGGGAGCAAAAAGAGGGTGCTGGGTAGCATAGGACCCATACAGGATGGGCAGGGGGGCTTAAGTGATGGATAGCAGGGACAAGGTTGAGCTCTTCAATGAGTTTTTTGCCTCTGTCTACTTAAATGGGAATCTAGACGAACCCTCAACATACAACATGGACACCAACAAAGGGAACATCAGCCCACCAATGGTCAGTGCCGACATGGTAAAAAGATACTTGGAGGGACTGGACGTATTCAAATCACCAGGGTTGGAGGGACTTCACCCACAGGTAATGAAGGAATTATCAGGGGTGATAGCTGATCCACTGGCAAGGATATATGAGTGCTCATGGTGCTCAGGTCAGGTTGTGGAGGATTGGAAGAGGGCTAATGTCATCCCAATCTTTAAGAAGGGGAGGAAGGAGAACCCAGGGAACTATAGACCAGTCAGCCTTATCTCTATCCTGGGGAAAATCCTAGAAACAAATATCAAGGAGCACATCTGTGGGAGCCTTCTGGCTAATGTGATGTGGAGGGGTAACCAACATGGGTTTTTAGCAGGCAGGTCCTGCCTGACTAACCTAGTTTCCTTTTACAACAAGGCCACCAAATGTTTAGATGCAGGAGTAGAGATGGATGTTATCTATCTGGATTTCAAGGAGGCCTTTAACAAGGTATCCCATACCATCCTTATAAATAAACTGAGGGGATTTGCCTTGGATGATTACATGGTAGAATGGGTAGCAAATTGGCTTAAGGGACACACTCAGAGGGTGGTAGTGGATGGGTTGGTGTCAACCTGGAAAGATGTGGGCAGTGGAGTCCCTCAGGGCCCAGAGGCAATGATACTACAATGATACTGCAGTGGTGCCTGAGAGATGAAAAAAATGATCATTAAAGCACCTCCTAGCACACAGTTGCAGCTCTAGTCTGAAAAGAAGAGGCACATAAAAGAAAACCAGAGCTGTCAGTAGGAGAGTATGAGCCAACCTGGTCAACAATCTGCACTCTGGAGTGCTGAATACTTTTGCTCCTCTGGCAGCTCACAATAACCATAATGTCAAGTCAGAACAAGTGATAAATTAGGTCAATTACTGTACTGTAGACATGCAAGTCACACTAGTGCTTTGTAAATATACTGCTATTTTAATTATGGCTATAGATATGTACATTTGTTTTTCTTTGTCATTTAAACATTACAGTGTAGTTAATACTGTTATCTGTTTTCCAGTTAAGTGCAATTTAATTTTCTTTCTTAAGAGAGTTGGATATTTTTCAAAATGAAACATATATATCTCTTTCACTAATATTTTTTTTCTTTTTTTTAATTCCATGCTTTCTTGGTCTCAACCCTCGGACATGAAATCTTTTCCTTGCTGTATATATGCTTTTAGTAACTACTGTTATTCTATTAACATTTTTAAAAGTTAATTAACATTTTATTTGTCATTATTTCACTCATATTTGCTAGTTTTGATCATTCTTAATGTGACCAGCAAAGTTACCTGAGCACCTTAATGGCAGAAGAACTGACACAAGAAAGCCAAGAACTCAGGCAGGACTTGTACATCCAGTGTTTTAGCTGATATAGTCCCAAAATCAAAATCTGAAGGAACTTCCTGTAAAAAAAAAAAAAAAAAAAATCTATAAAAAAGTCTATATCTTACATGTAACAGAAGAGAGTTTTGTAAAGCTGCAAGAATGAGAGAAAATATTGTAATCAAAGCCCTGGTGGAACTAGTCCAACCCCACATTTATATGCACGTGCATTTGGAATCTAAGCAACTTCCCTTGGCATCCATTCTCTAATGTAATTCATGGCAGCATGAGGAGATGGTTTGTAAATTTAAATTTCTTCTACCATTTAATGTTTATTATTAACTGAGTTGACATAGTCCAGCAAGATTTTTTCACCTCATGGAAATTGTTACAATCATCTCAGCCTGTATCTTTCTATACTAATCAGTTTTCAAAGAATGGTACTGATGGGAAAAGTTGCAGGAATGAAAAGTATTTCAGTACACATTAAGTTCTGATATATTGCAGTTTCTTCTACTGGCTATTATAAATTATACACTAACTAGGAAGATATTTGCAACAAGAAATCTAAACAACAAGGTGAATTTGATTTGCATTGTTAAGGAAAAGTTTTATTTTTTCTTTTTATTTATTTATTTTACAAGTGGTGCAAGAAATATATGCACATTAAGAAACAAATCAACCAGCAATATTTCAGTATGTGTTTGTAGGTGCTTTTGGTACACTGAACAAACATACTGTGCTTTTAACTGGATTACTAACACTAGATTTTTTCCATTTATAGTGTTCTATGCTTATGAAATAATTTGGAAAAAGAAGATCTTTTTAAATCTCATTTGTCAATTCAAATCCTATTTAATATTATACAGCTCTTGGTAGGATTGGGAAATGAGTAAACATTATTAGTTTCCTTGTAAATTTGACAGGAACACAGGTTTTCTCTTCCAAAAATCGGTCTGATATGCCGCTTTTTCCTTTCCTTTGTGTCACTAGTAGAGCTGTTACAGTAGTGAAAAATCTAGATGCAAATATTTATTCAAAAAAGTTGGCATCAGCTGATCCAGATTCACAATCATCTATATTTACTTAGTTCAAACACTGGAACTTTTATTAGCACAAATGCTTATAAAAAGGAATTGGTTGAGTTTAAATGGTCAAATACACTTCCAAAGGAAATTCTGATTTCATAACTAATCCCGCCAAATGCTAAGAGAAAGCCAAAATCAGCATTATCTCCTGAAGTGCAATCCTCTTGTTCTGAGTGAGGAACTACAACCTTTGGAGCAGCACAAGTACAGAGAGTCTCTGGGGGTTACAAGCAAAGGTGACTGCCAACTATGTCAGCATTGCTTGTGTGTGTCCAGCTAGGTATCAGCAGGCCCTACCTTCTCTCCACTATTTACTAGAAAGTAGACAGCCCTGTATTTTTACTTTGGGGGGATATTTTTCTCTGTCCTCTCAACCTGGGTTTTACTTTTCACTTCAGAATTAAAGGAAGCCCAAAGCCTCAAAACATAACTACTGAATTTCAACAGGTTTCACTATGATACTGAAAAAAAATCCTGGCTTTCACAGCCATTCAGTGCAAAATCATTGACTAGGCACATCATGGCTCATTAAGTTTGCTAAGGAACAAATACTTTTCAATGACTCCAGTCTGTATAATAAACTTTAAGACCCTGGCAATTTCAGCACTGACATTTTTGCACTAAAGAAGTAGGCATTCAAAAACATAAATTACATTAATATCTTTAGCTCCTTCTGATACCAAAACGGGACACTGTAGCAGGACCAGACCCTGGCCCCAAGTTCCACTGTCCTGGACCTCTGCTTCTGGATCCCAGCCCTTGCCTCGCACTCTGGGCCCCTGACCCCAGTCCTCAGGGTCATTTACCCAGACCAGGCCACCCTCACTGTCTCTGCCCTCGGCCCTCTGGTTCCAGACCCTAGACTGAGCTGACTAATGCCGAGTGCCCTACCAGGCACCACCAGTGTCCTCCTCGTCTCCTCCACAGCCACAATCCTGTCCTCCAGGTCTAAACAAACATTTGCATAAGCATAACAAATATCAGCAGATGGCTTCTACAAAATCCTTCCCCACTCTGGGTCAATACCCTACCCAAGCTATACTTTCATAGATTCATAGATGTTAGGGTCGGAAGGGACCTCAATAGATCATCGAGTCCGACCCCCTGCATAAGCAGGAAAGAGTGCTGGGTCTAGATGACCCCAGCTAGATGCCTATCTAACTTCCTTTTCAAGACCCCCAGGGTAGGGGAGAGCACCACCTCCCTTGGGAGCCCATTCCAGATTTTGGCCACTCTAACTGTGAAGAAGTTCCTCCTAACATCCAGTCTAAATCTGCTCTCTGCTAGCTTATAGCCCTTATTACTTGTAACTCCCAGGGGCGCCTTGGTGAGTAAAACGTCACCAATTCCCTTCTGTAACCCCATGATGAACTTATAGGCAGCCACAAGTTCGCCTCTCAACCTCCTTTTGCAGAGGCTGAAGAGATCCAGGTGCCCTAGTCTCGCCTCATAGGCATGATCTACCTGCTACGAACCTGTGCTGATTTCCCCTCAGCATAATTTTTCCTGCCGGACTCTCGCAAATATGAGCCTTGATAATTTTTTCAAAGACTTTGCCAAGGATGGAGGTGAGACTGACTGGCCTATAGTTGCCCGGGTCCTCCTTCCTCCCCTTCTTGAAAATGGGGACCACATTGGCCCTTTTCCAGTTCTCTGGGACCTGGCCCGTGCGCCATGAGTGTTCAAATATTCCTACCAGTGGCTCTGCAATGACGTCAGCCAGTGCCTTCAGTACCCTCGGATGGAGCTGATCCGGGCCTGCCAACTTAAATGCATCCAGTTTCTCCAAGTGCCTCTGTACCATCTCAGGGTCTACGCTTGGTAGTCTGGCGCCTTGCTGCTGCCTCTCTACTATCCCAGTAAGAGCCTTGTCCTGCCCCTCACTTAGGAACACTGAGGCAAATAACCCATCGAGGAGTTCAGCCTTGTCCCCCCTGTCCATCACCAATTTCTTATGCCCATTTAGTAGGGGTCCTATTCCACCCTGGGCCTTCCTTTTACTCCCTATATATCTAAAAAACATTTTTTTGTTATCCTTAACTTGGGATGCCATCCTCAGCTCCATGGTAGCTTTGGCCTGTCTAACTGCCTCCCTACAAGTGCGAGCAGAGGAGGTATATTCCTCTTTAGTAATCACTCCCCGTTTCCACTTTTTATATGCCCCCCTTTTTGCCCGTAGGCTGCTCTGGATTTCTCTGGTCAGCCAAGGAAGCCTCTTGGCCCCTTTGCCCCTTTTTCCCCACATCAGGATCGTCTCCCTCTGTGCCCGAATGATCATTCCTTAAGGCACAGCCACCCTTCCTGGACTCCTATCTCTTCAAAACTCTTACTCTGCAGTGTGTCCTTGACTAAACGCCTGAGTTCATTGAAATCAGCTTTCCTAAAGTCTAGCACTTTCACCCTACTAGTTACCTTACCCACTAGATGTCTTAAGATGAATTCTATTATTTGGTGATCACTGTCCACGAGGTGACCACCGATCTGTAGGTCCCCTACCATGTCATCCCCCATTGCCAACACCAGGTCCAGCAAGGCACTCCCCCTAGTGGGACCATGTACCTCCTGCGTCAGGTGGAGGTCCTGTACACAGGATAGGAACCTACGTGAACGGTGGGACTTTGCTGTCTGCGTCTCCCAGCAGATGTCTGGGTAGTTTAGGTCCCCCACGACTACCGCCTCCCTAGTTTTTATGGTCTCTGAGACCTGCCTCAGGAGTCCCAAATCTAGTTCTTCCCCTGGTGTGGGGGTCTGTAGCAGACCCCCACCACCAAATCCCTTTCTCCTTGAGCTCCATGTAACCTAACCCACAATCCTTCTACTTTCTCCTCCTCTGATTCCATTTTGATAAAGGTCGATGTATATCGCTCATTGACATAGAGCACAACCCCTCCCCCTCTCTTCCCCACCCTGTCCTTTCTGTACAGCTTATAACCCTCAATGTGTACCGCCCAGTCATGGGAAGAATCCCACCAGGTTTCTGTTAGCCCCACTAAGTCATAGGTGTTTTCTGCAAGCAGGAGTGCTAGTTCATCCTGCTTGCTCCCCATGCTCCTAGCATTAGTGTATAGGCACTTGAGCCCTGTGACTGGTGCCTTTGTTGCCCCCCGGCTCTGATGCCCAAAGGGCCCCTTATTGATTACCTGCTTATTGCTTACCTGTGCTGTACTGCTGGCCGCCCCATGGATTGCAGGTTCCCGATGTTCTCCTTCTTCAGGCTGGACTGTCCTTGTGAGTGCCACATGGTTTGGTGGTCCATGGCTTCCCCCGCCCTCATCTTCCCCTCCCCCTGATGAGCCTAGTTTAAATCCAGCTGGAGGAGATCTGCCAACCTAGAAGAGAACACATGCTTACCTTTGGGGGACAGGTGAAGCCCATCCCAACTGAGCGTGTCTCTCGTCGTGATGTGCGGGTCATTGTCAAGGAAGCCGAAGCCTGCCTTGAGACACCATTGCCAAAGCCACCAGTTGGTCTCTCTAATGTAGTTCTCGTGTCATCTGCCATGTCCACTCACTGGTAGGACAGAAGAGAATACCACCTGTGCACCTATTTCCCTCAGTACGCCGCCCAGAGCATGGTAGTCCATCATCACATGATCGGGGCTTCTCCTGGCCGCATCATGAGTACCCACATGGACTAGGACCATGAGGTAGTAATCGGTGGGCTGAATCATGGCCTGGATCATTCCCGTCACATCCCGAATCTTTGCTCTGGGCAGGCAGTAGACCTTTCGTGTTGAGGGGTCCTGGTGACAAATGGGTCCTTCCGTACCTCTCAGGATGGGGTCGCCTATGACGATCACTCGACGCCACCTCCTCTGGGTCTGCTTGGTTCCCTTGATCTGTTTGGAGTGTGGAGAATGTGGCATTGCTTCCTGCCCAGAGGTTTCCTCCTCTCCTTCCATCTCCTGCAGCGTCGCCAGGGCCTCATACCTGTTCTCCAGTTGGACTGGAGGAACTGGTACTGGTATGCTACGAGCAGCCCTGGTCCTGGATGTGACCGTCTGCCACTCTGCTGTGGAGGGCACCTCCTGGGGTGCTTCTTCCTTGGGTGCCTGGTCCTGTAGGGAAAGGAAATAACTGTCAATTTCATCCTCCGCCTCCCTGATCCCCCTCAGCCTGCTAACCTCCTACCAGAGCTCCCTCACCTGCGCCTCCAGAGCCCTAAGACGGGCACCTGCCGGACAGGTGTGGGGGGCCCCCAATCTCTGCCCCCCCGGCCCTGCTGGGGATCCCCCACAGGCCAGGAGGCAAGGGGACACCAGCCCTCCCATGGGCTCAGTCTGGGTGGAGGCCTCAGACCAGCCCCAGGTAGGCATGGCCCCCTGGTCAGAGGCCCTAGCAGCACTCCGCATCGACACCATTGTAGAAGCTGCTGTTTGTTAGTTCTGTGTGGTGTCTATGCCCTAACCTTGCAGGAGTCTCCCTCCTCCTGGCCCTTCCTGCCTGCCCGCTAGCGCAAACGTCTGTGCAAATGCCGGCGTGCTCTTACACAGCGCCCCTGTTTGCGCGCTCTGTTCACGCCTCGCAGCTCAGGAGTGTGGCTCCCTACCAGCTCAGCTATAAGGGACCAGGGGGGCTTCCCCTCCGGATCCAGCTCAGCTGGGCCGGGTCCCTCCACCCCACTTACCTTCAGGGATCAGCTGTTGCTGCCCCCGCTGCTGATTCCTCTGCTGCTGCTGCTTCCGCCTCCGCCTAGGGTCAGTAAGTTAGTAAGGGGGCACACGTATGTGCAAGACACACGTGTGCCTGGATCCTCTCCTCCCCGCTGCTGTCTCAGTCCTAGGCCCACTGTCACAGGTATCTTGGGTAACCAAGGGACTCCTTCCTGCCATCAGTTTCCTTAGGGGCGCCTCTCCCTACAGCATGCAGGGTTTGGCTGCCCCCTCTGGCTCAGGTCCTGGGCTTATATGCCTTGTAGCCCCACCCTTTCCTGTCATGTGGCTCCCCAGCCATGCTTGGCAGTTTCCCCTTTATAGTTAAGGGCCACCCTGTGCTCCTGCTGCTGGTGCCCCACCTCCCGCACACAAGCAGCCAGCTTAGCCTGCTGCCTTTTTAAAGTAACAGGAACCCTCTGGCTCTCTATTACAGACACCTAAGTGCCATTAATGCTTTTGAAAATCTTACCATAATAGCCAATCTCAGTTATATAAGTAGACGGGGAATGTACATGATTTATAAAAATTAAAAGTGTCTGCCATGCATACTGAGTGGTCAGTTCTCACAGATATTTTAGCTTTTAAAAACATTCCTATATTTCAAAATCCCATAGAGATCTTAAGAATGAACAGCATGGAAATTTTACTTCACCGTTTAAAATAAATTTCGGCAATAATGTATCTGAGAGCCAACCCACGCAAAATGTATTTTAACATGTAGTACTTAACAGTGGTTTAGCACCTCCCAAACCTGGCCCAAGAAAAACTTCTGGAATCTCTATCCGTTTGGCTACCTGTGCCTTTCTTGATTTGTCAGCCAGCCTTTTATATTCTTTAGCTGACAGAATATTATGTATAGTGGTCTCAAGTGACTGCAGCATAAATTCCACTGAATCAGTGAGAGAAATACCTCAAGTACCAAGATCCAGAATGTGCATAAAGTCTAGGCCATCTTAAATGTGCCACTTACTGCCTGGTTTGTGTTTGTGATTGGGGAGGGGATGCGTGCATGAGCATAAATGGTGTTTTTTTATTATCCAGATATTTTCTCCATAGACTTGATGAAATCCCAAGAGTTTCACTCCATCTTCCTTAACTCCAGAGGCAACTTACTTGACTCTCATAGCTGAAGAGGAGTTGAATACTCTGAACCCCAAATAGCCAGAGGCTTACACAGGGGTAGCCTACCTGCAGCACACATGCCAGAAGTGTTGTAGGCTGCTTCTATATATGGTACACAGGAGAGGGGACAGACAGCACAGCTGAAGCTACAGCAGGAAGCAGAAAACAAAGCAGCAGATCTGGCAGAAGAAAGAGATCAGAGCGGTACTTGGGGAGAATGCAGGTGTGGTACACCTGCCACTGGTGCTTACAGCAGTGGTGTCATGGTCAGAGTGCCAGGAATGTTTCTCAAACCCTGCATAGTTGTGCTGGTAGCAAAAAAATCCAAGCCTCTTTCCACACAGGCCGCTCACTTGAACTGAGCACTTAAAAGAAAATTTGGGCCTTTTTCCAGTATTCTGCTTAAGATGAAGGGAAAAATGTGACTGTAACTAAAACTTTTTTCTCCTTTGACACCAACAATTGAATACTTAGGCTCTGACTAGCAGCCTGTACAATACAAAAAGCACTTCTTAAGTAATGACAATTCCAACTTTCCAGCTGAGACTATAACAAGTTAGCTGCCTTCGTTCTGTTGAGCATTTCTAGAAACATGTTTCACATTCTGTATGGGGGATCAGATTTAAAAATTGCCAGTCCAAACTTGTGCAAGATTCTGCCCCCCACAGTTTTCTAAATAGCCTTTTACTTTTTTCTGATTTGACATGGGCCACTACTGATGTCACAAAGAACAACATTTTCATTGATAAACTGGAAAGCTTTTTCAACCTTTCTTGTTCTGGGGAATCCAAGAAAAGAACTGAAGCACCTCTAATTGATCCAAAGTCTCCACTCTCCTCAGTACTGAAAATAAATGAATTCTTTGAGTGAATAACAGCCCATGGACCTGGTACATGCCACCTAGAAATGAGAAGCACAAGCAGCAATAGAGGAGAAAGAAAACCAATACCATAGGTATCAAAAAAGTTACACTCACCATAATTTTATCTGCAGCTCTCATAATCTGATAAAATCTACCAGTAATATAACTAACAAATCAGTCTTCCTCTTCTGGCACCAAAAAGGACTTTTCACACTCCAAACACTCTTCCATAACTGCTTGTTAATTGTAGACTGATGCTTAGCATTCCCAAGGTAATAAACTTCAATACCAAGTATTATGAATTAACTATGTTTGTTAAGTTTTATGTTTGCATCCTAATAAAATAGGCCAAGAACATGGAAGTCTCTTCCTGCAAAAAATGTCACCTTTTTGAAGATATTTTTATCCCAAGTTGGAATGAAAAAAAAATGCAAATTGTTTTCACATGAAGGGATTTCTGGGAAAAAAATTAATTCAGGAGACTCAAAATAGAACTTTTTCACTTCCTAATGCCTCCTTGGAAACATCTTGTCATTTTTGTGTAGAAAATGCTAGGTTAGTGGAAGAAACCATCTTCAATGGGAAAATAATTCTGATGGAAAAATTCCAACTAAAAGCCCGGTCACACATTCACTTGCCACAAATCAATGGAATGTTGTGATGTTTTGAAGTTAATAAGTGTCAATGTGGTGGCACACATTCACTTGCAAAAGTTGTAAATCATTGGAAAGTAGTGACCTATTAAAGTTAGTAGGTCTTAGGAGATAACTCTGTCCTGAAAGGGAACAACTACACCAACTCTGCAATGGTACTTAACACATGTAAACTGCTTGAATGTGTGTCTCCTTTCCTTTTAACTGTACTTAGTGGGTGCATCCAGATGAGCAAGCATGTGCCTGTTGCAGCATCTCAAAGCAATCTGAGATGCCACAAGAGGCACACTGGGAACAAAAAAATGTTCCCCACACTACATATTTGTGCCACAGACTCTAAATCTGATACCAGGAAATCCCAGTATAAAAAAACCCATGCAGACAAAAAGTGGTGCAGGCCACACTCCTGGAGCATGTCCTGAAGAAACTGGAGGCTGGGTCCACCGTAGAAATGCTCTAGCACCCGCCAGAGCATATCTATGGCTGCCGTGTGTCACTGCTCCTCCAGCATGCTGCCTCAGTGTGCTAGGGAAAATAGGAGTGGGGCAAGGATGCAGCTGTGGATAGGACCCAGGCTCTGTCCCCAGTAAGTAGGGACCTGGGGGTGGAGGGGCTGTGGGGTTTGTGGGTGGGTGTGGGGGGGGATGTGGGAGGTGTGGGGTGTGCAGGTGGGTGTATGGGTGTGGTGTTTGTGGCTGCCACATACCTACCCCTCCACACAGGCTGCCAAATGCCTGCCCCCCCCCCCACTTACCCTCTGCAGCACACAGCCCCCAGCACTGGTAGTAACACCCAGTGGGACCAATGGGGCCATGGCTTACTGCAGACACAGCCCCGTAGCAATGCAGCACTATGGGGCCCATACACACTAAGAGGGCAGGCTGGGCTAGGCCAGGGCAGGCCAGCTCCCTCCAACATGTGCAAACTCTGGGTCACATGGCACTGCTCCACCACAGGGTGATGCCTGCAGTGGGCCATGGCCCTGATGGCCCAGGTGGCTGCTGATGCCAGTGCCAGGGCCTGTGCATTGCAGGCAGTGGATAGCGGGGTGGGTGGATGGTGCCTCTCCTCTCAAGCCCCCTCACAAACCCCACACCCACAAACCCCTCCACAAACCCCATATACCTACCCACACCCCCCACACCCAACCAACCACCTACTTACCCACCCACCCACCCACAAACCCCTCACCCCCATCCCCACACACCCCAAACCCCACATTCCCCTAGACCCACCCCCACACACACCCACACCCCTCCTGAAAACCCCACATCCCCCCCCACCACCATATCTTACATACGGCATACCCAACTGGTAGACAGGCTGGGACCTAGTGGTGGGAGCTGTGACTGCATGGGCAGCTGTCCCCATATCCTCGTTAGTGAAGGGGTCAGGGGAAGCTCTTATTTTTCCATGATAAGAAAACCAAAACCGAACACCAAAGCATATAGCTTTTTGGTATTTATTTTATGATGATAGAGGCACTGGTAGGCTTCCAAATGGCTTTAAAATTGTAAATAGATCAATAAAATATTTCCCAACTGATTTCTCTCTCTCTCATGGTATTTCATTTTAATCATAGAAGAACACAGACTTTGGTGTATTTTAAAGGGTGAATTTGGGATTTTTTATCAGGGAATTTGCAATTTTAAATGAAGAACACCAGGATTCCTGCTGCTGAGGCAACTGGCGGTACCCAGGCAGAGGATCCTGCTCAGTGCTGGCACCGGGGGCCCAACTGGAGGGTAAATGTAGTGGCTGACCTCCTGGCCATTTGGGTCCAGGAGGACATGCTTTGACAGTTCAAAGCGGGCCACCACAATAAGCATATCTTCCAGGCAATCGCTGCCCAAATGGTAGGGTGGGGGCACAAATGGCAGCAGTCCCACATAAAGGCTAACTCTGCAGCCACCGCCCACCCACTGGCAGCTGGCTTAGAGGTGCAGACAGCTCTGCTGCAGTGCTCAGGCCACAGCCGAGGCATCTGTGTGGTCCAGGTCTGGCAAGCATACAGAAATGGGGCTTCAGGTCCAATGGGACAAATGCTATCACAGGTGGCAGCAGGTCACAGCCAGGCAGCAGCCCCTGCTGTCAGATTACTGCAGTGGGTATAGGGTGCAGGGGCCACTCTAGGTCAGGGCTTCTGCAGCAGTCCAGCTGATACAGGGACTAGTCTCCCCAGATACCAACTGGCTGGGCCTCAGAAACTCCTGAGAGCAAGTAGCCCTGAGTTGGTCACCAGTGCAGTTTTTTATATTGCCAGAGCCAGCACAGGTGCTGGCCCCAGCCTTCAGCTACTCCTGGCTGTAGATCTGAGAGGAACTGGGCAGTCAGCTTGCCCCAAGTGGCACAATTTGCCCCAAAGTTTATGTTCAGGCACGTGTGCTGATGTACAAATCTTTGGCACAAATTTGCGCCACTGCTATTTGAGCTGCTGCAAGTGCATATGCCTTCATGTGTGGATGCACCCACTGGGTGAATCCACACATGGAATAAATACAGAGCAATAAACTCCAGTGCAGTTCATGCCAGAGTCAGCAGTTCTTGGGTGCAGTGTTCACAGATGCACCTGGGATGGCAGCTGTTAGAACCAGGCAGGCCAGGCGCAGGCTGGCAGCAAGCTTGGGGGAGGTTGTGGGGGTCAGTCCCAGGCTCTGGGTTATGGCATCAGGCAGTGGAGGGGCTGGCTGTGGCATAAGGATGCTACAGTGCAGGGCTAACCATCAAGCAGCCCCTCCACTGTAGCACCCCCATGCCCCTGCCAGCCCCAGTCACCATCTACATGTGCTGAAGCAGTGTAAATTACTCCACCGTAGATTAGTACTTATCTCAAACTGTACTATCCTACAGCATAGCTAATTAGTTTACTCCGTCCTAAGACAGGCACATGTGTAGGTGGTGCTGCTTTACTGTGGAGCTAATTAGTCATCTCCACAGTAAAGTGCACATCTAGATGTACCCAGTAAGTGTTAAGTTGACCATGAATGTGTGACAGCACCCCAACTCTAAGTGGGGTGCTTCTGGATCTACACAGATCCTGTACCCATATATATGCAATTAAAGAATCATGTCCATAATGATTAACAATATCACTATGTATAGACTTGTCTGGTATTGACTATTATGGCTGTGGTACGATTTTTTGGAGGGAAAATATAGCTTCTGTTTGCTTAGAACTGTTTTAAAATTAGTTAAATTTAGAACATTATACTAAAAAGACTTACTAACAAGAATATAGTGTTTACTAATAAGTTTATTGGGAAGTATACAGAAAACCCATGGACCACCACATGTATATTCACAAAGCACCCCTGACATGCCAAGAAAGCCATAACCTCTCTGCACTTCACACATAATAATTACTGTCTTCTTGAATGATCCCATTCTATCACTACCTAGATTGCTTATTTTGCCGCTTTTATAAAGGCTCTTGTTAACACCCTTTCATAGCCCTCCTTCACTCCTCCAAGCTGACTGCTTGTATTTGCATGGAGTCTTTTTTCTGATATTTAACTCCACCTACATTTGCTTCTTTCTCAAACCTTTCTCAGTCATCACTCGATGACTGAATGCATGTGCAAAATCTCTCCCAACTATACAGGTGGTCCATCAAAAGATATCACAGAAAGTCCTTGCCTCTCATACTAAGCAGGAGGCATTAACATTTATAAGAAAGTTTGTGAATTATATACTTACAGGCAATCATAAGAAAGGTATTCATAAAACTGAACTGAATATATTTTATACAGCATAGGCAAGTTTATACTTCTCTCCTACCCACTCAGTAACCCTGGTCTTGCTGTGAGTTCTGCATAGGCAATCTTGAATGCTTGCATTAAGCATCCTTGTAGTATCAAGGTCACAACTCATAGAATCATAGAAAATTAGGGTTGGAAGAGACCTCAGGAGGTCATCTAGTCCAACCCCCTGCTCAAAGCAAGACCATCCCCAACTAGACCATTACAGCCAAGGCTTTGTCTAGCCAGGTCTTAAAACACTCCAAGGAGGGAGATTCCACAACCTCTCTGGGTAACCTGTTCCAGTGTTTTAGTACCCTTCCAGTGAGAAAAATTCTTCCTAATAGCTAACTTAAATTCCCTAGCTGCAACTTGAGACCATTGCTCCTTGTTCTCTCATCTGGCACTACTGACAATAGTCTAGCTCCATCCTCTTTTGGAACCCCACTTCAGGTAGTTGAAGGCTGCTATTAAATCCCCTCTGTAGAAGAGCAGGGGGAGTCAGAGGGAGGAGATCCTCACTGTCTCCCTTCCCCTCAGTGTCTGGAAGGCAAGCTGCCCTGCTAGTGATGGGACAAGCCTCAGGAGCAGCTGGAGTAGGGGAGCTGGAGAGCCCATCCTGATGCAGCATTCCTGGGAAGCCCCAAGGTAGATCCAGGGGCACAGGGGGGGGCATAAAATTCATACCTCCGGAGTTCTCCCAATCTGTGGTGTGAGCAGGCCCAGGAGGTAAAGGATGGGCTGCAGGGATGTTTGGAGCAGCACAGCAGCCAGCACAGCTGTTGTCTGGCCCTTTTAAAGGTCCCCCAGGAAACAGAGTCTCCTGGGGGGGAAAGCCCTATTTGGGACTACTAAAGCTGGGCTAGGACATCCTGGGAAGTTTATGCCCTCAAGAGAAGAAACATCTAATTGCATTTCATCCCAGGTGCTTCACCTTAATACAGGACAGAAGAGTCACAGCTGGAGAACAGAAGCCAACACTGAGAGGCCAAGAGTATACAGAGGAGAACCTAAACAGATGCTATTCAAGACAGCCCTGATGGCAGAGCCAGTTTCCTTCTGTGAGAAAGAATTCTACATTAATACCATCAAGTTATGGCGGGTGAGTACCCCAAGAAGGTAGCATAGTCTCTGACAGGGTACACAGCACTTGTTGAGCCTTAGGCAAAGGGGCATGACCATAACCTCACCCTCTTCTCTCCTCTAGACTAAATAAGCCCAGTTCCTTCAGCCTCTCCTCATAAGTCATGTGCCCCAGCCCCTGAACCATTTTTGTTGCCCTCTGCTGGACTCTCTCCAATTTGTCCACATCGTTTCTGTAGTGGGGGCCCAAACTGGACACAGTACTTTAGATGTAGCCTCAACACTGTTGAATAGAGAATAATCACTTCACTTGATCTGCTGGCAACACTCCTACCAATGCATCCCAGTATGCTGTTAGCCTTCTTGGCAACAAGGGCACACTGTTGGCTCATATTCAGCTTGTTGTCCACTCTAACCCCCTGCAGGTCCTTTTCTAGAGAACTGCTGCCCAGCCAGTCAGTCCCCAGCCTGTACTGATGCACAGGATGGTTCCATTCTAAAGGCAGGACTTTGCATTTGTCTATATTGAACCTTATGAGTTTCTTTTGGCCCAATCATCCAATTTGTCTAGGTCACTCTGAATCCTAACCCTACCCTCCAGCATATCTACTATTCCCCCCAGCTTGATGTCAAACACAAACTTGCTGCCAATGCACTCCATCCCATTTTCAAGGTCATTAATGAAGATATTGAACAAAACCAAGCCCAGGACCAACCCCTGGGGCACTCCACTTGATACTGGCTGCCAACTAAACACCAAGCCATTGACTACTAGTCTCTGAGCCCAATTATCCAGCCAGTTGTCTATCTACCTTGTAGCCCATTCATCCAGCCCATACTTCCTTAGCTTGCCTGTGAGAATGTTGTGGGAGACCATATCAAAAGCCTTGCTAAAGTCAGAGTATATCTATCCCTGCATCCACAGAACCAGTCATCTCATCATGGAAGCAGAAGGCAATCAGATTGGTCAGGTATGACTTGCCCTTGGTGAATCCATGCTGACTATTCCTAATCACCTTCTTCTCTTCCAAGTGCTTAGAAATGGATTCCTTGAGGACCTGTTCCATGATTTTTCCAGTGACTGAGGTGACGCTGACCAGTCTGTAATTCCCTGGGTCCTCCTTTTTCCCCTATTAAATATGTGCATTATATTTGCCTTTTCCAATCATCCAGGACCACTCCTAATCACCGTGAGTTTTCAATGATGGTGGCCAGTGACTGCAATCGCATCAGCCAACTCCCTCATTACCCTTGGGTTCATCCCATCTGGCCCCATTGAACTGTATATGTCCACCTTTTCTAAATAGCCTCTAACCTGTTTTTTTCCATAGGTGACTGCTTACCTCCGCCCCAAACTGTGCTGCCAGGTGCTGGGAGATGACCTTGTCTGTGATAGCTGAGGTAAAAAAGGCTTTGAGTACTTTAGCCTTTTTTGCATTTCCTGTCACTAGGTTGCCTCCCCCTTTCAGTAAGGAATTCACACTTTCCTTGATTCTCCTCTTGTAACTGACATATTTGTAGAAACCCTTCTGGTTATCCTTCTGGTTATCCTTGCTAGTTGCAACTCTAATTGCACTCTGGCCTTCCTGACTTCATCCTTGTATGCCCAAGCAATACTCATATATTCCATCCGAGTTTGTCCAGTTTCCACTTCTTATAACTGATTCCATTCTGCTTTTATTTACCCTTACTTTTCAGCCCTACCAAATGATTTGCATGAGTTTATGTTTTCAAAGCTTTTAGCACAAGGAAAAGAGATAGGAATGTATTTATAACCTTTCCTGAAAATTGAAATTCTCCTTTATATTTCTAGACCTTCAAAGTCAAGAGACCCTAAGCAATGGGTTTCAGGAAGTCCAGAGTGTGACTCTGGATACATTTTGAAATTTGAGGACGTTATGTAAGAGAATCTCTGCCATATAGCATGAGAAGAGCTTTTCCAATATAATAGTTGCATGGATATGCTTGGAAATGAGCCTTGTCTATCACTTAGCTGACAAAGTTCTATTTATTTAAACACGTAATGTTGCAGCTAAAACTGGTGCATAATGTGTATACAAAAAAAATGTAATATTTTATGCTAATGGATCCCCTGGGTTGCAATCCTTGGCCTGAGAAAAGGAACACGTAATATTTGATGTTCATAATATAGTACAGTGCTACATGATTCTGCCTTTAGGTAGCTGCTCTCTGAGATCAGTTGTTATCACAGTCCTAAGACTCTTGACTGAAGTTATACTCTCACCCATTATAAACTGTGATAAGTTAATCAGGCCTGCTTCTCTTATCACTTGGCACCACAGTAGTACCACTGACTTCAATGGAGTTGCCCCTAGTTTACACTGGTATAAATAAAGACCCATTGTTTCTGAAGTCCCCATTGTTTCTGAAATGCCAGACTGTAATGGATACTATATGGAACAGTGAAAGATATGTAACCTAGACTCTGAGTTGAAAAAAAAGCTGCCAACCACATTCTAGACATGACACAACACAACAGCAAGAGGTTCTTATCTCAGGATCAACAATTTAGAACTTGAAGCATAATCATTCATCTTTAACCCTATCTGTTAAAAATATTTTCTTCTAAAGAAATTACATTGCAATTTGGCAAGTGACAAAATGGCAAATGCATCTATTAAAATTGTTTTATAGTCCCCCCAGAGGAACATTAGTAGCCATATTCTGTAACCAACCTTTCTGTGGGAATCACATACTCCTATATCACAGAATACCAACAAAAAAAAAAAATTAACAGATCCTAAAGATCATAAAGAAAAATACAGTAAACATTCAAAGTTTATGGCCTCAAGAAACTACCATTTCAGCATTGGAAAAGTTACTACTTGGTGCTCTGCCCCAGTCTACATTCACTGATATACAAATGCAAAAAATTTACTGTAATATAGTTCCTCACTTCCCTACAAAGGCTGGTTTCACTGGTATTTAAGAGTGAAACAACATGATGTATCACACAAACAATGTTGTTTCTACTATGTGTGTTGTTATTAATGCATGAAAAAAATGAAATACATGTAAATACTTCTTTTGAAACCCCACTGAGCCTAAAGGCTACAATCTAAAGATTAACATTCCAAACCACAGAATGAATTGCGTGACACAGAAAACTTGATCTGTATCTATGGCTGTGAGCAAAAGGGTTCAAGGTAGTATTTTATTAACCCTTCCATCTACTTAATGTATTTTTTTTTAATGAAGAGAAATGTAAAAAAAACATATTTAAAAGAGAAGTGCTTGGGGAAATCAGTCTGCTTTATATTGGATATTGGATATAACTGATACTGGATACTATTGTCAATTGTTTCACCCTGATATCAACAGTGCCTCCTCCTTTACACCTTAGATTTGCAAAAGCCAACAATTTAGGGTACACATTTGTGCCTGCAATTATTCACAGATAAGTTAATGATTACAAATGCAGTCAAGTCTAAAACTATGTAATGGCAGAAAACTATAGGAGCAGTTTAGTGCCTCTCAGAAATTGTAAGTGTAAAAACAGAGAGAAACTTTTAAGAAACCAATATTCTATTTTAATGTCATCCAACCTTCCTGCCTTGCAGGCTGGATTCTGTGTGGGGTCAGTGCATGGGTATGACCCTGCATGCCCAGGTATGGCTGAGCAGAAATGTGGTAGCAAGGGAGCAGCAATTAATGCTGCCACCATTCCCCCAAATTTCTGGACCCCACAATTTTGGACTCCCCCAGAATTCCCCAGCCTGGTAGACTGGATGACATGGCTCCATGGCCGGGTCTGGCTTGCGGATTGGGGGGTTGAGCATCCCCATCCTATTTTATTATACTAGAGGCATATTTTCAGTGGTATTTAGGTACCTAATGGTATGTAAAGGTGCTGTTTAGGTGCCTAACTCCTACTGAAGTTAATAGGAGTTTAGCGCTTAACCTGCTTAGTCACATTTGGAAGTCCTAAGTGTTTTTCTGCATCACTAGGCACCTACATAGCTTTGAAAATTTGGCTTTTTGACCCCAGGCCACAATCAGAATCTTGCCCCACTTGTATGTGTAATCCTTCTTTCAGGCACCAGATGGCAGCAACAAGGACCAAGTTTACCTTAGGAGTTTTACACAAATCAATTATCTTGGCTCAATCCCCCACCAAGAAACCTGGAAAAATAGTTTCTGCTTGGGTGTTCCAAACTTCCCGACTCGTAAGAAATATCAAACTATAACAGGTTTTACTAATGGGACAAAAGGAGGTGGGATGACAAATGGATTTAAGAACCCTTTGATAATCAGTAGTCTACTTCATCCCTCTAGTTCAGCACAATCAATACATTCAGGACTATCACTTAGTCCCACATAGGGTGAACAGGATAGTTAGCAGAGCTAGTGTAACTCTTAGCCCAAGATTTCCCTTGCCTCACAACCACTGGGGCTCTACTTCTCTTCTGGTTGGCAACTCACCTCTTCTAGATACAATCTCAGTTCTTCAGGATCTGGCAGGTGCAGACATTTACCTGCTTTTATCCAAGGATTTCAGCATTTTAATACCAAGTGTAACAAACAGTAACAAATTCAGACTTAATCAGCTAAGGGAATTTGTACATCAGTAGCACATATCCTTTTATGGTTGGACGGTGGGATGCACTACCATCTTTTATTTTATTTCATTTTGAAATGTCATGTCTTGGGCCAAATCAGTTCTGAATTCTATTGACTAAGCGCCACAAATAAGTATTCTACAACTAAGAGAACTCCAATCTTCAACCTCTCTTTCCTCCCTTGGTAATTCCTGAGCTGAGGGTCCCTTCACCTAAGACTTCCACACAAGCCATGATGAACAATGACCCCTCAATTACAGGTACAGAAAGAAGTGTCGCTCCCAGCTGTAACTCAGAATTATTTTGCAAAGCATTCTGAATTACAATATTATCCCAGACCAAGCAGAAGTTCACTGTTGGTTCCAGTGGGGTGGGGAATCTAGCTGCCCACTGGGAGCCTGCAGCCAGGTCCCCATAGCAATGGCTACAGCTCTCTGTTAGTGCTCACTGTTTTCAGAATGGGAGCGGGGAAAGAAAATGGTGAGTGATCATTCCTGGGGCTCCCTAGCTGGTGCTGAAGGGTGGGATGGGTGAATTGGAGCCCCGCAACCCCAGTGAGGGCTCCAATACACCTACCCCACCCTCCAGGGGTAGTTGAAAAACACCAGACTGAACTCCCTCTGCTTTGTTTCCCCCATCCCATTCTGAAAACAGCAACAGGCTGGGAGCTCCACAAGCACAAGTTACAAAAGATGCTAAATTTTGAAAGTCTTTATCTGATACCTCATCCAATGAAGGGTCAGATTTTCACCCAATTGGCCATTTTTGAAGCAGTCTACAGCCATGCATTTGGGCTCAGTCACAACTGTAACTGCTTTCTGTAGCCAGATTAGGCAAAATTTGTCATTTCTGACTGCAGCCTTCATTTACTCAGCTTCCTCTTACACTATCAGTCCCCTAGGAACTTTACAATTTTAGAAGTCAGGGCCAATATGCACAAACCTAACTTCCCTGGCCTCTTATATTCAAATATTAAAAGCAGTTAAAACATGTTATCACAGCAAAAACAAGCACAGAAGAGTTTTTCATTCCTTTGTCCATGCATACTCATGGAGGATATGCAGATAAGAGACACTCCCAGATTACTGCACTGGGCAGCACAGTTTGGGGAGGAAGTGAGCAGCCAACACTGGTAAAAGAACAGTGTGGCAGGGACAGCGAGATCATCACACCACAGCTACAGCAACAGTGACATCACCATGCCACAAGAGTCACCGGAGATGCCGCTATGTCCCAAACCATGGCCAGCAGGGGAGAGGGTGCCCGAAGAAAGGAAAAAACCACCACCAGCATAGACACGCTTTGCAATCACATGCTGACACCGATTCGTTGGTGGAGGTGGCAAGAAGTCAAAATCCTCACAAGATGGATGGAGTGAGGGACCAGAAGTGGGTTCCTGGGAGCAAAAGGAAAGCTGCAGTCAAGCTACAGGCCCCAGGAGGGGCAATAGGTGGCAGCCTCCAACAGAGAAACTGGCACTGCAAGCTGACTTGCAGGAGTCAGATGACTTACCTGAAAGAGGGATGTGGAGGTTTAGCTTCAAGGAGTGAAGCTGAGACAGTGGTGAATCTGCAGGACAAGAATAGAAAGACAACTCATAGAGAACTGTGTGAGTGAAGGACAGGAGGTGGTTGTTACCCCTCTTGAATCCTTTTGGGGTTATATTAGTTTATTTGGTCTGATCCTCAAAGTGCCAAGAATAGACTGGAACTTGGTGCAGGAGAAACAAGCCTAGAGTGGGACTGAACTAAACCAAAGTGAAAGTGCTTCTATACAACATCCGTGTGACAAAGGGTTGAAGTTAGATAGGGTGTAGGGGAAAGGATCCCCAATGTTCTTGCGCTAATAATTAGACCTAACAAGATATCACTGAACTGGGATCTAACACCATTTTCCCAAAATTGAAGTTCCATCAAAGACATGGCAGGAAAGAACCATCAGTGGTCTTGGTAACTGGTGCCAGCAGTCAAACTGTTGGTCTGCAAGGCCACGGTTAGCTCTGGGTGATTAGAAAAATGTAAGCAGGGAGCCCAAGACAGGCACGGCAAGTTACAAACAGGTTAGGGAGCATTTAGAAATGTGGACTATTTAGAAACGGATGTGTACAAGCCCATGGGGCCAGATAGGATGTGCCCAAAAGTGTTGAGGGAGTTGGCTGATGAGATTGCAGAGTCACTGGCCATCATCTTTGAAAACTCATGGTGATCAGGAGAAGTTTTGGATGATTGGAAAAGGACAAATATATCCCCATATTTAAGAAAGGGAAAAAGGAGGATCCAAGGAACTACAGATCCCTCAGGCTCACCTCAGTCACTGGAAAAATCACGGAACAGATCCTTAAGGAATCCATTTCTAAGCAACTGGAGTGGAAGAAGGGTATTAGGAACAGTCAGCATGGATTCACCAAGGGCAAGTCATGCCTGACCAACCTGATTGCCCTCTATGGTGAGATGTCATGCTTTGTGGATGCAGGAAGACCAGCAGATGTGATATACCTTGATTTTAGCAAAGTTGTTGATATGGTCTCCCACAACATTCTCACAGGCAAGCTATGGAAGTATGGGCTGGATGAATGGACTGTAAGATAGATAGAACACTGGCTGGAGTATCAGGCTCTGAGAGTAGTAATCAAGGGCTCAATATCTAGTTGGCAGCCAGTATCAGCTAGAGTGCCCCATGGGTCAGTCCTGAGGCTGGTTTTATTCAATGTCTTCATCAATGACCCGGAAGATGATCCCCCTCTATTCAGCACTGGTGAGGCCATATCTGGAGTATTGTGTCCAGTTTTGCTCCCTCCCCCCTACCCTACAGAAAGGATGTGAACAAATTGGAGAGAGTCCAGCAGAAGGAAACAAAAATGGTTCAGGGGATAGGACACATGACTTCTGAGGAGAGACTGAGGGAACTGAACTTATTAAGTCTGGAGAAGAGAAGACTAAGATGGGGTTTAATAGCAGCCTTTAACTACATGAAGGGAGGTTTGAAAGAGGGTGCAGCTACACTGTTCTCAGTGATGGCAGATGACAAAACAAGGAGCAATGGTCTCAATTTTCAGTAAAGGAAGTTTAGGTTAGATATTAGGAAGAATATTCTCACTAGGAGGGTAGTAAAACACTGGAACAGGTTACCCAGAGAGGTTGTGGATTCTCCATCCTTGGAGGTTTTAAAGACCCGGCTAGACAAAGCTTTGGCTGGGACAATCTAGTTGGGGATGGTCCTGCTTTGAGCAGGGGGTTCGACTAAATGACTTCCTGCTGTCCCTTCCAAACCTACTTTTCTATGATTCTGTGATTTTATAAACCAACTTTGTTTACCAACAGTAATATTCAAATAAGCACACCAGTGAGATTATCACACTGGTACAGTAGATCAGGGTTGCATATAACAGAATGTGTACGTATAACAGCACCACTACTATCTAAAATATATCACAGTCTGAAATGACAGGTTGCATAGGAATATTATGAGAGAAGGACACAATAAATATAATGGATAGATAAACTGCCTTTTGTCTTAATCTCCCCAATCTACCCTGGTTTCCCAGGAGTATCGCATCAAAAGAAGCTTGGAGGAAAGAGCTGAAAAAGGAGCAAAAGCCTTCAGGCTCAGTTCAGAGCATTCCATACAAGAGGAACAGCATGGTACAAGCCACAAACATGTGAGAAACTGACAAGTGCAGCCCAAGGGGTTAGGACTGTCATTTATTATAGACCAGTACAGTGTGTAAGACCCAGCCTGACTGAACGAGGACCCAGCCTGACTGAGCGAGGGCTTTAGACACACAGCACCAACACCACAAAAAAGCTACATTTTAAATGTTTTCTTAATTAAGAATCCATCTCTTTTTTAAAATGTTTAATTTTTATAAACTATATTATTTTTATATTAAATTATGTTAAACTTTATATATATTTCCTATATATATTTGTGTGTATGTATCCAAATATGAAGTTGTGGCAGGTCCCTGCCTGCCTTACCTGGACCCCATGGCACAGGTGGTTGGGCTGCATGCAGCCAGTTGCCACCATGCAGGCTAATGAGCCAGGCCCAGATTGGTGCATGGCACAGCAGCCACACCATAAAAAGCCACCTGGGGGCCAGGGCTGGAGTGGAGGACACTGAGCACCCAAGCTGGGACCGGACACCTCCCATGGCACTGGAAGCTTGCTGCCACTGCTGTCACCACCACTGCTATTGCCACTGCTGCTGTCACCATAGGCACCACTGCTACCACTGCCACCACCAACACAGACACTGATGCCACCTCCACTGCCACCACTATTGCTACTGACAACACTGCCACCATTGCCACAGATGCTACAACCAACCCATAAATTGGGGAATCTGGCCCCGGCCTGCAGGGCCAGGGACAAGCCAGGGCAAG